>NC_086446.1:777940091-778251880 GCF_028390025.1 Pseudophryne corroboree | reverse complement strand
TTAAGAGACATTTCCTTTCCTTTTCTTTTTCATGAGTATATGCTAGCATATTTTTCTTAGTACAATAATAAACAACAGTGGTACAATAAGTACCCAAGATAACTGCATACACTTGTCATTTGTTAAACACAGTAACCCTTTACATACTGGGTCTCAGTGTATCAACATATCCGCACCATTTATGCCATCTACCTGTGTTCTGTAAGGGGAAACAATTTATTCTCCACCATTCACCATCCGCTTCATTATACATAGATCATTAGAACAAATATAATCATAGGAGGTAGAATTGAGCGCAGCACCAAGTTCTAGAATAATTGTGGCGCCAGTATGCACTGTGGCGGATTGGACACAGTAGCGGCTCTTGCCACGGGCAAGCAGGCTTTTTGGCCGGTGCGCTGCTACCCTGAGGGTGCCGCCGCCGTGGCAAGAGCTGCTACTAATCCACCCTCCCTACTCCCCGGCCACTGGCTGCAGCGAGCGCCGTGTGTGCCCGCTGCAGCCGGCGTCGCTGACTGACGCTAGAGGTCAAAATTGACCCCTGGTGTCAGTGCGGCGCGGCTATGGGAGAGACATCATGACGTCTCTCCCATAGAGAGGAGCCGGCGCCCGGAGACAGCAGCGGCAGCAGTGGTGCGGAAGCAGGAGCGAGGCTGGCAAGTATTGTGTTTTCTTTTTATAGGGTTTCAAAGCGGCGCTACTACAGGGGGCACATACTGGGGGCACTACTACTGGGGGCACAGCTACAAGAGGCACAGCTACTGGGGGCAGATTTACAGGGGGCACAACTACAGGGGGCACATACTGGGGGCAATGCTACAGGGGGAACAGCTACTGTGGGGCAAATCAACTGGGGGCACAGCTACAAGGGGCACAGCTACTGTGGGCACTACTACAGGGGGCACATACAGAGGGCACAGCTACTGGGGGCACAACTACAGGGGGCACATACTGGGGGCACTGCTACAGGGGGAACAGCTACTGGGGGCAAATCAACTGGGGGCATAGCTACTGGGGGCAATACTACAGGGGGCACAGCTGCAAGGGACAGATCTACAGGGGGCACATACTGGGGGCACTGCTACAGGGGTACCAGCTACTGGGGGCACAGCTACAAGGGGCACAGCTACTGGGGGCACTGCTACAGGGGGCACTGCTACAAGGGACACATCTACAGGGGGCACAACTACTAGGGGCAACTGCTACAGGGGAACAGCTACTGGGGGCAAATTAAATGGGGGCACAGCTGCTGGGAGCAAATCTACAGGGGGGCACAACTGGGGACACAACTACAGGGGCACATACTGGGGGCACTGCTACAGGGTGCAAATCAACTGGGGGCACAGCTACAAGGGGCACAGCTACTGGGGGCACTGCTACTGGAGGCACAGCTACAAAGTGCACAACTACAGCGGGGCACAGGTACAGGGGGATAACTGTGGGCATGATCCTTCCCTATGAAGAAGCCACGCCCCTTCCCTATGAAGAAGCCACGCCCCTGTTTTGGGGAGGGTGTCCTTGGCGTGCACCAACTGTATTTTACCTGCGGGGGGGTCTAGAACCGGCCCTGATTGGACAGGCAGGTTATCTACAGGTCAGTGCTCAAATCCTCCCATATCGGTGCTTCCTCTTCCCAAGCCCCCCCAACTCACTGCCCCTCCCCCACTCATCCTAGTGCCTCCCTCTTTTCCAGCCCAGTGTCCCCCCATCATATTACTGACACCCCTATGTCCCAGTGTCTCCCACCCTGCCAGCCCAGTATCTCCCCCCACTCACCAATCAGCCCACTTCCCCCATCTCACTGCCCCCTCACCTAGTACCCCAATATAGTCCAGTTACAGTGACCCCCCCATCATTCAGCCTAATGCCCGCCCTTCTCCAGTTTAGTGTTCTCCCTCCCGCCCCCATCTCTCTAACCCCCTTCCCAAACAGCCTAGTATCCACCCCCACCCCCATTGGAGGATGTGGTCGTGGAAGATGAACACCCCCTACTGCCTGAGGGACATCGCAGTCGCCACCGATAGCGCCGCCACCAATCACCAATGGAGGGTAGGTAGGGGCCCCAGTGCATTGCCTTACCCAGGGGCCTACACAGCTGTTGAGACGGCCCTGGTCATGTGACATCCGTGACCCTGGCAGTTGTACTGAGGAGCAGGCCTGGAGGGTGACTGATGCGTCTTCTCTGTCTGTGGCGATAGGTGTTGGGAGAGTAGCAGTGGGCACTGGCACAACAAATTAAACTGTATGGCCCTAAATAATAGTGGGGGTGGGGGGCGGCATGGCTCACACAGGGGAAGGGGACAACGACAACACAGGGGCCCCTAGCTGTAATAAAATGGAGAGACATTCCAAGCAGCCATGTGAGGGACACCAAAGCCTGAGACATTAGACACGGTGTGATCATTGAAATTTTAATTTGTGATTTTCCTATCGGTGCCGATGTGTATGTTATTTTTCAGGTGAAGCCAATGGGCAGTATCCAATAAGTCCTGATTCGTTTACAGCCAACAAAAACAACCAGATATCGCGATTAATGACCGATAGTCATTATCATGGTATCCTATTACAGGCCGGACGAAAAACGGACACGCAATCGTGCAATAACACATGGGATCAGGGATAAGTCCCCGATCCAACGTGTTATTGCGGCTCCAGGAGATTGTTTATTGCGGATTATGCTTCGGGTGGCTGAGGCACCTGAAGCGTAATCCCTGATAAATGCCGTCATCGGGGAGAAGAGCGCCGCAGCGAGGCTAATAGGATAGCCCCAGTGATACAATTACCCGCGGTCATTGGCCGTGGGTAATTGGATACCCCCCAATGTGCTTTATTATGTTCCCTGTGGTGGCCTATGTGCTTTATTATTTTTCTGTGTGTGTGTGTGTCTACAATGGGAACAGTAACGTAGTGGCGGGTATAGAGGAGCCAGTTAAATTACTAATTATTTTTTGTGGGTCAGGGCGGGGCGGGGCGGGGTAGTGGCACTACATTGATCTTGCCTTCGGGCATCTGGGATGAAGTTACGCCGGAGACTATCCGAAAAATAGAGAGCCTCCCGCAACTTCTTGTAGACAAGTAAGCTCTACACTCCGGTTATAGCTGCTGGGCCAGCGTCTCCACACCGCCCATACTTTAGGTGCTGACCTGGGGCACAATCAGATGTTGCAGACCCTCTCTTACCCAGTTCCCAGGCTCTGCCTGCTCATAGGGAAGGATTTATTTATTTATTTATTTATTTATTTAATTAAATAAAATAAAAATGGAGTTTTAATGGTTAGCACCAAGTGGCTGGCAGTCCCCTAGGTGTTGTTACCATGACGATCTGCTCAACAATACTCTATTTGTGCAGTTCTAAAAAATCCTTATTTCAACTTTCAAGGCATGCACCAAGGTGTTATTTAAAGTGGTGTGAGGGCAGGTCTGGCCCATACTTGCTTATTCTCCCAGAAGTTGCAGGAGACTCCATATTTTTTGGGTAGTTCCACGCACCCCCTACATCTCCTTCCTAGTGAAGCGGCACCATGGAGAAATATACTGGAAATCCCTCCCCTCCAAGCGACCCCTACCCTAGAGTGGCCAACTGCGTCTCCCAGGGACGTGCGGTGAGCTAAAAGGCTAAGGAGGCACTAGCTAGCTCCAGATCCAGATTTACACACAAAATATGAGCCAAAGGGTACATGGGGGCATTATACACAGGTGCAGCAGTATAAACGCCTGGAAAGTTGGTGAGTTTTGATCAGACATGTGCGGATAAGGTAGGGAGTGGGGCACTGCCTCACCTGCCATAGACTGTTTACTCCAGAGTTTTGGCTATAAAAATGATTAGAATAACACAAAGAAGATATTTCAAACAAATAATTTGTATTTTTCATATACTTTATACAGTAAAAACTCTGGTACAAACGTTAGTATGACAGGAAAGGCTCTGCCTCACCCCACCGCACGCCACTGGTCGTCTCCTACGAGCTACTCCTGTAGAGGAGACCCAAAAAGTAGGTATGTATGGTCTGGCAAACCCCATGGGACTAACGGGGCACCAATTACAAGCTGCACCACACCCGCTGAAAGTTGCGTGGTCATCTTGCTCAGTGGCTTTCCATGGGATGCGGTCACATGTGACCGCGCCGCTCTGGATCCCGAACAATCAAAATGCACGCATGTGCAGAGAGCTGCACAAACTCTCTGCACAGCTCAGGACATACTCAGCCGCTGCGACGATCCGGCCTGGAGCTGACGTCAGGAACCCTCCCTTGAAACGGCTGGACACGCCTGCGTTCTCCCGGACACTCCTTAAAAACGGTCAGTTGACTCCCACAAACGGCCTCTTCCTGTCAATCTTCTTGCGATCGCCGGTGCGATCACTTTCTTCATTAGATCAGCTGCTGTCCGGCGATCGCTGGAGGCCGACGCGCCTGCGCATTGCGGAGCATACACATGCGCACTTCAGACCTGATCGCACCACTGCAAAAAAAGCCAGCGTGCGATCGGGTCTGAATGACCCCCTTGGTTAGGATAAACTGTCTTACTACAAAGCGTAATCATCCAGTGTTAAGAAAGTTTGTTTGAGTCGTCTATAATTCAAGAGGCGACTTTTCAGTACCTGAGCCACTAATCCTACAGTGCTCTAGGTTTCAGCACCTGCTTCTATATTTACCTTGAAAACTCGTTTGATGACTTTGTAGGCAGCGCATAATCGGAATTACTCTGTGGATTCTTGGTAATTGTTTACAGCCCTCCTTCAGAAAGGGGAAAACACAGGGAGCAGGAGGGGGAAACCCACTCTCACAGGAGAAACACATGAAAAAACATTCATTAAAATCCCCTGGAAACATTTAGAGTTGAGGGGTTTGACGATATTGTTACTGGTGTAACTCTTACTCCCTATTATAGGTTGTTCAGTGAGCATTTATCACCAGGTTCTATTTTGCAATATTAACCAATGGGGTTATTCAGGTTTGTTAGCAAGCCAAAAAAAAAGCACACTAATGGTCAATACCATGCTGCACTGCAGGTGGGGCAGATGTAACATGTGCAGAGAGAGTTAGATTTGGGGGGGTTATTTTGTTTCTGTGCGGGGTAAATACTGGTTGCTTTATTTTTACACTGCAATTTAGATTTCAGTTTGAACACACCCCACCCAAATCTAACTCTCTCTGCACATGTTACATCTGCCCCACAAGCAAGCACATGGGGGGCCATTCCGAGTTGATCGTAGCTGTGCTAAATTTAGCACAGCTACGATCATTCACACTGACATGCGGGGGGGAAACGCCCAGCACAGGGCTAGTCCGCCCCGCATGTCAGTGCCGCCGTCCTCCCCGCAGAATTGCGATGCCTTTGCACTTCAAGAGTAGCTCCCGACCAGCGCAGCTTTAGCGTGCTGGCCGGGAGCTACTCGTCCCTCCCCGGCCCACAGCGGCTGCGTGTGACGTCACGCAGCCACCGCGGACCGCCCCCCCCCCCCCAACGGTTTGGCCACACCTGCATTGGCCGGACCACGCCCCCTAAACGGCGGCTTAACGCCACCATCCAGCCCCCTCCCGCCCAGCGACTGCCTCAGAGGTGATCGCTAGGCATCGACGGCTGCCATGCGCCGGCGCACTGTGGCGCCGGCGCATGCGCAGTTCCGACCTGATCGCTGCGCTGCGAGAAACTGCAGCGAGCGATCGGGTCGGAATGACCCCCATGGTTTTGCCAAGTTGTGTGCTTTTTGTGGTTTGCTAACAACCAACTACACAATGACATTCCTCTCATTCCGTAGGTCTGATGCAATCTCGGCGCATTTCTCATTCTCCAGGCATTAGAGACAACATTTATTGTGTAAGTGCATTTAGGGACACATTTATTAAACATATTTTACGGGAAATACACACAAAATATAAGTATCCCCTGAATGTGTTACATATCTCCGATATCTGCTGCGCTTTTCTGTTTACGATCACAGTAGCAGCCCCCATGGGGTGCATTCAATTTGCCGGCTGTCGGGATCCCGGCGGTCAGATGCCGGAATCCCACCAGCCAACAATGCCGCCAGCCGGAATCCTGGAAAAAACAGACTATTCCCACTCATGGGTGTCCACGACACCCATAGAGTGGGAATAGATCCTGTAGCGAGTGCAGCGAGCCCTCTGTAAGGGTACTCTTTGCGCTTACCCCGCTGCTGGCATTCTGGCGGGCGAGATGCCGCTGTTGGGCAGGGCAGAAATTGTGAGGCCCGGGACTGACAAAATAGGCAGCTCCCCAAACCCTCCCCCCCCCCCAAAAAAAAAACATTTTAAATATAAAATAGATATATAAAAAATAAATATATATTTAAAAAAATAAATACAATGAAATTACCCTGCACATACGAAGCAGCGCCATATTACGCCCCTTGAACCATATTAAGTCCCCACAGTTATGCCTGACACCATATTATGCCCCCACAATTATGCCCTGTCACCATATTCTGCCCCACACAGTAAATAAACCAGTACCTGCTCGTTTTCAGGGGATTCCCCACCCCTCCCTCCCGCTGCTCGCGCCTGCCTGCTTAAACTTAAAACTATTGAAAGCGTCCATACCAAAATGGCCACCGCCTCAGAGGAGACAGTTATTAAAGATACCAGAGGCGCCTCCTCTCGAATCTTTAATAACTGTCTCTTGTGAGGCAGCGACCATTTTGGAAGAGACATTTTCAGTAGCGCTGTGGTGGCGGTCGGACTGAGACGGCTGAGGCGGGCGGATGGTGGCATCAGCCCCCCGCAGAAAAAGCAGGCGCATGCGCAGGACGGGCGTGTGCGTGCGACCGCATCCTTTTAGCAATTATTGCGATTGGGTCACTTACTGCAATCCAACCTGAATTAGGCCCAATATTCACAGCATGCTGGGTATTGTAGTGCTAGCTATTAAATGCTGGCATTTACAGGCAGAGCTTGATTTAGCGCTGAATGTGAAGATTCCTGGTTTATGTCATATGCAGACTCGCATCTTTACATCTGTGTTTGTGCACAGCCTAAGATATGTATAACAATAAGCCAAGGATATGTCACAATCATGCAATCATCTTCTCCCTCAAATCTAGCAATCAGGAATTTGTGTTGTGTTTCTAGTTACATGTAGTTCAAACTAAGGCTCACAAGGAGGGATGTTTACACTATCGTAACTACAGCTCCCACGTCCACTGCGGAAGCCTGGAGGAGCCAGGCGTGGAGGGGAACCACCGCTGTTGCAGCAGATTCCCATGCGGACTAGCCGTCTGCATGGAAATCTATTAAATGTCTCTCCAAAAATGGCCACTGCCTTGGAGGGGCAGATGCTAGAGGTCATACTTGACCTCTAGCGTCTGACAAGGAACACTGCGCTACAGAACTACTCCGGAAGTGCCGGGAGCACTTAGTGGTAATGAACGTTACACCCCTGGCAACGAGCATGACACCCAGAGCATTACACCCCTGGCAACAAGCATTCACCTCTGGCAACGAGCATTACACCTCCTGCAGTGAGCATTACTACCAGAGCATGAAACCCCTGTCAATGAGCATGGAACCCACAGCATGAAACCCCTGGCAAAGAGTATGGAACCCACAACATGAAACCCCTGACAATGAGCATGGAACCCACAACATGAAACCCCTGACAATGAGCATGGAACCCAGAGCATGAAACCCCTGGCAACGAGTATGGAACCCACAACATGAAACCCCTGACAATGAGCATGGAACACAGAGCATGAAACCCCTGGCAAGCAGCTGGTAATTAGAAGCTGTACTATGGTGCATAATGTATCACAGGCATTGTGGTGTGTGGCATAATGTACTGTATCACGGGCATTGCGGTGTGTGGCATAATGTATCACATGCATTGCGGGGTGTGGCATACTGTATAATGGGCATTGCGGTGTGTGGAATAATGTGTCACAGGCATTACATTGTGTGGTATACTATATAACGGGCATTGTGTTGTATGTTATAATGTGTCGGGCATTGTGGTGTGTGGTATAATGTATCACAGGCATTATGGTGTGGCATTATGTGTAATAGGCATTACAGTGTGTGGCATAATGTTTCACAGGCATTACGGTGTGTGGCATTATGTGTAATGGGCATTATGGTGTGTGGCATTATGTGTAATAGGCATTACGGTGTGGCATAATGTGTCACAGGCATTACGGTGTGTGGCATTATGTGTAATGGGCATTACAGTGTGGCGGCATTATGTGTAATAGGCATTACTGTGTGTGGCATAATATGTCAGAGGAATTATGGTATGTGGCATTATGCTGTGTGGCATAATGTATAATGGTAATTGCGGTGTGTGGCATAATGTGTCACAGGCATTACTGTTGGTGGCTTATTGTGTAATGGGTATTACAGTGTGTGGCATAATGTGTAAGGGGCATTACGGTGTGGTATAATGTGTAAGGGGCATTACGGTGTGTGGCATATTGTGTAAGGGGCATTATGGTGTGTGGTATAATGTTTAAGGGCCATTGCAGTGTGTGGCATAATGTGTAAGGGACATTACGGTGTGTGGTATATTGTGTAAGGGGCATTACGGTGTGTGGTATATTGTGTAAGGGGCATTATGGTGTGTGGTATACTGTTTAAGGGCCATTGCAGTGTGTGGTATAATGTGTAAGGTGCATTACTATAGGGAGGAAAATTGACAAATAATGTAAGGGGCATGAATCAGGATTATTTTTTTTACTGCAGCGGCCCATGAATCAGGATTATTTTTTTTACTGCAGCGGCCAATGTCTGGGCATGCAAGTTGCAAAACTGGGCCATAAGGTAGTCTTTTCCTGCAATGCCACGCCCCTTGCAGTGAGGCCACACACCCTTTTTGGAGCGTGCGCAAGTTCTTTACTTTTCAATGGTGGGGGGGGGGGGGGGGGTGCGCCAGAAACTTTTTAGCTTGGGGGAGCAACGTTTCTAGTTATTTCACTGGATGCTTAGCTTCCATATGCACACCCCATATGTACTGCGCTACACATTAGCGCTACTTATGCACTTCTCCAAACACTAGGGACTGTGGGCCCGATTCAGACCTGATCGCTGCTGTGCGTTTTTGCACAGCGTGCAATTATTTATAGATTGCGCACGCGCATCGCCATACAACAACAGGCAACGCCAGACAGCGACAGGCATGCTGATTGACAGGAAGAGGCGTTTGTGGGTGGTAACTGACTGTTTTCAGGGCGTGTCAGGGAAAACGCAGGCGTTCCCAAGCGTTATCAGGGCGGGCGTGTGGCGTCAGCTCCGGCCCCGATCAGCCTGTGTGTATCGCACTGGAGGAGTAAGTCCTGGGCTGCGCACACACTGCACACAGTGGTAAAAACATTCAATGGTGAGTGAGGCAGGGGCAAACGCAGGATTTCTAAAGGTGGGTTTCCAGATGTGTGCGTGTGTGTACGTGTGTGTAAACGGCACTCAAGGAACACGAGATGTGCATACATAAAACGTGATATATTCTAAGGTGTACTTATCAGGGCCTAAACCCCTTTTTCAGGACACACCTGGCAAAGAGGCTTAGGTCCTGAAATGTAAACTGGTACATTGTGGGGGTCATTCCGACCCGTTCGCATGCTGCTGTTTGTCGCAGCAGTGCAAACGAGTCAGTTCTGCGCATGTGTTTCGGCTGCAATGTGCACGCGCGTCGTTGCCCAGTCGCTGGACAACGACAAGAATAACGAAGAATGCAATTGCTGCCGTGATTGCAAGAAGAGTGACAGGCGGAAGGCATTCCGAGGCCTGACCGTTTTCTGGGAGTGGAGCAGTGAACGCAGGCGTTTGGAGGGCGGATGTCTGATGTCAATTCCGGGACCTTCATCGCTGGATCCATCGCACAGGGTAAGTAACTGCAGGGCTGGTCTTGTTTTACACAAAACTTTTTTAGCATAGCAGGGCTGCACAAGCGATCGCAGCCCTGCTATGCAGAAATACACTCCCCCATAGGCGGCATCAAGCTGATCGCACGAGCAGCAAAAAGTTACTACGTGTGATCAACTCGGAATGACCCCTGTGTCTCTTGAGTGTCGTTTTACCTATTGGAGTCCTGGATGTTACCACTCGGGCAACGGGGCCAGCTTGCCAGGGGCCGCATCCCAATACAAACAAGAACAGTATAGGATGCTCGTTTCTACATATATATATATATATATATATATACGTGAAACAAATAAGGCGGCACTCCGAGACTGGTGAACAAAAAATCCTCGGAGTGCCGCCTTATTTGTTTCACGTCTATGCTGGGGCAGCCCCCCCGGGTGGAAGGCACCAGAGCAAGTTACATGTGGCCAGTTTAGGAGTGCCGGAGTCTACAACAAGTATATATATATATATATATATACAAAAGGTTTTTACGGCAGCACTCCCACTAACAAACAATTAGTGCCCGGTGCCCTCTTATGCCCGCATGGCTACGGGTCAAATATAAGGTCCAGTAGGCGGCACTCTGGTAAATAATACATACAACAGCAGGTCTGCAGCAACGTTGCTGCAGACCTGCTGTTGTATGTATTATTTACCAGAGTGCCGCCTACTGGACCTTATATATATATTGATAATAAGAATTTACTCACCGGTAATTCTATTTCTCGTAGTCCGTAGTGGATGCTGGGGACTCCGTAAGGACCATGGGGAATAGCGGCTCCGCAGGAGACTGGGCACAACTAAAAGAAAGCTTTAGACTAGCTGGTGTGCACTGGCTCATCCCTCTATGCCCCTCCTCCAGACCTCAGTTAGGATACTGTGCCCGGAAGAGCTGACACAATAAGGAAGGATTTTGAATCCCGGGTAAGACACATACCAGCCACACCAATCACACCGTATAACTCGTGATACAATACTCAGTTAACAGTATGAAATATATCTGAGCCTCTCAACAGATGGCTCAACAATAACCCTTTAGTTAAACAATAACTATATACAAGTATTGCAGACAATCCGCACTTGGGATGGGCGCCCAGCATCCACTACGGACTACGAGAAATAGAATTACCGGTGAGTAAATTCTTATTTTCTCTGACGTCCTAAGTGGATGCTGGGACTCCGTAAGGACCATGGGGATTATACCAAAGCTCCCAAACGGGCGGGAGAGTGCGGATGACTCTGCAGCACCGAATGGGCAAACTCTAGGTCCTCCTCAGCCAGGGTGTCAAACTTGTAGAATTTAGCAAACGTGTTTGACCCCGACCAAGTAGCTGCTCGGCAAAGTTGAAGAGCCGAGACCCCTCGGGCAGCCGCCCAAGAAGAGCCCACCTTCCTCGTGGAATGGGCTTTTACCGATTTAGGATGCGGCAGTCCAGCCGCAGAATGTGCGAGCTGAATCGTACTACAGATCCAGCGAGCAATAGTCTGCTTTGAAGCAGGTGCACCCAACTTGTGGGGTGCATACAGGATAAATAGCGAGTCAGTCTTTCTGACTCCAGCTGTCCTGGAAACATAAATTTTCAGGGCCCTGACTACGTCCAACAACTTGGAAGCCTCAAAGTCTTTAGTAGCCGCAGGCACCACGATAGGTTGGTTCAGATGAAAGGCTGATACCACCTTAGGGAGAAATTGGGGACGAGTCCTCAATTCTGCCCTATCCATATGGAAAATCAGATAAGGGCTTTTACATGACAAAGCCGCCAATTCTGATACACGCCTGGCCGAAGCCAAGGCCAACAACATGACCACTTTCCACGTGAGATACTTCAATTCCACGGTTTTAAGTGGCTCAAACCAATGTGACTTTAGGAAATCCAACACCACATTGAGATCCCAAGGTGCCACTGGAGGCACAAAAGGGGGCTGAATATGCAGCACTTCCTTAACAAAAGTCTGAACTTCAGGTAGTGAAGCCAGTTCTCTCTGGAAGAAAATCGATAGAGCCGAAATCTGGACCTTAATGGAACCCAATTTTAGGCCCATAGTCACCCCTGACTGTAGGAAGTGCAGGAAACGGCCCAGCTGAAATTCCTCCGTTGGGGCCTTCCTGGCCTCACACCACGCAACATATTTTCGCCATATGCGGTGACAATGGTTTGCGGTTACTTCCTTCCTAGCTTTAATCAGCGTAGGAATGACTTCCTCCGGAATACCCTTTTCCTTCAGGATCCGGTGTTCAACCGCCATGCCGTCAAACGCAGCCGCGGTAAGTCTTGGAACAGACAGGGCCCCTGCAGCAGCAGGTCCTGTCTGAGCGGCAGAGGCCATGGGTCCTCTGAGATCATTTCTTGAAGTTCCGGGTACCAAGCTCTTCTTGGCCAATCCGGAACAATGAGTATAGTTCTTACTCCTCTTCTCCTTATTATCCTCAGTACCTTTGGTATGAGAGGAAGAGGAGGGAACACATAAACCGACCGGTACACCCACGGTGTCACTAGAGCGTCCACAGCTATCGCCTGCGGGTCTCTTGACCTGGCGCAATATCTTTCTAGCTTTTTGTTTAGGCGGGACGCCATCATGTCCACCTGTGGCCTTTCCCAACGGTTTACAATCATTTGGAAGACTTCTGGATGAAGTCCCCACTCTCCCGGGTGGAGGTCGTGCCTGCTGAGGAAGTCTGCTTCCCAGTTGTCCACTCCCGGAATGAACACTGCTGACAGTGCTAACACGTGATTTTCCGCCCATCGGAGAATCCTTGTGGCTTCTGCCATCGCCGTCCTGCTTCTCGTGCCGCCCTGTCGGTTTACATGGGCGACTGCCGTGATGTTGTCTGACTGGATCAGTACCGGCTGGTTTTGAAGCAGGGGTTTTGCCTGACTTAGGGCATTGTAAATGGCCCTCAGTTCCAGAATATTTATGTGTAGGGAAGTCTCCTGACTTGACCATAGTCCTTGGAAGTTTCTTCCCTGTGTGACTGCCCCCCAGCCTCGAAGGCTGGCATCCGTGGTCACCAGGACCCAGTCCTGTATGCCGAATCTGCGGCCCTCCTGAAGATGAGCACTTTGCAGCCACCACAGCAGAGACACCCTGGTCCTTGGAGACAGGGTTATCAGCCGATGCATCTGAAGATGCGATCCGGACCACTTGTCCAACAGGTCCCACTGAAAGGTTCTTGCATGGAACCTGCCGAATGGAATTGCTTCGTAGGAAGCTACCATCTTTCCCAGGATCCGCGTGCAGTGATGCACCGACACCTGTTTTGGTTTTAGGAGGCCTCTGACTAGAGATGACAACTCCTTGGCCTTCTCCTCCGGGAGAAACACTTTTTTCTGTTCTGTGTCCAGAACCATCCCCAGGAACAGTAGACGTGTCGTAGGGACCAGCTGTGACTTTGGAATATTTAGAATCCAGCCGTGCTGTTGTAGCACCTCCCGAGATAGTGCTACCCCGACTAACAACTGCTCCCTGGACCTCGCCTTTATCAGGAGATCGTCCAAGTACGGGATAATTAAAACTCCCTTCTTTCGAAGGAGTATCATCATTTCGGCCATTACCTTGGTAAAGACCCTCGGAGCCGTGGATAGACCAAACGGCAACGTCTGGAATTGGTAATGACAATCCTGTACCACAAATCTGAGGTACTCCTGGTGAGGATGGTAAATGGGGACATGCAGGTAAGCATCCTTGATGTCCAGTGATACCATGTAATCCCCCTCGTCCAGGCTTGCAATAACCGCCCTGAGCGATTCCATCTTGAACTTGAATTTTTTTATATATGTGTTCAAGGATTTCAAATTTAAAATGGGTCTCATCGAACCGTCCGGTTTCGGTACCACAAACATTGTGGAATAGTAACCCCGTCCTTGTTGAAGTAGGGGCACCTTTACTATCACCTGCTGGGAATACAGCTTGTGAATTGCCTCTATCACTGCCTCCCTGCCTGAGGGAGTTGTTGGCAAGGCAGATTTGAGGAAACGGCGGGGGGGGGGGGGGGGGGGGGGGGGGGGGGGGAGACGTCTCGAATTCCAGCTTGTACCCCTGAGATACTACTTGAAAGATCCAGGGATCCACCCGTGAGCGAGCCCACTGATCGCTGAAATTTTTGAGACGGGCTCTGCCTGTGGAGCCCCAGCGTCATGCTGTGGACTTAGAGGAAGCGGGGGAGGACTTTTGCTCCTGGGAACTGGCTGTATGCTGCAGCTTTTTCCCTCTACCTCTGCCTCTGGGCAGAAAGGACGCGCCTCTAACCCGCTTGCCCTTATGGGGCCGAAAGGACTGTACCTGATAATACGGTGCTTTCTTTGGCTGTGAGGGAACATGGGGTAAAAATGCAGACTTCCCAGCAGTTGCTGTGGAAACTAGGTCCGAGAGACCATCCCCGAACAACTCCTCACCTTTATAAGGCAAAACTTCCATGTGCCTTTTAGAGTCTGCATCACCTGTCCACTGCCGAGTCCATAACCCTCTCCTGGCAGAAATGGACATTGCACTTATTTTAGATGCCAGCCGGCAAATATCCCTCTGTGCATCTCTCATGTATAAGACTGCGTCTTTAATATGCTCTACGGTTAGCAATATAGTGTCCCTGTCTAGGGCATACCTCCCAACTTTCTTCTTCGGGGAAGCGGGACACTCGCGCGGCGCTCCCGGAAAGGGGCGTGACCTACAAAAAGGGGGCGTGGTTTTGCGGGAGGACCTGCGATCGCGAGTCACGCCCCCGTTTTCGTCACTGAGGGGGCATGCCCAGCGCTCTGTGAGCCGCTGGCATGCCTCCTCTCCCTCTGTCTGCACTGAATAGACGCTGTGCGCATGCGCACAGCGTCTATTCACTGCTGCTCTGCTAAGCAGGGCAGCGGGTGACAGAGACTCCCAACTGCCCCCCCCCCCACCGCGGGACACTGCGGCCCGCGGGTGGGACAGCGGGACAGTCCCCAAAAAACGGGACTGTCCCGCGAAAATCGGGACAGTTGGGAGGTATGCTAGGGTGTCAATATTTTCCGACAGGGAATCTGACCACGCAGCTGCAGCACTGCACATCCATGCTGAAGCAATAGCTGGTCTCAGTATAATACCTGTGTGTGTATATACAGACTTCAGGATAGCCTCCTGCTTTCTATCAGCAGGTTCCTTTAGGGCGGCCGTATCCGGAGACGGTAGTGCCACCTTCTTTGACAAGCGTGTGAGCGCTTTATCCACCCTAGGGGATGTTTCCCAACGTGACCTATCCTCTGGCGGGAAAGGGTACGTCATTAGTAACCTTTTAGAAATTACTAGTTTCTTATCGGGGGAAGCCCTTCATTTAACTCCTCAGATGGAGGAAAAACTACTGGTAGTTTTTTCTCTCCAAACATAATACCCTTTTTTGTGGTACCTGGGATAACATCAGAAATGTGCAACACATTTTTCATAGCCTCAATCATGTAACGTGTGGCCCTATTGGAAGTTACATTAGTCTCATCGTCGTCGACACTGGAGTCAGTATCCGTGTCGACATCTGTGTCTGCCATCTGAGGTAGCGGGCGTTTTAGAGCCCCTGATGGCTTTTGAGACACCTGGGCAGGCACAGGCTGAGAAGCCGGCTGTCCCATATTCGGTATGTCGTCAAACCTTTTATGTAAGGAGTCGACACTGTCACGTAATTCCTTCCACATAACCATCCACTCAGGTGTCGGCCCCGCAGGGGGTGACATCACATTTATAGGCATCTGCTCCACCTCCACATAAGCCTCCTCATCAAACATGTCGACACAGCCGTACCGACACACGGCACACACACAGGGAATGCTCTGACAGAGGACAGGACCCCACAAAACCCTTTGGGGAGACAGAGAGAGAGTATGCCAGCACACACCAGAGCGCTATAATAATACAGGGATTAACTGAATTATTTCCCCTTATAGCTGCTATATAAGTTATACTGCGCCTAAATTTAGTGCCCCCCCTCTCTTTTTTACCCTTTGTAGCTTGATACTGCAGGGGAGAGCCAGGGAGCGATCCTTCCAGCGGAGCTGTGAGGGAAAAATGGCACCAGTGTGCTGAGGGAGTTAGCCCCGCCCCTTTTTCGGCAGACTTTTCTCCCGCTTTTTTCAGGAATTCTGGCAGGGGTAATTTATCACATATATAGCCTTTGGACTATATATTGTGATGATTTGCCAGCCAAGGTGTTTATATTGCTGCTCAGGGCGCCCCCCCCCCCCAGCGCCCTGTACCCATCAGTGACCGGAGTGTGAGGTGTGCATGAGGAGCAATGGCGCACAGCTGCAGTGCTGTGCGCTACCTTGTTGAAGACCGAGGTCTTCTGCCGCCGATTTTCCGGACCACTTCTTGCTTCTGGCTCTGTAAGGGGGACGGCGGCGCGGCTCCGGGACCGAACGATCGAGGTCGGGTCCTGTGTTCGATCCCTCTGGAGCTAATGGTGTCCAGTAGCCTAAGAAGCCCAAACTATCTCCAGTCAGGTAGGTTCGCTTCTTCTCCCCTTAGTCCTTCGCTGCAGTGAGTCTGTTGCCAGCAGATTTCACTGTAAAATAAAAAACCTAAAATATACTTTCTTTCTAGGAGCTCAGGAGAGCCCCTAGTGTGCATCCAGCTCAGCCGGGCACAAGATTCCAACTGAAGTCTGGAGGAGGGTCATAGTGGGAGGAGCCAGTGCACACCAGCTAGTCTAAAGCTTTCTTTTAGTTGTGCCCAGTCTCCTGCGGAACCGCTATTCCCCATGGTCCTTACGGAGTCCCAGCATCCAATTAGGACGTCAGAGAAATATATATATATATATATATGTATATATACCAGGAAGATGAGCCGCACTCACAGACTAATAAATGGTATAAACCTCCGGCGTTAGACCAATAAGTCACATAGCCTGGAACAGTTTCCAACGTTTCATGTCTTTATGACATTTTTTCAAGGATACAAACATACAATGAAAAATGTTACACTTTTAAACACTCACCCGAGTTCGTGCGCTGGCTGCCGTCCCGCTCCGTGAAGAGGCGTGATGACGTCATTAACATGCGACTAGCGCTGACGTCCCGTCTCTAGGCAACGGAGACGTCTTGCTGATAGTGCTACCATCACCATGACTACAGACAATACATAAAAACACACGTAAAAGGTATCATCACACTGCAATGAGACCGTGCAGCTAAATTCATCTATTTAGATACAATATATCTGCAATAATGCTGAACTGACTGCATAAGAAATATGTATATTAAAGAAGCAAATAATTACTGAAGGCTGAAAAACAAAATGGATTAAATAAAACAATTAAAGGAACATTGTTCATTAAGTCCTGACGGGTGCAAAGTTTGTAATTTGTATATCCACATTGATTCCTTCTGTAATAATAGACGTCCCCTGTCGCCCCCTCTGTTGTTGGGGGGTACATGGTCTATCATTTTGTATTTAAGACTTGCCAGATTGTGTCTAAAGTTCTTAAAATGTCTGGCCACCGGTTGATCTTGATCCGTACCTTCAAGGGCTTGTCTAATGGCTGTTCTATGCATTGCCATGCGCTCTTTGAATTGTCTGATCGTTTTACCGATGTATAATAGTCCACAAGGACATTTGATGTAGTATATAACATACTTTGATGAACAGGTTAAAGGATATCTTATTTTGTATGATTTGCCTGACCTAGGGTGTGAGAATGTATCCCCTATGTCGAGATAGTTACATGTAGTACACCCGAGGCAGCGGTAGTTGCCCGGTTTTCTAGATAGAAAATGTTCCAATGGTGGGCCCTTTAATTTTAATACATCATTGTGTACTACATAGTTCTTTATGTTCTTACCCCGTCGCTGGCCAATCATCAACCGTTTATTCTGGAGGGCTGGTAATTCTTGTTCTGTATTCACCAGAGGCCATAGTCGTTTGGCAGCTGAATTAATCTCTCCGCTGGCCGTGGAGAAATCTGTGACCCAAATAATTGAATCCTGATGATCAGAACCAGGTTTTTCTTCCAAAGATTTAGTCCTGGACATGGACAACACTTGAAGCATAGTTTTCTTAAGAGATATAGGATTATATCCCCTAGCAATAAATTTATTCATCATCAAGTTGAGTTGTGTTTTGAGATCTTGAGGATCACTGCAAATTCTAAGGGCACGCATAAACTGCGAAAATGGCAACCCTTGTTTCAAAGACCATGGATGGTGACTTTCAGCTCTCAAAAGTGTGTTACGGTCAGTTGGTTTATGGAATACTGTTGTGTTAAGATGTCCATCCAGTATTGTAATGGAGACGTCTAGAAAGTGGATAGTGCAGTTACTGATCGTATATGTAAACTTAATGCTCTCATCTGCTTGATTGATGGATAGCATCATCGAGGAGAACTGTTCTTTGCTTCCCGTCCATATAACAAAAATGTCATCTATGTATCTGTGAAAGCTGTGTATGGGTACTCCAAATTCAGGGTTTGAAAAAAACAAATCTTGCTCTAAAGCAAACATAAAAGCGTTTGCGTAGCTGGGTGCTACGCATGAACCCATCGCACAGCCAAGTCTTTGAATATAGAATCTCCCATCGTATTGAAAATAATTCCTAGTCAAAGTCAGTTCAAGAAGGGACATGAAGAAATCTAAATCAGGACCATTGTATGTTGAGTTGTTGGTAAGAAGCCTCCTAGTGGCAGCCAATCCTCTGTCATGCGGAATGCTGGTATAGAGGCTTATTACATCAATAGTGGCCATCCACCAGTGAGACTCTACCTGGGAGATATTCAATAATTTTAATAAAAAGGATGTAGTGTCTTTCAGATGTGTTTTTTCTTTCTGAATTACAGGCTGCAAGTAAGAGTCAAGGAATTTTGAAATTCCATAAAACAAAGAGTCCCGGGCGGAGATGATTGGCCTGCCCGGCGGGTTACTCGCATCTTTGTGTAATTTGGGTATAGTATAGATCAACGGAATCCTAGGAAAATCAACAGTGAGCGAGTTTTGTATTTTTTGTGTAATGATATTATTCACAACTGCGTCAGAGAGAAGAGTGTCAAGTTCCTTCTTAAAAATCAGAGTAGGGTCGGCATCCAATAGCCCATAAACCCTTGTATCGTTTAGCTGTCTTTCAATTTCTGATTTATATTGAGAAAGATCCTGAATGGTAATGCCCCCGCCTTTATCGGCTGGGCGAATGATGATATCAGAATAGGCACTTAAATTTTTAAGGGCAATTTTCTCACCCTTGGTCAAATTGCTGTGAATAGGGTGCTTCACCTCAATGCAATTATCCATAGACTTTCCCAGCTGTGAGGTAAAACATCTAATAGCTGGATTGTTTGATATAGGATCAAACGTTGAGGGTTTCTTGATGCCTAATTTCTGTATGCGTGGCGGCTGTGTAACACCAAAATGTTCTTTAAGACGAAGTTGTCTGTTAAGATGGTAAAGGTCCACTTTATTTTTAAATTCATTGGGGTGATTGGTGGGCACAAAAGATAAGCCTTTGTTAAGCACAGATATTTCATCTGATGTAAATTCTCTTGATGACAAATTAAATACTACGTTTTCTTCTTGTATTTGCGCTTTCCTTTGCCTTGCCCACTCTCCTCCACGTCTGGTCCGAGATCTTCCACCGAGCTGGCTTTCGCTCGGGTAGTCACCCCTAAAGGGAGTTTTTTCTTCAATTGGGATTTTGGCCGCGCCCCAGTCGACTCTCCTTCACTTGTAGTGGCTCCACCACTGGAGATGTCCGTATCTGATCGATCTTGATTCCTAGATCTATTAGGATATCTCTTCCTTTGGGGATAATGTGGTTTTTGATTCACCCATGTATACACCCGTTGCTCTTCGTAGTCTTTATCGACTGTGATTCGTTTCTTTTTCTTAAAGGCAACCAGATCTGCTTTATATTTGGAAATCTGTTCAGACAGCTTGTCCATCCATTTGTTTTCAGAATCACTCTGAAGCTTCTCAAGATGGAGATTTTCAAAGGACTGTCTTTTAGATTGATAATTCTTTAGCTCCCTCCCTGCCTCCTCCACAACTAGGAGAATGAGGTCATAGGAGCATTTGTTTAATATTGCCGCCCACCGACGACAAAAGTCGACATTAAAGCGTCCAATGGTGGGGATGTTCCTGATTCGGAAGCCTCTAGGAATCCTTTTGTCTCTATAATAGTCCGATAGACTAACTCCATGGAGATAGTAATCAATCTCCTTCTGGTGCAGATGCAGTAATTGTAGATATAGTTGTTGGGTGGATTCCAGGTCACCCCCTGCTTTGACCATATTATCCTTAAACAGGATGGCATCAGCTTCTGGTTCTGAGAAACTCAAAACCGCATCAGGTACTAAGGTTACCCTGGAAAATCCTTCCACACTGGCCTCAGCTGTAGGTAGAGACATCTTGCGTGTGATTTAAAAACAATGTGGTTGCTTAATCTCAGCAACCCACACAAAAACCTTTGAAAGTGTCCGCAAATGTACTGAAAAACAAGGGGGTGCCTTGACCAGAAGACGACGTTCTGATATATAATCCAGGTAATTGTCCGGCACTCCAATACCTCAAACAGCTGCTATGGTGCCCGCTCTGTGTGATGAACATATACCAGGAAGATGAGCCGCACTCACAGACTAATAAATGGTATAAACCTCCGGCGTTAGACCAATAAGTCACATAGCCTGGAACAGTTTCCAACGTTTCATGTCTTTATGACATTTTTTCAAGGATACAAACATACAATGAAAAATGTTACACTTTTAAACACTCACCCGAGTTCGTGCGCTGGCTGCCGTCCCGCTCCGTGAAGAGGCGTGATGACGTCATTAACATGCGACTAGCGCTGACGTCCCGTCTCTAGGCAACGGAGACGTCTTGCTGATAGTGCTACCATCACCATGACTACAGACAATACATAAAAACACACGTAAAAGGTATCATCACACTGCAATGAGACCGTGCAGCTAAATTCATCTATTTAGATACAATATATCTGCAATAATGCTGAACTGACTGCATAAGAAATATGTATATTAAAGAAGCAAATAATTACTGAAGGCTGAAAAACAAAATGGATTAAATAAAACAATTAAAGGAACATTGTTCATTAAGTCCTGACGGGTGCAAAGTTTGTAATTTGTATATCCACATTGATTCCTTCTGTAATAATAGACGTCCCCTGTCGCCCCCTCTGTTGTTGGGGGGTACATGGTCTATCATTTTGTATTTAAGACTTGCCAGATTGTGTCTAAAGTTCTTAAAATGTCTGGCCACCGGTTGATCTTGATCCGTACCTTCAAGGGCTTGTCTAATGGCTGTTCTATGCATTGCCATGCGCTCTTTGAATTGTCTGATCGTTTTACCGATGTATAATAGTCCACAAGGACATTTGATGTAGTATATAACATACTTTGATGAACAGGTTAAAGGATATCTTATTTTGTATGATTTGCCTGACCTAGGGTGTGAGAATGTATCCCCTATGTCGAGATAGTTACATGTAGTACACCCGAGGCAGCGGTAGTTGCCCGGTTTTCTAGATAGAAAATGTTCCAATGGTGGGCCCTTTAATTTTAATACATCATTGTGTACTACATAGTTCTTTATGTTCTTACCCCGTCGCTGGCCAATCATCAACCGTTTATTCTGGAGGGCTGGTAATTCTTGTTCTGTATTCACCAGAGGCCATAGTCGTTTGGCAGCTGAATTAATCTCTCCGCTGGCCGTGGAGAAATCTGTGACCCAAATAATTGAATCCTGATGATCAGAACCAGGTTTTTCTTCCAAAGATTTAGTCCTGGACATGGACAACACTTGAAGCATAGTTTTCTTAAGAGATATAGGATTATATCCCCTAGCAATAAATTTATTCATCATCAAGTTGAGTTGTGTTTTGAGATCTTGAGGATCACTGCAAATTCTAAGGGCACGCATAAACTGCGAAAATGGCAACCCTTGTTTCAAAGACCATGGATGGTGACTTTCAGCTCTCAAAAGTGTGTTACGGTCAGTTGGTTTATGGAATACTGTTGTGTTAAGATGTCCATCCAGTATTGTAATGGAGACGTCTAGAAAGTGGATAGTGCAGTTACTGATCGTATATGTAAACTTAATGCTCTCATCTGCTTGATTGATGGATAGCATCATCGAGGAGAACTGTTCTTTGCTTCCCGTCCATATAACAAAAATGTCATCTATGTATCTGTGAAAGCTGTGTATGGGTACTCCAAATTCAGGGTTTGAAAAAAACAAATCTTGCTCTAAAGCAAACATAAAAGCGTTTGCGTAGCTGGGTGCTACGCATGAACCCATCGCACAGCCAAGTCTTTGAATATAGAATCTCCCATCGTATTGAAAATAATTCCTAGTCAAAGTCAGTTCAAGAAGGGACATGAAGAAATCTAAATCAGGACCATTGTATGTTGAGTTGTTGGTAAGAAGCCTCCTAGTGGCAGCCAATCCTCTGTCATGCGGAATGCTGGTATAGAGGCTTATTACATCAATAGTGGCCATCCACCAGTGAGACTCTACAAAATACAAAATGATAGACCATGTACCCCCCAACAACAGAGGGGGCGACAGGGGACGTCTATTATTACAGAAGGAATCAATGTGGATATACAAATTACAAACTTTGCACCCGTCAGGACTTAATGAACAATGTTCCTTTAATTGTTTTATTTAATCCATTTTGTTTTTCAGCCTTCAGTAATTATTTGCTTCTTTAATATACATATTTCTTATGCAGTCAGTTCAGCATTATTGCAGATATATTGTATCTAAATAGATGAATTTAGCTGCACGGTCTCATTGCAGTGTGATGATACCTTTTACGTGTGTTTTTATGTATTGTCTGTAGTCATGGTGATGGTAGCACTATCAGCAAGACGTCTCCGTTGCCTAGAGACGGGACGTCAGCGCTAGTCGCATGTTAATGACGTCATCACGCCTCTTCACGGAGCGGGACGGCAGCCAGCGCACGAACTCGGGTGAGTGTTTAAAAGTGTAACATTTTTCATTGTATGTTTGTATCCTTGAAAAAATGTCATAAAGACATGAAACGTTGGAAACTGTTCCAGGCTATGTGACTTATTGGTCTAACGCCGGAGGTTTATACCATTTATTAGTCTGTGAGTGCGGCTCATCTTCCTGGTATATGTTCATCACACAGAGCGGGCACCATAGCAGCTGTTTGAGGTATTGGAGTGCCGGACAATTACCTGGATTATATATCAGAACGTCGTCTTCTGGTCAAGGCACCCCCTTGTTTTTCAGTACATTTGCGGACACTTTCAAAGGTTTTTGTGTGGGTTGCTGAGATTAAGCAACCACATTGTTTTTAAATCACACGCAAGATGTCTCTACCTACAGCTGAGGCCAGTGTGGAAGGATTTTCCAGGGTAACCTTAGTACCTGATGCGGTTTTGAGTTTCTCAGAACCAGAAGCTGATGCCATCCTGTTTAAGGATAATATGGTCAAAGCAGGGGGTGACCTGGAATCCACCCAACAACTATATCTACAATTACTGCATCTGCACCAGAAGGAGATTGATTACTATCTCCATGGAGTTAGTCTATCGGACTATTATAGAGACAAAAGGATTCCTAGAGGCTTCCGAATCAGGAACATCCCCACCATTGGACGCTTTAATGTCGACTTTTGTCGTCGGTGGGCGGCAATATTAAACAAATGCTCCTATGACCTCATTCTCCTAGTTGTGGAGGAGGCAGGGAGGGAGCTAAAGAATTATCAATCTAAAAGACAGTCCTTTGAAAATCTCCATCTTGAGAAGCTTCAGAGTGATTCTGAAAACAAATGGATGGACAAGCTGTCTGAACAGATTTCCAAATATAAAGCAGATCTGGTTGCCTTTAAGAAAAAGAAACGAATCACAGTCGATAAAGACTACGAAGAGCAACGGGTGTATACATGGGTGAATCAAAAACCACATTATCCCCAAAGGAAGAGATATCCTAATAGATCTAGGAATCAAGATCGATCAGATACGGACATCTCCAGTGGTGGAGCCACTACAAGTGAAGGAGAGTCGACTGGGGCGCGGCCAAAATCCCAATTGAAGAAAAAACTCCCTTTAGGGGTGACTACCCGAGCGAAAGCCAGCTCGGTGGAAGATCTCGGACCAGACGTGGAGGAGAGTGGGCAAGGCAAAGGAAAGCGCAAATACAAGAAGAAAACGTAGTATTTAATTTGTCATCAAGAGAATTTACATCAGATGAAATATCTGTGCTTAACAAAGGCTTATCTTTTGTGCCCACCAATCACCCCAATGAATTTAAAAATAAAGTGGACCTTTACCATCTTAACAGACAACTTCGTCTTAAAGAACATTTTGGTGTTACACAGCCGCCACGCATACAGAAATTAGGCATCAAGAAACCCTCAACGTTTGATCCTATATCAAACAATCCAGCTATTAGATGTTTTACCTCACAGCTGGGAAAGTCTATGGATAATTGCATTGAGGTGAAGCACCCTATTCACAGCAATTTGACCAAGGGTGAGAAAATTGCCCTTAAAAATTTAAGTGCCTATTCTGATATCATCATTCGCCCAGCCGATAAAGGCGGGGGCATTACCATTCAGGATCTTTCTCAATATAAATCAGAAATTGAAAGACAGCTAAACGATACAAGGGTTTATGGGCTATTGGATGCCGACCCTACTCTGATTTTTAAGAAGGAACTTGACACTCTTCTCTCTGACGCAGTTGTGAATAATATCATTACACAAAAAATACAAAACTCGCTCACTGTTGATTTTCCTAGGATTCCGTTGATCTATACTATACCCAAATTACACAAAGATGCGAGTAACCCGCCGGGCAGGCCAATCATCTCCGCCCGGGACTCTTTGTTTTATGGAATTTCAAAATTCCTTGACTCTTACTTGCAGCCTGTAATTCAGAAAGAAAAAACACATCTGAAAGACACTACATCCTTTTTATTAAAATTATTGAATATCTCCCAGGTAGAGTCTCACTGGTGGATGGCCACTATTGATGTAATAAGCCTCTATACCAGCATTCCGCATGACAGAGGATTGGCTGCCACTAGGAGGCTTCTTACCAACAACTCAACATACAATGGTCCTGATTTAGATTTCTTCATGTCCCTTCTTGAACTGACTTTGACTAGGAATTATTTTCAATACGATGGGAGATTCTATATTCAAAGACTTGGCTGTGCGATGGGTTCATGCGTAGCACCCAGCTACGCAAACGCTTTTATGTTTGCTTTAGAGCAAGATTTGTTTTTTTCAAACCCTGAATTTGGAGTACCCATACACAGCTTTCACAGATACATAGATGACATTTTTGTTATATGGACGGGAAGCAAAGAACAGTTCTCCTCGATGATGCTATCCATCAATCAAGCAGATGAGAGCATTAAGTTTACATATACGATCAGTAACTGCACTATCCACTTTCTAGACGTCTCCATTACAATACTGGATGGACATCTTAACACAACAGTATTCCATAAACCAACTGACCGTAACACACTTTTGAGAGCTGAAAGTCACCATCCATGGTCTTTGAAACAAGGGTTGCCATTTTCGCAGTTTATGCGTGCCCTTAGAATTTGCAGTGATCCTCAAGATCTCAAAACACAACTCAACTTGATGATGAATAAATTTATTGCTAGGGGATATAATCCTATATCTCTTAAGAAAACTATGCTTCAAGTGTTGTCCATGTCCAGGACTAAATCTTTGGAAGAAAAACCTGGTTCTGATCATCAGGATTCAATTATTTGGGTCACAGATTTCTCCACGGCCAGCGGAGAGATTAATTCAGCTGCCAAACGACTATGGCCTCTGGTGAATACAGAACAAGAATTACCAGCCCTCCAGAATAAACGGTTGATGATTGGCCAGCGACGGGGTAAGAACATAAAGAACTATGTAGTACACAATGATGTATTAAAATTAAAGGGCCCACCATTGGAACATTTTCTATCTAGAAAACCGGGCAACTACCGCTGCCTCGGGTGTACTACATGTAACTATCTCGACATAGGGGATACATTCTCACACCCTAGGTCAGGCAAATCATACAAAATAAGATATCCTTTAACCTGTTCATCAAAGTATGTTATATACTACATCAAATGTCCTTGTGGACTATTATACATCGGTAAAACGATCAGACAATTCAAAGAGCGCATGGCAATGCATAGAACAGCCATTAGACAAGCCCTTGAAGGTACGGATCAAGATCAACCGGTGGCCAGACATTTTAAGAACTTTAGACACAATCTGGCAAGTCTTAAATACAAAATGATAGACCATGTACCCCCCAACAACAGAGGGGGCGACAGGGGACGTCTATTATTACAGAAGGAATCAATGTGGATATACAAATTACAAACTTTGCACCCGTCAGGACTTAATGAACAATGTTCCTTTAATTGTTTTATTTAATCCATTTTGTTTTTCAGCCTTCAGTAATTATTTGCTTCTTTAATATACATATTTCTTATGCAGTCAGTTCAGCATTATTGCAGATATATTGTATCTAAATAGATGAATTTAGCTGCACGGTCTCATTGCAGTGTGATGATACCTTTTACGTGTGTTTTTATGTATTGTCTGTAGTCATGGTGATGGTAGCACTATCAGCAAGACGTCTCCGTTGCCTAGAGACGGGACGTCAGCGCTAGTCGCATGTTAATGACGTCATCACGCCTCTTCACGGAGCGGGACGGCAGCCAGCGCACGAACTCGGGTGAGTGTTTAAAAGTGTAACATTTTTCATTGTATGTTTGTATCCTTGAAAAAATGTCATAAAGACATGAAACGTTGGAAACTGTTCCAGGCTATGTGACTTATTGGTCTAACGCCGGAGGTTTATACCATTTATTAGTCTGTGAGTGCGGCTCATCTTCCTGGTATATGTTCATCACACAGAGCGGGCACCATAGCAGCTGTTTGAGGTATTGGAGTGCCGGACAATTACCTGGATTATATATATGTATATATATATATATATATATATATATATATATATATACGCTGCTCAAAAAAATAAAGGGAACACTAAAATAACACATCCTAGATCTGAATTAATTAAATATTCTTATTAAATACTTTGTTCTTTACATAGTTGAATGTGCTGACAACAAAATCCCACAAAAATTATCAATGGAAATCAGATTTATTAACCCATGGAGGTCTGGATTTGGAGTCACACTCAAAATGAAAGTGGAAAAACACACTACATGCTGATCCAACTTTGATGTAATGTCCTTAAAACAAGTCAAAATGAGGCTCAGTAGTGTGTGTGGCCTCCACGTGCCTGTATGACCTCCCTACAACGCCTGGGCATGCTCCTGATGAGGTGGCGGATGGTCTCCTGAGGGATCTCCTCCCAGACCTGGACTAAAGCATCCGCCAACTCCTGGACAGTCTGTGGTGCAACGTGGCGTTGGTGGATGGAGCGAGACATGATGTCCCAGATGTGCTCAATTGGATTCAGGTCTGGGGAACGGGCGGGCCAGTCCATAGCATCAATGCCTTTGTCTTGCAGGAACTGCTGACACACTCCAGCCACATGAGGTCTAGCATTGTCGTGCATTAGGAGGAACCCAGGGCCAACACATGGTCTCACAAGGGGTCTGAGGATCTCATCTCGGTACCTAATGGCAGTCAGGCTACCTCTGGCAAGCACATGGAGGGCTGTGCGGCCCCCCAAAGAAATGCCACCCCACACCATTACTGACCCACTGCCAAACCGGTCATGCTGGAGGATGTTGCAGGCAGCAGAACGTTTTCCTTGGCGTCTCCAGACTCTGTCTCGTCTGTCACATGTGCTCAGTGAGAACCTGCTTTCTTCTGTGAAGAGCACAGGGCGCCAGTGGCGAATTTCCCAATCTTGGTGTTCTCTGGCAAATACCAAACGTCCTGCATGGTGTTGGGCTGTAAGCACAACCCCCACCTGTGGACGTTGGGCCCTCATACCACCCTCATGGAGTCTGTTTCTGATCATTTGAGTAGACACATGCACATTTGTGGCTTGCTGGAGGTCATTTTGCAGGGCTCTGGCAGTGCTCCTACTGTTCCTTCATGCACAAAGGCGGAGGTAGCGGTCCCATTACTGGCACTTGCAGGACTGAAACTTGAACCACAACTTACTCTATACAGTATATAATACTGTATAGTATACTCACATAACAATGCATACTGCTGCTGCCGGTGCCTGCCTTCCCTGCTGTTGCCGTGTCCCACTGCTCCTGCCGTTGCGAGTGCCAGCCTCCCCCACCACTGCTGAGTGCTCGTGAGTGTTCGCAGCTCCCGCCTCCCGCATCTTCCAAATACCTGCGGCTCCAGCCGCTGCTGACTGCCAGCCGCTGCCGAGTGCCCCGCGCTGCTCAGTGACTGCAAAGCAGTATTGAAGCAGCACACTACAGTCACTATCACCATGACTGTGTGCCTCTGCCACATGACCTTGGCCCATCAGGGGGGTTTCTGGGTACTCAGAAACCCCCCCTGCGTGCGCCACTGTGAGGTGCGCACGGATTTGCCCAGTGAAAATATAAATTATTTAAAATAGATCAGTGTTAATGAGGGGAATTATTTGTTGAAGTTCTTACATTGGTATGTATACTTACCCTCCCCTTGTTTAAGTTTTAAATATTAAATGTTAAATTCCTAATACCAGTCTCATCTATCCCTTACTGACCATATATCATTTTTGGGATTTGATTATCTATAGGTTTTAGCTATTTTCCTCCTATCCCCTCATTAACACTGATCTATTCTAAATAATTGATATTTTCAGACCTTATATTGGAACATAACTATTCCCGATTAGTGTCCCATTAATGACCAAAGATGGACCTTTTAACTGTGTATTTGTATGTATATTAATAATGTATATGGAGAGACACCACTGAAGTATGAGATACTAAATATCTGTTTGCCAACCAGATATAAGACCCCTGAAGAAGTTCTATGGACGAAACGCGTTGGATTTATATGCTGAATTGTATTCGGACTCTTCGTATTACGCAAATATATATCTACACTGCTACTGGTTTTGATGCCAAGAATCTCTGTTATTGTACATTGTGGACTTTAAACATCATTGTCAAAACAGAGACTAGTGGTCATTTTATGTCAAATCTGCAAATTGTCTTTTATGAATAAATCTGGGTTATTTTAACTGTTGTGAACATATGTTGGAATATTATTGGTGGTAAAAGCACAAGTTTCTATTTTATTAGGAACCCTCTTTTCTGTATTTTTATCCCACTGTACCCTGCCCAACAGGGGGCACTTCCTAGAGATGAAGCTTAGTTCTATCAGCGCAAAGTAAGGTCATATTCTCTTATTTTTCTATATACATATAACTACTCTGTTCCGGAAAGAAACAGACCGTAACACCATCTTGCATGCAACAAGCAACCATCCACCGCATTCGAAAAATAGACTTCCTATTTCACAATTTATGAGGGTCATAAGAAATAACTCAGATACAATCAATACAGAACATCAACTATCCGAGATGAAACAACGGTTTCTTGATAGAGGCTATAATGCTAAAACTATAGAGGGTTGCCTCACCAAATCACGAGATAATACACGCAGACGGCATAACACAAGGAGTGATCGGATGATATTCTTGACTCAATTTGATGAGAGATCGTCTCTGGTTGCAAGATCTATTAAGGAACATTGGTCAATTCTGTCAGGAGAGCATAATAAAGAAGCACCTATGATGGCATACAGAAGGGGTAGGAATCTGAAACAACTTCTAATGCACCCCAGTCAAGTGAAAAACATTGAGGATAATACTTGGTTGATGACGCAAAAGCCTGGGTGTATTAAATGCACAGGTTGCACCACCTGTCGCTCTATGGTCCCAGGAGTAAGTTTCCCTCATACACAAAATGGAAGGCCTATCCGAAATCGTTATAAGCTCTATTGCCGTTTGGACCATGTCATTTATTTATTGGCATGCCCCTGTGGGTTATCCTATGTGGGGATGACCACGTGTGCTTTCCGGGAGAGAATGACCAACCACAGGATGATGATTCGCCAGGCATTGGCTACTGAGGTAACTGATAAACCAGTGGCTTACCATTTTTTGACATATGGACACCAGATTTCATCATTGCAGTGCCGCATTATTGACTGGGTACCACCGCCGTTACGAGGTGGTGACGGCACTCATTCTGAAGAAGCTTGAGGCGAGGTGGATTTTTCGCCTAGGGACTGTGTCACCCAATGGTCTAAATGAGTGTAATCCCCTCAATGTTTTTCTTCATTGATTTTCGATAACTACAGTATGACACTATTTTTCGGAAGAATTCTTGATCTCCTGTGTGATAGAGTGAAATATATTATGTGTGTATATGTATATATTTATGTATATGTATATATACACACTGGTTTAGTTTGTTTTATGCACCTGCATGCATATAAGTTTTGCTGCATGAGGTGCTCATTTTAAGGTTAGACTGAGCATAGCATTTTTGGCCAACACACTCTCTTATAGTTACTTTCTATTTATATGTTTTTTATTGTGTTTATAATATGACTAGGTGATTCATCGCGCCCTACAGGCGCTCTTCACACTGTCACAAGGGGCTATGCCCCCTTAACCCTTGCACACCCTTCTGGCGTGCAATATTTTTATTATATGGAGTATTACCTCCAATCATAATATTGTGAGTGGTTAAATATTGCACGGACAAAAGGCGTGCGATGATTAAGGGGCCGTAGCCCCTTGTGACGGCGTGAACAGCGCACGTAGGGCCCGATTAATCACATAGTAGGTGCTGTGGTTGGGGGAGTGGCGGGTGTGGGGGAGACGTGGATGGGGTCCGGGGGTGGGGGAGGGGCGGTTGCTGGGGTGCTGCAGGTGGAGGAGGGGCGGGTGCGGTGGTGCCGTGGGTGGTGGAGGGGCAGGTGCGTGGGTGGTGGGGGTGGGGCAGGTGTGTGGGTACCGTGGAGGGCGGGTGCGGTGGTGCAGCGTGTGTGGGAGGGGCGGGTGTGGGGGTGTCATTGATGGGGGAGGGGCCCGGAGGTACTGTGAGTGGGGGAGGGGCGGGTAATGCTTCTCCTGCTTCTCCTCCTGGAAGCAGCGATAATACGTAGGGAGGCGGCATTTAAACTGACTTCAATACATTGCAGGTATGGGGGACGTCGTTATTGTTGGGGTCTTCAATTACACGGTCATAAACTGGAACACCGAAACAGTAAATACAGCTAGGGGTAACAGGTTCTTAAACATTCTAAAAGATCATTACTTGTCACAGGTAATTGAGGAGCCAACTAGGCAAGGGGCTATACTGGACCTAGTACTAACTAATAATGAGGAAATAATAACAAATACTAAAGTAGGGGAGACCCTAGGAAATAGCGATCACAATATGATCACATTCGATATCAGCTTTCAAAAACAACAATATAAGGGTTTAACCAAGATTTTTAACTTTAGGAAAGCAAATTTCACATTGCTGAAGCAAGCAATGAAGGAGATTAATTGGGAAATTGTATTTCATGGTAAGAATGCTGCTGAAATGTGGGACATCTTTACAACTGCGCTCAATAAGTACACTAATTTATATATTCCCAAAGTCAACAAAAACAGAAGTAGGAAATACAAACCGATGTGGCTTAATAAGAAGGTCAAGGAACAAATGGATAAAAAGAGGCGTGCTTTCAAAGCATTTAAGTCTGACGGAAAGGTGGAATCATTCCAGTTCTACAAGGAATGTAACAAAAAAATGCAAAAAAGCGATTAGGGCAGCTAAAATAGAAAACGAAAAACAAATCGCAAAGGAGAGTAAAACAAACCCCAAAAAGTTCTTTAAGTATATAAACGGTAAAAGGTTGAAAAGGGAGAATATTGGGCCCTTAAAGGTGATGATAAATGATTAATTATGATAGGGAAAAAGCAGATTCATTTAATAAATTCTTTTCATCAGTATTCACGAAAGAGGACAGGTTGACGAGGGTAGAGCATAACATAAATAATAATAATGACCCATTGCTTGGTACTTGCTTAAACGAGGGAGTAATCTAGGAGAGACTAAGTAAAATTAAGATAAATAAATCTCCTGGACCGGATGGACGCCACCCCAGGGTTCTTATGGAACTCAACGTAGAGATATCAAAACCTCTATATTTGATCTTCAGCAAGTCAATTAGATCAGGAATAATACCAAAGGACTGGCGTATAGCAGAGGTAGTCCCAATATTTAAAAAGGGTATTAAAACGCTCCCCGGGAACTATAGACCGGTTAGCTTGACATCTATAGTGGAGTAAATACTAGAAGGTATATTAAGGGATAGCATTCTAGAGTACTTGGATACCTGCAAGGTTATTACTAGGAATCAACATGGATTTGTGAAGGACAGGTCATGTCAAACTAACTTAATAAGCTTCTACGAGAAAGTGAGCGATAATATTGATCAGGGTCAAGCAGTGGATGTGATTTTTTTAGACTTTGCTAAGGCCTTTGACAAAGTTCCACACAGGAGACTAATTCTCAAACTAAGAGAGCTTGGGGTAGGAAAAACTATCTGTACTTGGGTGAGTAATTGGCTGTTTAATAGGGAACAGTGAGTGGGGGTTAATGGGATGTACTCTGAATGGGCTTCAGTACTCAGTGGAATACCGCAGGGCTCAGTACTCGGGCCATTGCTGTTTAATATATTCATTAATGACCTAGGAGAGGGACTGGAAAGCACAGTGTCAATTTTCGCAGATGATACTAAACTATGTAGAATAATTAATTCAGAAAAGGATGTTGAGTCTCTACAGAATGACTTATCTAGACTGGAGGCCTGGGCAGACAAATGGAGAATGAGGTTCAATATAGACAAATGTAAAGTTATGCACTTTGGGACTAAGAACAATCGGGTAGCATATAAACTAAATGGGGAAAATGTAGGAATAACGGTAGTGGAAAAGGATTTGGGTGTGCAGTACGCAATGTCAAAATGCAGCAGCAAAGGCTAATAAGGTGTTATCATGCATAAAACGGGGTATGGAGACAAGGGATGAGAGTGTAATCCTGCCACTGTATAAACCATTGGTGCGGCCACACCTGGAGTATTGTGAACAGTTTTGGGCACCATATTATAAAAAAGATATCTTGGAACTCGAAAGGGTTCAGAGGCGAGCCACTAAACTGGTTAAGGGGTTAGAGGCACTGGACTATGAGGAAAGACTTAAAAGGCTTGATATGTTCACACTGGAAAAGAGGCGACTGAGAGGGGACATCATTAATATTTATAAATACATTAAGGGACAATACAAGGATCTATCAAACGATTTGTTTACCAAAAAAACACTACATAGGACACGAGGACACCCCCTGAGGTTAGAAGAGAAAAAATTCCATACCCAACGGAGAAAAGGATTCTTCACAGTAAGAGCAGTAAGGATTTGGAATTCTCTGCCAGAGAAGGTAGTAATGGTGGACTCAATCAATCAGTTTAAAAATGGATTAGATAAATTCCTAGCGGAAAAAAATATCCAGGGATACAGCATTTAATTAATATAAAAAAATAAAAATGTAATGTACAGTAGGTTGAACTCGATGGACATTTGTCTTTTTTCAACCTCAACAACTATGTAACTATGTAACATTAATAATCCATACTGTGATTACAGCAAATGTGTTCTAACATTTCTGAATTTTATTCCTTCTTCAGAGAACCTGAAGGAATAAAATTCCGAAACGTTAGAACACATTTGCTGTAATCACAGTATGGATTAGTAATGTATTGAAGTCCGTTCTCCCTGCATATTACTATTACATATATATAGCAGAGTGCCCATTTGACTACACACATATATATAATTTATATATACATATATATCACCTAGCAGAGGGTTTACGTACTGTCCTCCCTTTGGCAGTGGCTCTCCCGGAGACTCGCACAGCAGCCAATCACTATTGTTAACTCCAGTGTCCCAGCGCGCCGCATTACAGGGAAGAAGATTCACTCAATAAACTACAGCTCCCAGCAGGCCTTAGCGCCGGAATGCTTCGGTGCTAAGGGCTGCTGGGAGCTGTGGTTTATTTAGTGCGTCTACTTCCCTGTAATGCGGCGCGTTGGGACACCGGCGCTAATAATAGTGACTGGCTGGCAGAACTGACTGACTCGCTGAATCAATGTAAATGGTGGGAGTGCTGTGCAGTGTTAGTGACACTGCACACCCACTGCACTGCACAGCACTGCCACCTTTTACATTGGGCCTAATTCAGACCTGATCGTAGCCCTGCAAAATTTAGCAGGGCTACGAACAGGCACACTGACATGCGGGGGGACGCCTTGCACAGGGCAAGTTGCACAGTGGCGAAGCTTTTTCACTTCAGGAGTAGCTCCAGGTCGGCGCAGCTTTTGCGTGCTGGCCGGAGCTACTCGTCGCTGCCCAGGTCGCAGCGGCTTTGTGTGATGTCACACAGCCGCTGCGGACTGCGCCCACAAAATGGCGGACAAATGCTGCAGTGCCGCCCCCTCCTGCCCAGCGAACGCCTCTGCCTGTCAATCAAGCAGAGGCGATTGCTGGGCAACGACAGCCGTTGGCTGTCAGCCATGCGCCGGCACACTGCGGCGCCGGTGCATGCGCACTTCTGACCTGATCGCTGCACAGCGGCGCTTTCATACACATCTATGCCGGTGGCCGCAGCAGCTTTTGTTCCACCTGCGCCGCGGCTAGGGAGTGGGGATTGTTGATGCCGGAGGGGGCAGGTGGACTGGCAGCAGGACATAGGACGCTGCAGTAAAAGGATTTCCCCCCGCTATCTACAGTGCAGAGACTTGCTGCAGATGCATTGGTATACCCTCCAGCTGCTCCTTTTTGGCAGGTACAGTACCTTTTTTTTATGGTCTGTACCGATTTTTGGCTCTCCAAACGTCCATTGAACGTATAGGAAAAGGGGCGTGGCCACACCACTTTACCTGTAGCCACGCCCCATTTTCGAATTTATACTGGGTTTTTTTATGTGTAAATTGTTGGAGGGTATGTTGCTGCAGATGCAGTGGGCCTGTTTTGGGGTGTGGGCCTGGAGCTGCAGCTCCATCAGCCCCATTGTTAATCCTGCTCTGGGAACACACAGCAGCCAAAAGGGCAGAGCCTGCCATTGGATGTAACCTGTGTGGGAGGGCGTTTCTCGCCCAATCAGCTGTGGACTGGGTGTGACATCCCAGCTGCTAACCCAATGAGAGCTCCTAGCCACGCCCAGCGTTAGACGCAGAGTCACAGATCTGGGCTATTATATAGGAGATTCTTTATAATCTTTTGTTTTTGGCTTATACCTTATTGTTTACTTATGTGGGTATGCACAATCAGATATTTCTTCCTGACAGGCTCCCTATGTCCTACAGAGATCTCTTTTGAACAACTTTGGATCATATTTTTTATATATGCAATCGCTATAATTAATCACTGGCATCTATTATTATGTGGCCCCATTGTATCTATACCTTCAGATTTGGGAGGCGTTACTTAATTTTTATTACTCCGCTGTCATCTCTGATCGATGTAAGGCACGCCCCTAACAGCATTGACAGACTTTGGGATGAGGCCGCCGGAAGTGACGCGGACGCACATGCGTGCTGCCTACCGGAAGTAGTGTGCGTTCCACTGGGTTCGCGTGGAACGCACGCTGGACGCAGCCTTCCGTGCTGTGGCTTTAGGCGCTGCTGGCAGCGGTGAGTACTTTAAACCAGAGGGGAGTTGCTGACTCTTAAGGTCTGTTCAAATTATAGCAAGTTATTGCAAAGCTGCATAATGACATCCCTTTAGCTGATTTGGTATGGTCGCTGTGTTTTGATTGGTGCTCTGTGTTTTGGCGCCATTTCTTGAGATCACTGAGGGTATATTAAGGGGCCTATCAGGAACTATCCATTTTTGACACTGGTGAATATGGACAGCTGACATTAGCTGTATTTGCTGCAAAGTTGTGCATCTTGAGAATGATCCTGATAGGATCGAAACGTCGATAAGCTGTATTATTATTATTATTAAGTTTTATTTATAAGGCGCCACATGTGTTTTGCAGCGCCGTACAAAGGACAGTACAGGGGACAAAACATTGCATTACAGTAAATAAATAACAGAAATAGAGTACAGGTAACAGAGCACCACACATTCTCAAGACATAGTACAGCTAAGATATAAGTATTGAGGGAGTGATCATCGTACTACTAGAGGCTGGTGGTCATAGATGGAGATGAGCCTTTACTAGCAGGATAAAGATGGTCATTGAGTAGGGGAGAGCTGTGAGTGAAATGTGTTGAGACGAGGGCTTAGATAACAAGAGGAAAGAGGGCCCTGCTCTGAAGAGCTAACAATCTATTGGGGAGGGGCGACAAACAGATGACAAGAGGTGCAGGCAACTGGGAGGTAGCCTGATGGCAGTATGCAAGCAAAGCTGAGATGTTCACGGCATGAGGCAGGGAGGGTGGAGGCGCGGCTTCAGCTCCGGGTTATGCATCAGAAGGGTACGCTTTGATGAATAGGTGGGTTTTTAGTGCCCGTTTGAAGCTTTGCAAGGTTGGGGAGAGTCTAATGGAGCGGGGGAGTGCGTTCCACTGAAGGGGTGCAGCACGGGCAAAATCCTGAACTCGTGCATGGGAAGCAGTAACCAGGGTGGTGGAGAGGCGACGGTCATTAGTCGACCGTAGGGGGCGGGAGGGAGTATGAAGGGAAAGGAGGTTGGAGATGTAGGGAGCAGTGGAATTAGAGATGGCCTTGTATGTGAGGGTGAGGAGTTTGAAGAGGATTCTGTAGGGGAATGGGAGCCAGTGTAGATTTTGTTGAAGGGGAGTGGCAGATGTGGTGCGGCGTGAGAGAAAGATGAGCCTAGCTGCGGAGTTCAGGACAGATTGGAGGGGATCAAGATGGGAGCAAGCGAGGCCAATGAGGAGGACATTGCAGTAGTCAAGTCGTGAGATGACCAGTGAGTGGATGATGAGTTTAGTTGCACTCTGGGAGAGATATGGCCTGATACGAGCAATGTTGCGTAGCTGGAAACGACAGGATTGTGCCAGAGCTTGGATGTGGGGTGCAAAGGAGAGGGAGGAGTCAAGAGTGACGCCCAGGCAGCGGAGTTGGGGAACGGGGGAGATGGTGGTGTTGTCAACAATGATGGAGATATTGGTCGGGGGTGTTGCTCTGGATGGGGGGAAGATGATGAGTTCCGTTTTGTCCATGTTGAGTTTTAGAGAGCGTTCAGACATCCAGGAGGAGATTGCAGAGAGGCAGCTCGAAAACTGAGAGAGGACAGAGGAGGACAGATCAGGAGATGAGAGATAGAGTTGTGTGTCATCAGCATAGAGGTGGTATTGAAGGCCAAATGAGTTAATGAGCGCACCCAGGGAAGAGGTATACAGGGAGAACAGAAGGGGTCCAAGGACAGAACCCTGAGGGACACCAACAGGAAGGATGGAAGGGTGTGAGGTGGTGCTTGAGGCAGACACAGAGAAGGAGCGGTTAGTGAGGTAAGAAGAAAACCAGTCAAGGACAGTGCTAGAGAGGCCAGCGTTTTGGAGTGTGCCGAGGAGGAGAGGATGATCTACGGTATCAAAAGCAGCAGAGAAGTCCAGAAGGATGAGCAGAGAGAAGTGGCCCCTGGATTTGGCCGAAAGCAGGTCATTGGTGACTTTTACCATGGCAGTCTCAGTTGAGTGGAGTGGGCGAAAGCCAGATTGTAGTGGATCGAGGATGGAGTTGTCAGAGAGGTAGCTTGTGAGACGGCTGTAGACTAGTCGTTCAAGTAATTTGGAGGCGAAAGGGAGAAGAGAGATGGGGCGGTAGTTAGTGGGTGATGAGGGGTCGAGGTTGGGTTTTTTGAGAATAGGTGAGACCAGAGCATGTTTGAATGGTGAGGGGAAGATGCCGATGGAGAGGGACAGGTTAAAGAGGTGAGCAAGGTGGGAGCAGGCAGTGGGGGAGAGGGAGCGGAGAAGACGGGAGGGGAGGGGGTCCAGGGGGCAGATGGTGGGGGGGGGGGGGGAGGATAAGATGAGGGAGTGGACTTCCTTTTCTGAAGTCGGATGGAAGGAGGACAGGGTGGGATAGATGGAGGGGAGGGATAGAGGGGGCAGGGGGGTAGCAGAGGGGTGACGGCGGGAGATGTCGTGTCGGATATCCTCAATTTTGGAGATGAAGAAGGAGGCAAAGTCAGTGGCAGTGAGGGATGATGGGAGGGGAGGAGGAGGGGGGCGAAGGAGAGTGTTGAAAGTTTCAAAGAGACGGCGTGGACAGGAGGACTGAGAAGAGATGAGTGCTTGGAAAAAGGATTGCTTGGCGAGGGAAAGAGCAGAGCTGTAGGAGGAGAGAATAAACTTGAAATGGAGGAAGTCCGGCAGAGAGTGAGATTTCCTCCAGGAGCGCTCAGCGGAGCGTGAGCATTTTTGTAAGAAACGTGTTAGTTTGGTGTGCCAGGGTTGGGGTTTGGAGCGACGGAGGGGGACAGAGGAGAGGGGGGCCACAGAGTCGAGAGCAGTGGTTAGGGAAGAGTTATAGAAGGTGGCTGCTTGGTTGGGACAAGTCATAGTGGAAAGAGGAGAGAGGAAAGTCTCGAGGGAGGACATGAAAGTGGGGTTGAGAGACCCAAGATTGCGTCTGGTGGTGGTGGGTCTGGGCGTGGAGAGGAGGAGGGAGGATGAGAGGGTGAAAGAAAGCAGATGGTGGTCAGAGAGAGGGAAGGGAGAGTTTGAGAAATCAGAGAGATCACATCGGTGGGTGAAGACAAGGTCGAGGGAGTGGCCGAGATTGTGAGTAGCGGTGGAGGTCCATTGAGAAAGTCCAAAGGAGGTGGAAAGGGCAAGAAGATTAGTGGAAGCGGCATTAGTGATGTCAATAGGGATGTTAAAGTCTCCGAGGATGACAGAGGGGAGGTCAGAGGAGAGAAAGTGGGGAAGCCAGGCAGCAAAGTTGTCAAGGAAAGGTGAACAGTGGCCGGGGGGGCGGTAGATCACTGCCACAAGGAGGTGAATGGGGTAGAAGAGGCGGATAGTGTGGACCTCAAAGGTGGAGAAGGTGAGAGAGGGCTCAGGTGGGATGACACAAAAGGTGCAGTTAGGGGAGAGAAGGACGCCCACGCCTCCACCCTGGCGACCATCAGGTCTGACTGTGTGGGTGAAAGAGAGGCCTCCGTAGGAGAGGGCAGCAGGGGAGGTGGTGTCAGAGGAGGAGAGCCAGGTTTCAGTGATGGCGAGAAGGTGAAAAGAGTGGGAGATGAAGAGGTCATGGATAGTTGGCAGCTTGTTGCAGATTGATCTAGCATTCCAGAGTGCACAGGAGAAAGGAAGGGAGGGGACAGGGGAGATAGGGATAAGGTTGGCTGGGTTCTGAGTGTTTGTGGGTGATTTTGAATTTGGGGGGTGAGACCTGGCAGTCAGGATTGGTATGTGACAGGATCGAGGAGCCATAATTTGGTACAGTAGTGTTAAGGGGAATAGAATGGTGTAGGTGTAATATAGAATGAACAAGGAGAATGCGGGGTGTAATGTACGCAAAAGACAGTGCAAACAGTATTGTTAGAAATAATGTTAGGAACGGAAAGGCTGAGATGGATACACAGTGGTTGTAGATTGTGTAAATAAGAGTGTGAGCAATGTGTGAAAGTAGTAGGGCTGTTACTTAATCAGACAGGTTGTTCAGTGTCCAGGCTGTGCAGGCTGCAGTCGTTGCTGGTAGTGGTATAGGTAACTCACTGTAGTCTGTTGTTTGCAGTGCTTTTGTGGAGACGGGGGAGATATTCTGCTGTCCCTCTGTTTCTCTCCTGTTCATCTCCGTATATCTCCATAGATTATATCATCATACTTTGTACTAACATACTTAGCAACTAAAATGCTTGCAGCCTTGACCAATACTAGTTAAATAACCATGCAGACATGGATGCAGGGTTAATTGATAGCAGCCCCCACCCTCTGAAAACTCCACCCACAGCAATAGTTTGCATCAAGGTGTGAACAAATCACTATACCCCCACTAATACACAGTGAGAACAGACTATAGTCTGGCCTAGATATAACTAGCAAAATACAAAATTGTCAATACCTATCATAGTACAAAAAGCATGTAATGGCTGGATGTTAAAGTTGCAGCAGTGAGAGATTACCATGCTGATAAGTATGAATTAAAATTCTTGACCTTTTAAGTGCAAATTTCTGGTGAGTGCCCCTCTATTTGCCTCTCTCTTTCTCTCTCTCTCAGTATATATATATATATAAATAAATAAAAGAGGCAAATACCACTGACTTGAAATTTGGACAGTAGCTTGCTTTTGTGACTTACACTGAGAAGGGATTTTTTCAAATTTCCACCCGCAAAGGGGTTAAAAGGGGTGAGATGATTATTGGAAATTCCCCCCCTTACAGAGGAGAGTTAAGACAACCCACCCAGCTGGGGCTATAAAGAATGCATGGTGCCAGCGATACCAAGTCGAGGAGGGGAGAGGACACAATGCTCTGTGCCTGGATTTCTTTGCCAGTGGCAGTTGCAGAGCACAACTGCCATCCCTAAACACTGTCAAACATCGCTGGGTATGGCTCCCCTATTTGAATAATGGACTGCTCTGCAACTGCCACTGGCAAGGAAGTCCAGCCTTATAGTTCAGGAGATTTTGTGTTGAGTTAGTGGTATTTGCCTTTTATATATACATAGATTTCAGATATAATTACTTAACCAACCTATTTCCAGTCAAGAGAGGATAGTGTCTCAATTATCAGAAGTTAACCCCTGACTTGAACCAAACATTGCCGAACCTCTCAGACAGCAATAGGAGGAAAGGAGAGAGAGAGATTTTGACCCTTAAATGTATTAAAGGAAAGCTAGATAGTCAATAACTGCTTATCTGCTGTGTAAAGGGCACCGACAGCTCTCCCAGTGACCTTAAGGGTTGTGCAAAAATCTTTACCTTTTTCCCTCAAAGAAGGAGCCCTAAGGAGAGCGAGAAGCTAAGCAAGGAGACCTAGGGCTCTTTAGAATACAGTCAGCCTATCCCTGCAAACCTTACATATGTAACATACAGCGGGCAGAGCTTGGCCTGTCATCCCAGCAGTTACAGCACTGAGCAGGGCAGCATCAGAAGAGGGACGGGGCAGAGAAGGAGGCGGATAATTCTCCTCAGCGCCAGCCTTTTGACTGCATCAACCCGGGGAAGGCCCGCCTGGAGGTGCAGCCTGACAAAGATTGGCAGCGGCGGACGGAGCATGTCCTGTTGTAAGTCCAATTGCAGATCTTCTGTGATAAACTAACTAGTTGACTTTAGGTCATACTTGCCTACCTGACCCTCTCCATGAGGGAGAAAATGCTCTGTTCCTGGACTTTCCTGGTAATGTATGATTGCCATCACCTGTGGTGAAACACCTTTCTTATCAATTACCTAGCTCACCACAGGTGATGGCAATCATACATTACCAGGAAAGTCCAGGAACAGAGCATTTTCTCCCTCATGGAGAGGGTCAGGTAGGCAAGTATGCTTTAGGTATATCCCGTTGTCCAGAAAATAAGACACAGAGAATACAGATTCCCGTACAATAAAATCTGTTTATTGTTTTGGTATATTTTCGGGCAGTTTCATGGAGGGGCACTATGATGCTACCAGTTCTCAACAACATCCTACCACAAGTGAGACTATTTTAAAAGTAGTATTACATTTGCTTAAATACCAGCGCTTTTCAAAAATCTCTTTGTGATTATACTTGAAATTCCATAGCGAAGCACGGGTATCCAGCTAGTACTGTATACAGTGCATCCGGAAAGTATTCACATCGCTTCACTTTTTCCACATTTTGTTATGTTACAGCCTTATTCCAACATAGAATAAATTATTTTTTTCCCTCAAAATTCTACACACAATACCCCATAATGACAACGTGAAAAAAGTTATCTTTGTGATTTTTGCAGATTTATTAAAAATAAAAAAACTAAGAAATCATATGTACATAAGTATTCACAGCCTTTGCCATGAAGCTCAAAATTGAGCTCAGGTGCATCCTGTTTCCACTGATCATCTTTGAGATGTTCCTACAGCTTAATTGGAGTCCACCTGTGGTAAATTCAGTTGATTAGACATGATTTGGAAAGGCACACACCTGTCTATAAGGTCCCACACTTGACAGTGCATGTCTGAGCACAAAAAAAAGAATGAAGTCAAAGGAATTGTCTGTAGACCTCCGAGACAGGATTGTCTCGGGGTACAAATCTGGGGAAGGGTACAGAAAAATATCTGCTGCTTTGAAGGTCCCAATGAGCACAGTGGCCTCCATTATCCATAAATGGAAGAAGTTCGGAACCACCAGGACTCTTCCTAGGGCTTGCCGGCCGTCTAAACTGAGCGATCAGGGAAGAAGGGCCCTAGTCAGGGAGGTGACCAAGAACCCGATGGTCACTCTGTCAGAGTTACAGTATCCCTCTGTGGAGAGAGGAGAACCTTCCAGAAGGACAACCATCTCTGCAGCAATCCACCAATCAGGCCTGTATGGTAGAGTGGCCAGACGGAAGCCACTCCTTAGTAAAAAGCACATGGCAGCCCGCCTGGAGTTTACCAAAATGCACCTTAAGGACTCTCAGACCATGAGAAACAAAATTCTCTGGTCTGATGAGACAAAGATTGAAGTCTTTGGTGTGAATGCCAGGCGTCATGTTTGGAGGAAACCAGGCACCACTCATCACCAGGCCAACACCATCCCTACAGTGAAGCATGGTGGTGGCAGCATCATGCTGTGGGGATGTTTTTCAGCAGCCGGAACTGGGAGACTAGTCAGGATAGAGGGAAAGATGAATGCAGCAATGTACAGAGACATACTGGATGAAAACCTGCTCCAGAGCACTCTTGACCTCAGACTGGGGCGACGGTTCATCTTTTAGCAGGACAACGATCCTAAGCACACAGCCAAGATATCAAAGGAGTGTCTTCAGGACAACAACTGAATGTCTTTGAGTGGTCCGGCCAGAGCCCAGATTTGAATCCGATTGAACATCTCTGGAGAGATCTGAAAATGGCTGTGCACCGACGCTTCCCATCCAACCTGATGGAGCTTGAGAGGTGCTGCAAAGAGGAATGGGTGAAACTGCCCAAAGATAGGTGTGCCAAGCTTGTGGCATCATATTCAAAAACACTTGAGGCTGTAATTGCTGCCAAAGATGCATCAACAAAGTATTGAGCAAAGGCTGTGTATACTTATGTACATGTGATTTCTTAGTTTTTATTTTTAATACATTTGCAAACATCTTTAAAAAAAAAATGTTTTCACGTTGTCATTATGGGGAATTGTGTGTAGAATTTTGAGGGAAAAAAATAATTTATTCCAGTTTGGAATAAGGCCGTAACATAACAAAATGTGGAAAAAGTGAAGCGCTCTGAATACTTTCCGGATACACTGTATATAAGGGTTGGTAGTAAGGGGAGAGTCATTTAAAAAATTTAGTGGTGCTCCAGCCAATTAGCTCCTGTCACGTGTTCAGCTCCTAACTGCCAATGCGTTTGAAAAATGACAGATGGCAGCTGATTGGCTGGAACACCATCTATCCTATGCAGTGAGTTTACAACGTGTTTTATTTATCTCTCTTTGATAAATAGACCCCTAATGTCTTATCTAACTTTTTCTGACTCCCATGAGACTTTACCTCTCCATGTGCCCATTGAATGCCTCTCAGACCTCCCCACCTGCCCCTCTTCTGCCATCAATCCCCTCCAGATACCCCTTGTGTGCCATCAGGTACCTCCACGTGCCCCTAATGTGCATCAGACCCGTACACAAGCTACTTATATATACCATGAAACCTACAGGGGTAATTTCAGCCAAGGGCAATTCAATAAAATCTCTAGTTATAGCTCAGCAAACATGAGATGGAACTTGAGTTGACATACATTTTTTTTATTAAGGGTCGAGAAAAGAGAATTTGTTTGGAAAAGAAGTGTTAGATTTGTAGAAGAAGTGTTAAATGTGTTGGACCCCTGTGTGTTAGTAGTATGGGTCCACTGTGCAATAAAAGACCCATCTATGTGTAACTGATGGTAAGTCTGTAAGAGGTGAGGTGATGAAAGACTTTGGATTGGGGCGTAATTCTGTCTGGGGCTGGGCGTGACGGTAATAATTGTTTCCTGGTGTGTCAGATAGCTGCTGGAGGTCCAGAATGGCTAGGGACTCCATTATCCACCTCGGTGGATTCTTTAAACTTGCTGGAAGGTAAATCATGAAATTCCGGATTTACTGATCCTGGAGGTCCAGCGTTCTCTCTGATCAAACTTGCCGTAACAAAACAACTTTATTTTACTTTCGATATGTCCTTAAGTCATCCGAGCGGTCTTTGTTTTGGCAGACACGGCTTGGGATGGTGCAGTGCCAGAGACTGAGGAGATTAGCAGAATAGTTTCTACAGTAGGTCATTTATTACTTCCTGGTTCTGCTACTCACCTTATATAATAAGACTTTGTTCTCCCACGTCTCAGACAAACAAAGCGAACAAAAACATCTCCAAATCTGCAGTTAGGAAAGACAATCCCACAAATAATGCTACCAACGGCAAAAAATGTAGGGACTATTTCAGAGAAGTGAAAGTGGCAAATGTGTGAGCTGCATTATTGTCCTCCGATTGCTGCAGCTCTGTCCGCTGGGTCACAGACCCTCCAAACTGACAGGAAAACATGACAGGGTTGTATTCGAGGAATAGGTAAATGCGTACACCATAGCACACTTAGGTTCTTGCGTGCGCAATAAGGGGTTCTTAGCAGGGACGTTCAGTCAGGGGAGGCAGTGCCTCCCCTGTCATTAATGATTAAGATAATACAAAGAAGATGCATATGACACATATTCTGTCATATGTATCCTCTTAATATTATTCTTATCATTGCTCCTCTCTTTATGTGTTTGGGAGGCACCGATCGTGGTGCCTCCCGTTGTCACTGGGGAAAGGTATGGGAGTGGGGGGCGGGCACGGGCGGGGCCTAGCCATGGGCAGGAGAAGCCCATTGAAATATATGGGAAAGCGGCACCATTAGAGGTGCCGCTTTCATACAGGGACGTGCTTTCAACCTATGAAAGCACGTCCCTGTCAGTGAGGCCACAGTGATTGGCCAGCGGATCCGTCACTGGATCCGATGTCAATCACTGTGTGGGTGACGCTGGCGGAGGAGGTGCGGGCGGCTGAATGCGGCAGTGATGCGGGCGGCGGGATGCGGCGGTGGTGCGAGTGGTGGTGGTGCGGGCGGCGGGTTGCGGCGGCGGTGCGGGCGGCAGAAGTTTACCTTTATCCTGCAGAGTTTGGCAGCGGAGCGGTACCAGTTTCAAAAATGGCACCTCAGCATTATTTTTTTTGAATGCAAGATGGCCACCACGAGCCAATCACGGCTCACCGCATTATCGCCCCGCCCCCTCCGGCTGACTTATATAAGTCAGCGTGAGGCAGCGGAGCATCAATCCGACGTCGGAGAAGGAGCTGTGAAGAGCTCCTGAAGAAAGAAGACGCTGGAAGTCCTGGATGGGCGACGGCTATGCAAAAGAGCTTATAGGCCACTGCCTCCCAGGTGAAGACATCGGAAGCCCTGGGGAGGCGCTGCACCCCCCAGGTGAAGACGCTGGAAGCCCTGGGGAGGTGGCGCCCCCCAGGTGAAGACGCAGGAAGCCCTGGGAAGGCGGCAGCCACGCAAAAGAGCTTAAAGGCCGCCGCCCCCAGGTGAAGATCCAGTTTAATAAAACTTATTTTTAAGACAGTGTGGTGTTTTATTTTAATATTTTCTTTACAGGTGCCAGCGGGCCCTTTATGTCCGGGCATGCTGACACTTGTGGTTCTCCAAGTGCCAGCATGCTGGGGCAGGCTTGCTGGGACCTGTAGGCCACCTGTAAAGAACAATATTAATAATGAACTCCGCACCCACCGCCACCAGGGGTGCGAGGCATAGCACTGGGCTATCAGCACAGTGCTGGTTATTGCTCGGGAGGGGGGACCCCATTTTTATTCTTTGGGGTTCCCACGTTCCGAGGAATTCCAGCCCTGGGCTGACTGGCTCGGGGGGATGATTAATGTTATGGCAGGGGGCAGGGGCGTCAGAACAGTTTTAGGTTGGGGGGGGCAAGATATAATCTCAGTTTGGCGCCCCTAGCTTCCTAGCAAACTGCGGCCCTAGGGGAAATATACACTGGTGACGGGGGGAATATGCACTGGTGACGAGCTGCGGGGGAGGGGGGGGGGGGGTTAGAGCAGTGCCGTAACTAGGCTTTTAAGCGTTCTGTGCAAGAAACGGCACTGGTGCCCCCCCCCTCATGTAAAACGGGCAGTGCGCGCTGTAGGCGCGCGTAAAAAATATAGGGGCGTGGCTGCATGGGGAAGGGGTGTGGCCACAAAATAATACCAATTCATACTACGTTGCACAGTAGTCTCAATTATTCAAATTACACCACAGTAGCACCACTACACCAGGTAGAGCCCTTTTTACACATTGCGGCAGACAGCATCCCCTTTTTACACATTACGGCAGCCTGTCCCCCTTTTTACACAGTACGGCAGCCAGTCCCCCTTTTTACACAGTACAGCAAACAGCGTCCCCTTTTTACACATTACGGCAGACAGTGTCCCCTTTTTACACATTACGGCAGACAGCATCCCCTTTTTACACATTACGGCAGACAACACATTACGGCAGACAGCGTCCCCTTTTTACACATTACGGCAGACAGCGTCCCCTTTTTACACATTACGGCAGACAGCGTCCCCTTTTTACCAATACGGCAGACAGCGTCAGCATCCCCTTTTTACACAGTACGGCAGACAGCGCCCCCTTTTTACACATTATGGCAGACAGCGTGCCCTTTTTACACATTATGGCAGACAGCGTGCCCTTTTTACACATTATGGCAGACAGTGTCCCCCTTTTATACATTACGGCAGACACACTGTGGCCAGAGTGGGGACAGGGGCGTACACAATGGTGACTGGTGGGGGGGCATACACAATGGTGACTGGTGGGGGGGCCTGGAGACATTCACACTGGTGACATGGTGACCTACTGGGAGAGACAGACCTACAATATGAAGTAAAGGGAGCAGAACTGAGTACAGAGGTGAGGAGGAGCACAGGTCAGCCAGGCTTACCAACGTGACTAGCCTAGCAGTGAGGTCCAACTCTTTAATATAGAGGAGCCTCGCTCTTCATTCTCCGCTGCGGCTGTCCTGCAATTCTTACCAGCAGCGTTGGCGGCTGCGCCCACTTGATTCCGGCAATGGCTCAGCCTGCTTCCCCCCCCCCCCCCCACCCCCCGGCAGACGTACAGCGGCCCTGCTCCTGCTGAGTGTTAACGGCGTCTCTCTTCCTCAGGCCAGGGTGGCACTGTACCCGGCGTTATGGTAGCGTCTAGATTCTCTTCGTGCACGGTCGGCCCCGACTCTGTGTGTGGCAGCGGTATTTCACATAGCCGCTGCCGCCCCTCTGGCCCAGTATTGGCGCCTCTGTCATATGCGGGGGGAGCGAGCTGCCCCCTTGCCCCCCCCCCCCCCATTCCGACGCCCCTGGCAGGGGGACCCCACACTGTGTCTCCCCTGCTATGGCATTACTCCCCCCTGGCTGGTTCTGCCTGGTGCTGGTTTTACTGATGTGTCGGGGGACCACACTTTTTTATTTATTTTCTCCTGGGGAAGGGGGGGGGGGGGCTTGTTGCTTCCCCAACCAGTGACCTCACCGCACATCACTGGTTCTTAGGGGGTAATTCAGACCTGATTGTAGCAGCAAATTTGTTAGCAGTTGGGCAAAACCATGTGCACTGCAGGTGGGGCTCAGAAACTGCACAAAACTTTTTTGTACCACTCGGCTGCACATGCGATCGCACACTTGAAAAGCGAATATAGACACCCCCATAGGCGGCGACTATCTATTCGTAGCGCTGCAAAAAGTAGCTAGCAAGCGATCAACTCGGAATGACCCCCCATGTGCACTTCAGGGGGAGGGGGGGGGGCGGGGCAGATGTAACATGTGCAGAGACAGTTAGATTTGGGTGGGTTATTTTGTTTCTGTGCACAGGGCCGTCTTAACAGCAGTGTAGGCCCCTGGGTACAGCAATGCACTGGGCCCCCTGCCCATCCTCCAGCGGTAGGGGTGGGGGGTGCTATCAGCGGTAGCTTTGATGTCCCGTGGGCAGTAAGGGGTGTTCTATCTTCAGCTCAGCATGTAGGACCTGGAGCAGTAATGTCTGCTAATTACTTCTTTACTGCACAGATGGGGCTAAACTGTAGAGGGGGCATTGGGCTGGATGAAGAAGCCCTGGTACATGACTTTCAGTGTGGTAGGGGGTGTTTAATACGCAGGGGAGGGGTGGATAGTGGAGTGGGCTTAATATTTATCATTTTCCGGTGGGAGGGCAGCTTGCTTGACTGCGGATATCTCCAGTTCCTGAAAATATATTTCTTAGTTTTGAATGGGATAAAAAACTAGAGAGTCCCACCTGTCAGGAGATACTGGGGACACCTTTCAGAAGGTTCTGGGGACTTGGGGATCAGAGTTCAGGAGACGGAGCCATTCACCAACGAAAATATAAAACTGCAACTTTAGGCGTGTGGAGCTGGAGCTGGAACCAGCTGCTGGAAGGCTGATATCTCCAGTTCTGGGCATAGTAGGGACAAGCTGCCAGTGTCCACCAAAAGGGGAGAGTTCCAGCTTTTGGAGTTGACCCTCAGAAAAACTCTAAGTCAGAAAGAACCCAAGATATCTGGCTGGGAAGAGCAATTAACAGGATTAGATGGGGACCACTGCTTTCAAGTCAGATATCTCCTGTTCCCCAGGGCCGATTTTCAAAAATCTGGTACCCCTGGAAAGAGGGGACCCTCAGATATCAGCCTAGGGCCCTTATACTCCTGGGGCCCTTGGGCAAGAGCCCATTGTGCCCCGTGGCGTGCGGTGAGGTCAGTGGCTGGTGAGGCACTACAGCCATAATGTACGGCGCACCCTGCCGATGACCCCTACCACCTCCGAGCGACCGAGCCAATGCCCGCTGCCACCGCCAATGGCTTACAAACTCGCCCACCATCAACTGACCCAGCCCTCCGACACTAATTTGCATCTCAGTCCGATGCCGCCAATGCCCGCTGCCTGCCTGCTCATCATACTTGTTGTATATTGTACATTTTTATAGAAAAAAAAAATAAAAATAGTGTTTGGGAGTGGGAGGAGGGCATGAATGCAATTTTTTTGTCCAGGGCTTCCATTAACTTAATGGAGATGGGTCTAAATAGGTTAAAAAAAAAAAAAATGCGTGAGGTCCCCCCTCCTAAGTATAACCAGCCTCGGGCTCTTTGAGCCGGTCCTGGTTGTTTAAATACTGGGGGGAAAATTGGACAGGGGTTCCCCGTATTTAGACAACCAGCACCGGGCTCTTAGTCCGGTCCTGGTTCCAAAAATACGGGGAACAAAAGATGTAGGGGTCCCCCGTATTTTTAAAACCAGCACCGGGCTCCACTAGCCAGGGACATAATGCCACAGCCGGGGGACACATTTATGTAGGTCCCTGCGGCCGTGGCATTACCCCCCCAACTAGTCACCCCTGGCCGGGGTTCCCTGGAGGAGTGGGGACCCCTTAAATCAAGGGGTCACCCCCCCTCCAGGCACCCAAGGGCCAGGGGTGAAGCCCGAGGCTGTCCCCAGCACCCCTGGGCAGTGAGTGCCGGGCTGATAGTCATGTGTGTAAAAAAAAGAATATTGTTTTTTGTTGTGGAACTACAAGGCCCAGCAAGCCTCCCCCACTTGCTGGTACTTGGAGAACCTCAAGTACCAGCATGCGGGGAAATAACGGGCCCGCTGGTACCTGTAGTTCTACAACAACAAAAAATACCCAAATAAAAACACAACTCACACACCGTGAAAGTAAAAATTTATTAAAACACACTTACACACTCACACATACTTACCTACATCCCACGGCGATCTCGTCCACTTGTCCAGTAGAATCCAATAGGGGTACCTGTAAAAATGAGAGACAGATTACTTACCTACATCCCACGCCGATCACGTCCACTTGTCCAGTAGAATCCAATAGGGTAGGGGTACCTGTAAAAATGAACATTATACTAACAAACTGAGAGAGAGAGAGAGAGAGAGAGAGAGAGTGTGAGGGCGGGATGTACTAAGCAGTAATATAGCGGTAAAACCTGTTACCGGCCCGATGTCTTTTCCCCGTATGTTCTATTAATCCTCAGCCTACTGCGCTGTCAGTTGCTTCTGCATCTCCTGTTACACGTGACTTCTTCGGCACGGTACCTGCTGTCATAGGTAGCCTATTGTTCCACCATGGGCACTGTATGTACGAACGTACAGGACCTGTCACCTCCAGGCATATGTGCCATTGTTTAATGATCGTAGGTGATGGGTCCCGTACGTTCGTATATACGGTGCCCGCGGTGGACCAATAGGCTACCTATGAGAGCAGGTATCGTGCAGAAGTCACGTGTAACAGGTGCAAGTGACAGCGTGGCAGGCTGGGGGTTAATTAAATACGGGGAAAAGATATTGAGCTGGTAGGACACACATACCCCCCTACCTGCTGCTGGGGAGAGCCGCACGAGACCGACACACACACGCACACAAACACACACCCCTACCTGCTGCTGCACACATACACACACACCCCTACCTGCTGCTGCACACACACACCCTCCCGTCTACCTGCTGCTGCACACATACACACACACACACACACACACCTGCTGCTGCACACACACACCCTCCCGTCTACCTGCTGCTGCACACATACACACACCTGCTGCTGCACACACACACCCTCCCGTCTACCTGCTGCTGCTGCTGCTGGACCCCCCCCCCCCCCCCCACACACACACACACCTGCTGCTGCTGGACACACACACACACACACACACACACACACACACACACACACACACACACACACTACCTCTGCTGCTGCTGCTGCTGCTGGATGCCCCCCCTACCTGCTGCTGGACACACACACACACACACACACACACAACACACACAAACAGTACCTCTGCTGACGCACTCGTCGGGGGAGAGCCGCACTCCCGCCTACCTCCAGCAACACTCACCGCCGGGACCCGCCGCCTCTAGCGCCGCATGTGTGGGATTGGACAGCAGATCCAGCACTGGATCCGCTGTCCAATCACAGGTGCCTCGCTGACATGGGGGTGGTGTCCCTGTCAGCGAGGCACTTGTAGAAGTGCCGCTTTCCCTATCTTTTTGAATGGGCTTTTACAGCCCAGTGCTTGGCCCCGCCCCCCAGCTCAGTCCCGTTTCCATTATGTTTGGGAGGCACTGCTATCAGTGCCTCCCAAACACATTTAAACCAGGAAAATTATTAGAATTACATAAAGAATATACTTATGACACAGAATATGTGTCATAAGTATCTTCTTTATATTATTTTAATAATTAATCACAGGGGAGGCACTGCCTCCCCTGACTGCACGTCCCTGATTGAGCCAATACGAAAAGACGGCCCTGTCTGTGCAGGGTAAATACTGGCTGCTTTATTTTTACACTGCAATTTAGATTTCAGTTTGAACACACCCCACTCAAATCTAACTCTCTCTGCACATGTTATATCTGCCCCCCCCCCTCCCCCTGAAGTGCACATGGGGGGTCATTCCGAGTTGATCGCTTGCTAGCTACTTTTTGCAGCGCTACGAATAGATAGTTGCCGCCTATAGGGGAGTGTATATTCGCTTTTCAAGTGTGCGATCGCACGTGCAGCCGAGTGGTACAAAAAAGTTTTGTGCAGTTTCTGAGTAGCTCAGAACTTACTCAGCCGCTGCGATCACTTCAGCCAGTTCTTGTCCAGAATTGACGTCAGACACCCGCCCTGCAAACGCCTGGATACGCCTGCGGTTTTCCAACCACTCCCAGAAAACGGTCAGTTGCCACCCACAAACGCCTTCTTCCTGTCAATCTCCTTGCAATCAGCTGTGCGAATGGATTCTTTGTTAAATCCATCGCTCAGCAACGATCCGCTTTGCACCCGTATGACGCACCTGCGCATTGCGGTGCATACGCATGCGCAGTTGTGACCTGATCCCAGCGCAGCGAAAAAACCTAGTGTGCGATCAGGTCGGAATGACCCCCATGGTTTTGCCCAACTGCTAACAATTTTTCTGCTACAATCAGGTCTGAATTACCCCCTTAGACTTTTTGCGCATGTGCAGTTGCAAAGAAAACGCTCAACTGCACTGCGTCCACCTCAGGCCCTCAGGAGTTGAACCCATGACCTCAGGACTGGGAGGTTTTGTGTCATGATTATTAGCTGAGGGGCTGATTCAGAGGAGAACGCGGTAGCAATATTTTCACACTCTTCTTATGTTTAAAGAACGGGGGCTGCAATGTCACTCCAGTGCCCCAATAGATGCAGCAGGCATTTTATTTGTGCCCCATTTTCTGTGGGCACAGAAGCCACTGGCTGCGTCCTCACCCTGGCCACGGCAGCGTGATATCACAGGATATCCTGAGAAACCTGACAGCTACTCAGATGTCCGATGGCCACGCAGTTGATCCGCTGCTGCGTCTTCGGGCACAGCAGCAGATTAGACAAGCCGGCACTGGGCGTCTATTTACTTAAAATGCCGTCTGCAGCTTTAGTATAATTTTGCGCAGCTGCTGCATACAAGGACGCAGCAGCTGTGCCATCAGCGTCCACTTCTGAATCCGCCCCTTCATCCTGTAATGAGCAATAATATCCATTTTATTTTATGATATCCGCTTGATAATAGTATGATGTGTACATTGTATCCTATAGAGGTCTTTGTGCATCTATATTTTTCCTGGTCACACTCAAGACTTTGCAGGAATGACGCACGATTTGGCTAAATAGAAAGTTTTCAGCCAGTTTTTGGTTACGTTATTATTACACACAACTTTAAATGAGCTCTCAAGACTCACTTCTTCACCAAACCCAGCTATCTCTCGTCCTAACCCATGCCCACTGTCTACCCCCATCTGTGCCACCCCTGTCTGTCTGCCACTCCCCTTCAGAATGTAAGCTCTCACAAGCAGGGCCCTCTCCCCTCATGTGTTAGACAGTGGATCACTTTGCTGTCTGTCTCCGTTCCCAGCACTAGAGTCAGCTTCCCTGCTCTAGTGTTTTCCCTCCTAGGGGGTCATTCCGAGTTGTTCGCTCGCTAGCAGTTTTTAGCAGCCGTGCAAACGCTATGTCGCCTCTCACTGGGGAGTGTACTTTAGCTTAGCAGAAGTGAGAATGAAAGGATCGCAGAGCGGCGGCAAATTTTTTTTGTGCAGTTTTAGAGTAGCTTCAGACCTACCCAGCGCTTGCGATCACTTCAGACTGTTCAGTTCCTGTTTTGACATCACAAACAAGCCCTGCGTTCACCCAGCCACGCCTGCATTTTTCCTGGCACGCCTGCGTTTTTCCGAACACTCCCTGAAAACAGTCAGTTGACACCCAGAAACGCCCACTTCATGTCAATCACTCTGCGGCCAGCAGTGCGACTGAAAAGCTTCGTTAGACCCTGTGTGAAACTACATCGTTCTTTGTAATAGTACGTTGTGTGTACGCATTGCGCCACATACGCATGCGCAGAAGTGCCTTTTTTTGCCTCAACGCTGCACAGCGAACGAATGCAGCTAGCGATCAACTCGGAATGACCACCCTGGTGTCAGCTCAGTGCAGGAGGAGGTGCTTAGTGCACAGTCTGAGTGAGTTCTTCCTGGAGAGACAACTGCACTGACATGCAGCTTCTGCTCTCCTGAGTGTGTGACCTTGTCTACCCCGCAGCCGCATCCTGTGTGTACTGATGTAAGAGGCACGGGGGGCTGGGGAATAGAATTCGGCGCGCTCACTTACCAGGCCTACGTACCTCACGCCTCCCGTCCTCCACCTTCAGTCTGTCGAGGTAGCTCAGATGATACTGGCACACGTCCAGACACACTGAAGAACTTCCTGGGGTGACCTGAAAAGAATGGGGGACACACTACGCAGGGGTGGCCTACACTGGGCTCAGTGAAGGGTCATCATTGGCAATTGTGGCCTCAGACTGGGTGCCCCCGTAGTGGTGCGAAGCACCAGGGGCGACCCTGAACGAAAACGCCCAAAGGGGAGGTGGGCGAGGGGGCAACATACACCACGAACACACACGAAACACCTTTATGCTCACCAGCTATATACTCGGCTTCCGCCAGACGACTGGCCCTTCTTCTTTGCTCCTGTAAGAGAACACACAACACAGCCCACAGAACGTGGCGCTGCTTACGCTTTATGACGGAGAGACACTTATACAGAGGTTATAGCACGACACCGTAATACTGTTTCAACCTTGTGGTACTCACCAACGCGTACTTCCGACAGCCTACCTTCCATGGGGGCCTGGCTGTGGGGAAAACTGAGAACTCATCACACATGCGGCGTAGCGCCAACTTCAGCAACCTGCGGCGTAACGCCGACTTCAGCAACCTGCGGTGTAACGCCGACTTCAGCAACCTGCGGCCTATCGCCGACTTCAGCAACCTGCGGCCTATCGCCGACTTCAGCAACCTGCGGCCTATCGCCGACTTCAGCAACCTGCGGCCTATCGCCGACTTCAGCAACCTGCGGCCTATCGCCGACTTCAGCAACCTGCGGCGTATCGCCGACTTCAGCAACCTGCGGCCTATCGCCGACTTACTGTACACACCCTAGCGTTGGGCTCCTTGCCCTGGATGTCCCTTGCCTATGTCTGCCTAACTGTGGGGGGATAATGGGGGCCTAACGCCCTTTGGTACTCAGGCCGTGGGCCTGCCTAACTGTGGGGGGAAAATGGGGACCTAACGTCCTACGCTGCTCAGGCCTAGTGTCTGTTTTTGCCCCACGGGCCTAGTGCCCGAATCCCTGGTGGTCTAGGGGGAAAGAGGGGTTACCACCTAGAACTACCCCCCACGGGCCTAGTGCCCGCCTAATGCCCCTCAGGCCTGGTGGGCCTAATGCCCCCTTTGGTCCCCCGGGCCTAGCGCCCGCCTAATGCACCTCAGGCCTAGTGCCTGCCATGCCCCACGGGCCTAGTGCCCGAATCCCTGGTGGTCTAGGGGGAAAGAGGGGGTACCTGCACTTACCCATCTTCGCCGGAGGCGGGATGGCTCCCACCACCTTCGGGTTTCCTGGAGACTTCACCTGGGCAGCGGTGGCCTGTGCAAGCTCTTTTGCGTTGCACACCGCTGGCCCAGGGCTTCCGTCGTCTTCACCCGGCGGGCGGCGGCGTGTAGCAGCTCTTTCGCACGTGCCGCCGCCCTCCAGGACTTCCGGCGCCGTCTTCTCGGTTCCGTCTTCGGGAGCTCTTCTATGCTCCCTCCCGGCCGACGAATCTCTCTCCTCGCGCCCGGCGCTGGCTAATACAAGCCAGTGCCAGGGGGCGGGGCTATGACGTGGCAAGCCGGGATTGGCTAGCCGCCGCCACTCCTGATTGGCCACCAGTTCGCAAGCCGTGATTGGCTCGCGGCTGGCGCCAAATTCAAAATACCGGGCGGCGATTGGCGGGGTCTGCGTCCCGGAGGATGCAGGCCCGCCGCCATCACCCGCGTGGAGCGGCGGTGGATATGCACCGCCGCCCCCACGCCCGCTGCCGAACTCTGCATTCAGCTGGGCAGGTGGAGACCGGACATGCGGCGTAGCGCCAACTTCAGCAACCTGCGACGTAACGCCGACTTCAGCAACCTGCGGCGTAATGCCGACTTCAGCAACCTGCGGCGTAACGCCAACTTCAGCAACCTGCGGCCTATCGCCGACTTCAGCAACCTGCGGCCTATCGCCGACTTCAGCAACCTGCGGCCTATCGCCGACATCAGCAACCTGCGGCGTAACGCCGACTTCAGCAACCTGCGGCGTAACGCCGACTTCAGCAACCTGCGGCCTATCGCCGACTTCAGCAACCTGCGGCCTATCGCCGACTTCAGCAACCTGCGGCCTATCGCCGACTTCAGCAACCTGCGGCCTATCGCCGACTTCAGCAACCTGCGGCCTATCGCCGACTTCAGCAACCTGCGGCGTAACGCCGACTTCAGCAACCTGCGGCCTATCGCCGACTTACTGTACACACCCTAGCGTTGGGCTCCTTGCCCTGGATGTCCCTTGCCTATGTCTGCCTAACTGTGGGGGGATAATGGGGGCCTAACGCTCTTTGGTACTCAGGCCGTGGGCCTGCCTAACTGTGGGGGGAAAATGGGGACCTAACGCCCTACGCTGCTCAGGCCTAGTGCCTGTTTTTGCCCCACGGGCCTAGTGCCCGAATCCCTGGTGGTCTAGGGGGAAAGAGGGGTTACCACCTAGAACTACCCCCCACATGCCTAGTGCCCGCTCAGTCCTAGTGGGCCTAATGCCCCCTTTGGTCCCCCGGCCTAGCGCCCGCCTAATGCACCTCAGGCCTAGTGCCTGCCATGCCCCACGGGCCTAGTGCCCGAATCCCTGGTGGTCTAGGGGGAAAGAGGCACCACCTGCACTTACCCGTCTTCGCCGGAGGCGGGATGGCTCCCACCACCTCCGGGCTTCCTGGAGACTTCACCTGGGCAGCGGTGGCCTGTGCAAGCTCTTTTGCGTTGCACACCGCTGGCCCAGGGCTTCTGACGTCTTCACCCGGCGGGCGGCGGCGTGTAGCCGCCCTCCAGGACTTCCGGCGCCGTCTTCTCGGTTCCGTCTTCGGGAGCTCTTCTATGCTCCCTCCCGGCCGACGAATCTCTCTCCTCACGCCCGGCGCTGGCTAATACAAGCCAGTGCCAGGGGGCTATGACGTGGCGAGCCGGGATTGGCTCGCCGCCGCCACTCCTGATTGGCCACCAGTTCGCGAGCCGTGATTGGCTCGCGGCTGGCGCCAAATTCAAAATACCAGGCGGCGATTGGCGGGGTCTGCATCCCGGAGGATGCAGGCCCGCCGCCATCACCCGCGTGGAGCGGCGGTGGATATGCACCGCCGCCCCCACGCCCGCTGCCGAACTCTGCATTCAGCTGGGCAGGTGGAGACCGGACCAGGTCCGGTCCCCAGCGCCGCCCGAAGCCAGCGCTACCTCCGGCCCCATGGGACGGCGCCGGGCCGTCCCAGGTGAGGAGGGACGCGCATGCTAGTAGCAGGGCCAGTGACCGCACGAGTACACTGGCCCTTGCTACACTGAGACGCTGTGTTACCGCTGTACTGCTTCACATATATACTGTGAGTTCCTGCTGCTGCAGAACATCTTCTATATGCTACAAGCTGTTATCTCTGTTATCCGAATAAACCAGTCATCCTGGGTAAGTGTCGTTGTGTGGACTGACATGCCTATCCGACACCGCAACACTCTGCCAACAGGATGCACTTTTCCCTCTCTTAGACTATTTTATACTCCATACTCCCCACTTTTTAGACGCTGCGGAACCCTTTACGGCGCCATATAATAACCAATAATATTAATAATAATATTGCTCCCTATTACTTAATTTCTAAATCCTATTGTCTTTTAATATTTATTAAATATTATATTGCCATTTTTTTTTTTTATTACTTAATTGTGCCCCAAAAATATATTTATTAATTGTTTAGAAATATTAATAATTAATGACAACTTAATACACATGTTTAATATGTCTCTTTATTATGTCCTGGCCCGATATATAGGTATCTAGCTGTCCAGAATAATTATATTGTGGCTTTTGGCTCAAATAACTTTCGATTTTGACCTTTAAACTCCCAGGAAATCGCTGTACATCGCCCATTATCTGCATTTTATCTCCACGCTGCTGGGTAATAAATCAGATGAATCACCAAAGATTTAAAGGGGGTTTGAACTCGCAACTGAAATCGCACGCCACTAAATCCCCCCTTTATCTCGGTGGAGGATATTCTAAGACAACGACTTACTGTAAGAAAACGGAGTAACCGTGACATCAGCTGTAAGTTATATTTTATCACAATATCGCCACCATTCTAAACCAGTTTTTAAGTCATGTAAATAATTATTATAAAACAAACATAACATTTAAGTAGAAGAAAATTAAACTACCTATCGAATATAACTGCAGTCCATAAGGAATGTGTCCAAACAGTAAAAATTCGTTTTACTTTTCATTAAAAAAACTTGTTAAACAAATGCTCCAATTTTTTTTTACATTTTTATGACACACAAAAAACAAACAAACATTACAAATATATTTTTAAATGCCTAAATGAAGTATTACAACATTTGTAAATCTTACTGCAACTACAGTATACAGACTGCATATTATTGGGGGGACAATTCTACCTGGGAAACTGATCATACTTACTTACTTTGGTGCCCCCTACTCCGGGAGGAGGCAGCGTTGTAAGTGCATGGGGCGTGGCCGGCAGCAGGATGGGCGGTCCGGGGGCGTGTCCAACATGGAAGTGGACAGTCCAGGGGCGTGTCATCAGAGTAGCGTCATTGTGGCTCCACCCCCCCTCCTGTGCAGTGCTGAGAAAAGAGGCGCTGTATAGCGGAGGGTGGAGCTACGATTACGCGATTCAGCGCGAATCGCGTTATCGGACCCCCTCGGACCGCCCATTTGTAGAGGGGCTGCAGGGTAAGCGGGAGGCTTGCCCACCTTTCCGGGGGCCGGGACGGCCACCGGATTTTCAGGAGCCTCCCGGCCATTCTGGGAGGGTAGGCAAGATTGGGCTTGGTTCAGATGTGGGGTAAGTTGCTTATATAGTAGCAGCAGCAGCGATAGCACTAATATGGTAATGCAGTAGGGGGCGCCACACTTCCTACCGCATTACTGATCCGAGCTGTATCCTAGAACACAGCATTGGATCATCTGCGAAACCATTGGCCGGCTGCGTGACCCATGGCCTCGCACAAGCTGGCCACTGCAGAACCAAGCAAGGGGCCCGGAAATCTACATCCAAGGGTGCAGATCTAGGCCCATCACTCCCAGGCAACGGCGGCAACATGTTTGTTTTAAGAGACAGAGGCCGCTGCCGCCCCCTTCCCATCCCCAAACTACATTAGACTGTCAATCACTGCATCTGCAGCAGATCCTTTGGGTTCTGAATCAGGCCCTATCAGCTAAATGTAATAGGGTCCAAGTTGTTTGTGCAGGACAAACTCGCACAGTGTAATTGCCTCTGTGTGTCCATGCAAGTTTTTTCATATGTAGACTCGCACCTTCATACCTCCCAAACTTTTCATTTGTAGACAGAGGGACACAAGCTCCCGAAAAGGGGATGTGGCCTAAGAAAAGAGGCGTGACCTACGAAAAGGAAGTGTGGCTTCACAGGAGGACCCACAATCGCAAGCCACACACCCCGTTTACGTCACTGAGGGGGCATGGCCAGCGCTCTGTGAGCCGCTGGCATGCCCCCTCCCCTTTGACTCCAGTGAATACACCGCGTCTATTCACCGCTGCTCTGCTAAGCAGGGCAGCGAGAGACAGAGCCTCCCAACTGCCCCCCTTCCCCCCACTGTGGCCCGCGGGTGGGACAGCGGGACAGTCCCCAAAAAACGTGATTGTCCCGTGAAAATTGGGACAGTTGGGAGGTATGCACCCTGTAATGCAAGCTTCAGTACGAGTTGCAAGTTTGACAGAAGCACACACAGGTCAGCAACCATGAAAAGCATAACCAGCCTTGGGCTCTTGGAGCCAGTGTTGGTTACATAAATACAGGGGGAAAATTGTGTAAGGCTCCCCTGTATTTTAAGAACCAGCATTGGGATCTTGGACAGGCCCTAGTTTAAAAATATGGGGGGGAGGAGTAGGGGTCCCCCGTATCTTTCAAACCAGCACCGGGCTCCACTAGCCAGGATGGTAACACCACAACTGGTGGCCACACTTGTATTGGTCACAATGGCTGTAGCATTAACCCCCTAACTAGTCAGCCCTGGCCAGGGTTTCTTGGAGGAGAGGGCCCCCTCAGTAAATGGTTCCCCAGCTCCAGGCACCCAAGGCCAGAGCTGACGCCCGGGGCTAGATTTTGCTTGTAAAAATAATACTGTTGTTTACAGGTGGACTACAGGTCCCAGTAAGCCTCCCCCGCAAGCTGGTACTTGGAAAACTACAAGTACCAGCATGCAAGGCATTGAAAGGCCCGCTGGTCCCTGTAGTCCCCGTGTAAAGAAATAAGATTTTAAACCTACCGGTAAATCTTTTTCTCCTAGTCCGTAGAGGATGCTGGGGACTCCGTAAGGACCATGGGGTATAGACGGGCTCCACAGGAGACATGGGCACTCTAAAGACTTTAGATAGGTGTGCACTGGCTCCTCCCTCTATGCCCCTCCTCCAGACCTCAGTTAAAGAACTGTGCCCAGAGGAGATGGACAGTACGAGGAAAGGATTTTTGTTAACCTAAGGGCAAGATACATACCAGCCCACACCATCCACACCGTACAACATGGAATATATGAACCAGTTAACAGTATGAACAAAACAGCATCAGCCAAAGACTGAGGAAAACTGTAACATAACCCTTATGTAAGCAACAACTATATACAAGCTTTGCAGAAATAGGCCCTCATTCCGAGTTGTTCGTTCGCTAGCTGCTTTTAGCAGCTTTGCACACGCTAAGCCGCAGCCTACTGGGAGTGAATCTTAGCTTTGCAGAATAGCGAACGAAAGATTCGCAGAATTGCGAATAGAATAGCGATCAGAAATTTCTTTGCAGTTTCTGAGTAACTCGATACTTACTCTGCAACTGCGATCAGTTCAGTCCTTTTCGTTCCTGGTTTGACGTCACAAACACACCCAGCGTTCGCCCAGACACTCCCCCGTTTCTCCAGCCACTCCCGCGTTTTTCCCGAAAACGCCAGCGTTTTTTCCACACACTCCCATAAAACAGCCAGTTTCCGCCCAGAAACACCCACTTCCTGTCAATCACACTACGATCACCAGAACGAAGAAAAATCTTCGCTAAGTCGTGAGTAAAATACCAAACTTCTTTGCAAATTTACTTGGCGCAGCTGCGGTGCGAACATTGCGCATGCGCAGTTTGCGGAAAATCCCTGCGATGCGAAGAAAATTAACGAGCGAACAACTCGGAATGAGGGCCATAGTTCGCACTGGGACGGGCGCCCAGCATCCTCTATGGACTAGGAGAAAAAGATTTACCGGTGGGTTTAAAATCTTATTTTCTCTTACGTCCTAGAGGATGCTGGGGACTCCGTAAGGACCATGGGGATTATACCAAAGCTCCAGACCGGGCGGGAGAGTGCGGATGACTCTGCAGCACCGATTGAGCAAACGTGAGGTCCTCATCAGCCAGGGTATCAAACTTGTAGAATTTTACTAAAGTGTTTGAACCCGACCAAGTAGCCGCTCGGCAAAGCTGTAAAGCCGAAACGCCTCGGGCAGCCGCCCATGAAGAGCCCACCTTCCTAGTGGAATGGGCCTTTACCGAATTTGGTAACGGCAATCCAGCCGTAGAATGAGCCTGCTGAATTGTGTTACAGATCCAGCGAGCAATGGTCTGCTTAGAAGCAGGAGCGCCAACTTTGTTGGCCGCATACAGGACAAGCAGTGCCTCTGTTTTCCGAACTCGAGCCGTCCTGGCTACATAAATTTTCAAGGCCCTGACTACATCAAGGGACTTGGAATCCTCCAAGACCCCCGTAGCCACCGGCACCACAATAGGTTGGTTCATATGAAACGACGAAACCACCTTAGGCAAAAATTAAGGACGAGTTCTCAACTCTGCTCGATCCACATGGAAAATTAGATAGAGGCTTTTGTGAGACAAAGCCGCCAATTCGGACACCCGCCTTGCAGACGCCAAGGCCAGCAACATGACCACTTTCAAAGTGAGAAATTTTAATTCAACCGTTTGAAGAGGTTCAAACCAGTGTGATTTAAGGAACTGTAACACCACATTAAGGTCCCACGGTGCCACCGGAGGCACAAAAGAAGGCTGGATGTGCAGCACTCCCTTTACAAAAGTCTGGACTTCTGGGAGAGAAGCCAATTCCTTCTGAAAGAATATTGATAGGGCCGAAATCTGCACCTTAATGGAGCCTAACTTTAGGCCCATATCCACTCCTGTCTGCAGAAAGTGGAGGAAACGGCCCAAGTGGAAATCTTCCGTAGGAGCATTCTTAGCTTCACACCAAGAAACATACTTCCTCCAGATACGGTGATAATGTTTCGCCGTCACCTCCTTCCTAGCTTTTATCAGAGTAGGGATGACTTCCCCCGGAATACCTTTTCTAGCTAGGATTTTGTGTTCAACCGCCATGCCATCAAACGTAACCGCGGTAAGTCTTGAAACACGCAGGGCCCCTGCTGCAACAGGTCCTCCCTGAGAGGAAGAGGCCACGGATCTTCTGTGAGCATTTCCTGAAGATCTGAATACCAGGCCCTTCGAGGCCAATCCGGAACAATGAGTATTGTCTGCACTCTTTTTCGTCTTATGATTCTCAATATTTTTGAGATGAGAGGAAGAGGAGGGAACAAACAGACCGACTGAAACACCCATGGTGTCACCAGGGCGTCCACCGCTACTGCTGAGGGTCCCTTGACCTGGAACAATACCGCCGAAGCTTCTTGTTGAGGCGTGACGCCATCATGTCTATTTGAGGAAGTCCCCAACGACTTGTTATCTCTGCAAAAACTTCTTGATAAAGACCCCACTCTCCTGGATGGAGATCGTGTCTGCTGAGGAAGTCTGCTTCCCAGTTGTCCACTCCCGGAATGAAGACTGCTACAGAGCGCTTACGTGATTTTCTGCCCAGCAAAAAATCCTGGTTCCTTCCGCCATTGCCACTCTGCTCCTTGTCCCGCCTTGGCGGTTTACATGAGCCACGGCTGTGACGTTGTCTGATTGAATCAGAACGGGTAGGTCGCGAAGAAGATTCTCCGCTTGTCGTAGGCCGTTGTATATGGCCCTTAATTCCAGCACGTTGATGTGTAGACAAGCCCCCTGGCTTGACCATAGTCCCTGAAAATTTCTTCCTTGTGTGACTGCTCCCCATCCTCGGAGGCTCGCGTCCGTGGTCACCAGAACCCAGTCTTGAATGCCGAACTTGCGACCCTCTAGAAGGTGAGCACTCTGCAGCCACCACAGGAGAGACACCCTGGCCCTGGGGGACAGGCTTATTTTCTGATGTATTTGTAGATGGGACCCCTACCACTTGTCCTCGCATGGAACCTGCCGAAGGGGATGGCCTCGTAGGCCGCCACCATTTTTCCCAGTACTCGAGTGCATTGATGAACTGACACTCTTTTTGGTTTTAGCAGGTCTCTGACCATGTTCTGGAGTTCCTGGGCTTTTTCCGTTGGGAGAAAAACCCTCTTCTTTTCCGTGTCCAGAATCATGCCTAAAAATGATAGCCGAGTCGTTGGAATCAACTGCGACTTTGGTAGATTTAGGATCCAGCCGTGTTGTTGCAGCACTCTCAGGGAGAGCGACACGCTTTTCAGCAATTGATCTCTCGATCTCGCTTTTATCAGGAGATCGTCCAAGTACGGGATAATTGTGACTCCTTGCCTGCGCAGGAGCACTATCATTTCCGCCATTACCTTGGTGAAAATCCTCGGGGCCGTGGAAAGCCCAAATGGCAACATCTGAAACTGGTAATGACAGTCCTGTACAGCGAATCTCAGGTACGCCTGATGAGGGGGATAAATGGGGACATGAAGGTATGCATCCTTTATGTCTAGTGATACCATAAACCCCCCCCCCTTCCAGGCTGGAGATCACTGCCCGGAGAGATTCCATCTTGAATTTGAACTTTTTCAAATACAAGTTCAGGGATTTTAGATTTAGAATGGGTCTGACCGAGCCATCCGGCTTCGGGACCACAAATAGGGTTGAATAGTACCCTTTCCCCTGTTGCATTAGGGGAACCTTGATAATCACTTGCTGTTGACACAGCTTTTGTATGGCAGCTGAAACTATTTCCCTCTCTGGGGGAGCAGCTGGCAAAGCCGATTTGAAAAATCGGCGAGGAGGCACTTTTTCGAATTCCAGCTTGTAGCCCTGGGATACAATTTCGATCACCCAAGGATCCAAATCCGACAGAACCCAGACCTGGCTGAAGAGTCGAAGACGTGCCCCCGCCGGCGCGGACTCCCTCAGTGGAGCCCTAGCGTCATGCGGTGGATTTTGTAGAAGCCGGGGAGGACTTTTGTTCCTGGGAACTAGCCGTAGCAGGCGTTCTTTTCCCTCTACCCTTACCTCTGGCGAGGAAGGAAGAGCCCCGACCCCTTCTGGACTTATGCGACCGAAAGGACTGCATCTGATATTGAGGTGTTTTCTTTTGCTGTGGGGGAACGTAAGGCAAAAGAGAAGACTTACCCGCGGTAGCTGTGGAAACCAGGTCCGCGAGGCCCTCCCCAAATTTAACCTCACCCTTGTAAGGTAAAGTTTCCATATGTCTCTTTAAATCGGCATCACCCGTCCATTGGCGGGTCCACAGGGACCGTCTAGCAGAAATTGTCATGGCATTGGCTCTTGAACCCAACAGCCCAATGTCTCGCAGCTTCTCTCATATAATACGCTGCGTCTTTAATGTGACCCAAGGTCAATAAAATGCTATCCTTATCTAGAGTGTCAATGTCAGATGACAACTTATCTGCCCATGCTGCAATTGCGCTACCCACCCATGCCGACGCTACTGCCGGTCTGAGCAAGGCACCCGTATGTGTATAAATCGATTTCAAGGTAGTTTCCTGTCTGCGATCAGCAGGATCCTTGAGGGCTGCCGTGTCTGGAGACGGTAGCGCCACCTTTTTGGACAAGCGCGTTAAAGCCTTGTCCACCGTGGGCGAGGATTCCCACCGTAACCTGTCCTGTGAGGGGAAAGGATATGCCATAAGAATCCTCTTGGGAATCTGCAGTTTCTTGTCTGGAGTTTCCCAAGCTTTTTCAAATAAGGTGTCCAGCTCATGAGATGGGGGAAATGTTACCTCAGGTTTCTTTTCCTTAAACATGCATACCCTCGTGTCAGGCACAGAGGGGTCCTCTGTGATATGCAAAACATCTTTTATTGCAATAATCATATAATGAATACTCTTGGCCACCCGTGGGTGTAACCTCGCATCATCATAGTCGACACTGGAGTCAGAATGCGTGTCGGTATCAGTGTCTGCTACCTGGGAAAGGGGACGTTTTTGAGACCCCAAAGGGCCTTGTGACACAGTCAAAGCCATGGATTGACTCCCTGCTTTTTCCCTGGACTCTGCTTTGTCCAATCTTTTATGTAATAAAGTCACATTTGCATTTAAAACATTCCACATATCCAACCAATCAGATGTTGGCGGTGCCGACGGAGACACCACAATCATCTGCTCTACCTCCTCCCTAGACGAGCCTTCCGCTTCAGACATGCCGACACAAACGTACTGACACCACCACACACACTGGGATATACAAATATGGGGACAGTCCCCCAATAAGGCCCTTTGGAGAGACAGAGAGAAAGTATGCCAGCACACACCCAGCGCCACTGGACACTGGAACAAAATCCCAGTCTGTACAGCGCTTTTATAGATAAATAATACACTCACTGCGCCAAATAAATGTGCCCCCCTCGTTTTTGCCCTCTGTACTTGCTCAGCAGGGGGGAGTCCGGCGCTGGTTAGTGCTGGAGGATCAAGCTCCGCCCCCCTAGATGGCGGGCTTTGGTCCCGCTCAAATTCTTTATACTGGCGGGGGGGGGTTTAATATACTGCCTCCGCAGTATCTAATGTGCTAGCCAATGTCCCTTGAGGTTATTATTGCTGCCCAGGGCGCCCCCCCCCCCCCCTGTGCCCTGCACCCTTACAGTGCCTTCTGTGTGTGTGTGAGTGTGGGAGCAATGGCGCGCAGCGTTACCGCTGCGCGGTACCTCAGTGAAGATCTGAAGTCTTCTGCCGCCTGTGAAGTCTTCTTTCTTCTTATACTCACCCGGCTTCTATCTTCCTGCTCTGTGAGGAGGACGGCGGCGCGGCTCCGGGACGAACAGCGAGGACGACACCTGTGTTCCGACCCTCTGGAGCTAATGGTGTCCAGTAGCCTAAGAAGCAGAGCCTATCAGTTAAGTAGGTCTGCTTCTCTCCCCTCAGTCCCACGATGCAGTGAGCCTGTTGCCAGCAGTGCTCCCTGAAAATAAAAAACCTAACAAAAGTCTTTTCAGAGAAACTCAGTAGAGCTCCCCTGCAGTGCATCCAGTCTCCTCTGGGCACAGGATCTAACTGAGGTCTGGAGGAGGGGCATAGAGGGAGGAGCCAGTGCACACCCATCTATAGTCTTTAGAGTGCCCATGCCTCCTGCGGAGCCCGTCTATACCCCATGGTCCTTACGGAGTCCCCAGCATCCTCTAGGACGTAAGCGAAAAATATTTATAAAAACTAAACACAGTACAGGCACTCCTTGACAGTAAAAGTTTATCAAACACCCTCACACTCACACACCCTGTAGCCATTCACTTCCACTTGTCCAGTAGCATCAATGTTACCTGGAAAATAAATCCATACTCACCTACAGTATCCAATGGGTTTAAAAAAAACAAAAACACAATGGACTATAGGGGTTGCTCTGCAGTCAGAAATAAGGGACTGCAGCAGATATTGGCTTCCTGCTGCCTCCATTCCCCTCCTCACATCATGTCACTGCCCCTGTCACATGCAGCCCTGTCCTCACTGACACATCACTCATCTCCTGATATACTCTGTGCTGCTGGGGACCCTGCTCCTCCCACTATATAACTCTCAGTCTGTGGCTTCCTGCTGCCTCCATTCCCCACCTCACATCATGTCACTGCCCCTGTCACATGCAGCCCTGTCCTCACTGACACATCACTCATCTCCTGATATACTCTGTGCTGCTGGGGACCCTGCTCCTCCCACTATATAACGCTCAGTCTGTGGCTTCCTGCTGCCTCCATTCCCCTCCTCACATCATGTCACTGCCCCTGTCACATGCAGCCCTGTCCTCACTGACACATCACTCATCTCCTGATATACTCTGTGCTGCTGGGGACCCTGCTCCTCCCACTATATAACTCTCAGTCTGTGGCTTCCTGCTGCCTCCATTCCCCTGCTCACATCATGTCACTGCCCCTGTCACACGCAGCTCTGTCCTCACTGACACATCACTCCTCTCCTGATATACTCTGTGCTGCTGGAGACCCTGCTCCTCCCACTATATAACTCTCAGTCTGTGGCTTCCTGCTGCCTCCATTCCCCTCCTCACATCATGTCACTGCCCCTGTCACATGCAGCCCTGTCCTCACTGACACTTCACTCATCTCCTGATATACTCTGTGCTGCTGGGGGACCCTGCTCCTCCCACTATATAACTCTCAGTCTGTGGCTTCCTGCTGCCTTCATTCCCCTCCTCACATCAGGTCACTGCCCCTGTCAGATGCAGCCCTGTCCTCACTGACACATCACTCATCTCCTGATATACTCTGTGCTGCTGGGGGACCCTGCTCCTCCCACTATATAACTCTCAGTCTGTGGCTTCCTGCTGCCTCCATTCCCCTCCTCACATCATGTCACTGCCCCTGTCACATGCAGCCCTGTCCTCACTGACACATCACTCATCTCCTGATATACTCTGTGCTGCTGGGGACCCTGCTCCTCCCACTATATAACTCTGTCTGTGGCTTCCTGCTGCCTCCATTCCCCTCCTCACATCATGTCACTGCCCCTGTCACATGCAGCTCTGTCCTCACTGACATATCACTCATCTCCTGATATACTCTGTGCTGCTGGGGAACCTGCTCCTCCCTCTATATAACTCTCAGTCTGTGGCATCCAGGTATCCCAGTTCTTTTCCTCAGCAGGCTAGGAAGGTGCTCCTGCTATATGCATGCCTGTCCGGCCTAACACAAGAGTGGACAAGTCACCGGCATCAAGTCAACTCGTTAATATTCAGAATGTCGACAATTAATATGTTGACACCAGAATTTCAACGTGTTCTGATCGTCAACATCCACAATGTAGATGCCGACATTCTTCCGAGGAGGTTGTGGGACCTTATCGGTTGATAGATCAAGAGTCAGTAGGTCAACCCCAAATGGTCAACATGTAGACGGTCGACAGGGTCAAAATATCGAGATGGTCAAAAGATCAACAGATAAAAGGTAGACAGTGCTTAAAGTCGACAGGTTCAAAAGGTCGACATGACAGCGGTCAAAACACATATGGACGACAAGTTTTTTTGTCATTTAAAGTAAAAAAAAGTAAAACTTTTTCATCATTTACCATCCACGTGATCTACGATTGGGAACGGCGACCTGTGCCGAGCGCAGCGGAATATTGCCCGAAGCATGGCGAGCGGAGCGAGTCCGCATGGGCACATGATTCTAGATATGGTGAAACACACACAAAAAAATAAAACCTTGTGTCGACCATTTTCAAATTGATGTTTTGACCCTGTTGACCGTTTATATCTGTCAATCTACTGTCTTCCTTTTCCATGTCGACCTTTTAACCCTTTCGGCCATTTGCATGCCGACCCATTGACTGTCCATCTTCTTAGTGTAGAGTTATTGAACCACACCCGAACTGGTAATGGTCCTGAAGGTGTCGCCCCTATAACATCGATAGCAGTGATTTTATCTACTGTACTCATTTACAAGGTGTGCGTTGTTGCATCCTAGCCGGATTTATATTTACATTTGTCTTTCATAGTAATAGTGGGAGTTACTCAGACGTGGCTGGAGTTGCTCTGTTTGTCGCAAAGTACCGATTATTGGCACTTGACTCATGCGCAGGACCCGTTATGTGTGTGCGCAAACGTGGCCTGTGATGTAAGAAGCAGGACGGCACCAGACTCTCAGTGACTGACAATCTGCTGACGATTGGGAGGCCGGAAGTGGTCGCAATAGACTCCGTCTCTCAAAACGGAGGCGTGTGGCGCCATTTAGGGGCAGGGAAGAGGGCAGGGGTCTCCGTGGTTGCACAGAGATTTCCTGGCCTCTGCGGTGGTTCCCATGGGTGCCGCAAGCGTCCGATGGTGACTGAGTGATTCGATGTTGCGTTCTAGGACACAGCTCGGATCACTGCCGCAGCAGGAGGCGTCTGCTTGTTAGGGTCACGCTGCGGGAAAGGAGGGTTAGGTTTAGCTGAGTTAGGGGTACAGCTGGAGCCTTGCTCATCTAGGCTTCTCTGCTGCGCCTAGGTGCACCAAGGCTTATTAGCATAAGCCTTTCATCTATTGTTCTCAGCTGCAATACAATACAGAGAGAACAATACAGCAGGGGATTAAGTCATTACAGCAGGGGATTAAGGGGTCATTCCGAGTTGATCGCTAGCTGCATTTGTTCGCTGCGTAGCGATCAGTGAAAAAAATCGTAATTTCTGTGCATGCGTGCACACGTGCATCGTACAGGTACGAAGTCCCTTGTGGTTTTGCACTGGTTCTAGCGACGATTCCAATCGCACAGCCGAACGCAAGGAGACTGACAGGAAGTGGGAGTTTCTGGGTGGCAACTGACCGTTTTCTGGGAGTGTTTGGAATAACGCAGGCGTGGCCAGACGTTTGATGGGCGGGTATCTGACGTCATTACCGTGTCACTCATCGCAGCAATCAACGCACAGGATAAGTAACTACAGGGCTGGTCTTGTTTTGCACGAAATGTGTTTGTAGGCGCTCGGCTGCACAGGCGTTCGCACTCCTGCAAAGCGAAAATACACTCCACCGTGGGCGGCGACTATGCTAGCGAGCGAACAACTCAGAATGACCCCCAAAGGCCAACTGCCCAGTCTCCGTTAATCCTATTAAAGGCAAAGATGAAGAAGGCTCCATCAGTAGTTTAATTACCAACTCCTGAGAGTCGGAATGCCGCTGTCAGTACTTTGACTGCCGGCATCCCAAGCGTCGGGTTCCCGATACCATCCCATGCTGACATGTTCACAATGGAATTTCAGGTTAGGCCGCGGCTACAGTTATACATATATGGGTTAGGGTACATTGTAACCTAAACTACTGTTGACATTTAGACAGCGTCGACATTGCCAATCTCAGCATTTTCATGGTGTCGACGTGTTGAATTTCAACATACCTGTATCATACTCAACCCAGAATGTCAGACCCCAGCCACATGCACCTTACATGGATTCCTACAGGTGCTGCCTCTATACGTATAACTAGTAGTATGACTGGGGCGATTGAGCTTATTACTGTAATAAGAGGGAATAATTTGCCCCTGAGAAGATCAATTGCCCGGCGCCTCTGTTTTCCTTCCTCTGATTTATTATTACCTGTAGTATTTCCCCTAGCAGGTCTGACTTTCAGCGCTGCTACAGTACATAGGTGGTCATTCCAAGCTGTTCGCTAGCTGCATTGAGGGAAAAAAACGGCACTCCTGCGCATGCGGCGCAATGCGTACGCGCAACGTACTATTATAACGAACGATGTAGTTTCACACAGGGTGTAGCGAAGCTTTTCAGTCGCACTGGTGGCCGCAGAGTGATTGACAGGAAGAGGGCGTTTCTGGGTGTAAACTGATCGTTTTCAGGGAGTGCTCGAAAAAAACGCAGGCGTGCCAGGAAAAACGCAGGTCTGGCTGGGCGAACGCAGGGTGTGTTTGTGACGTCAAATCCGGAACTGAACAGTCTGAAGTGATCGCAAGCGCTGAGTAGGTCTGGAGCTACTCTAAAACTACACAAGGGCCCTCATTCTGAGTTGTTTGCTCGCAAGCTGCTTTTAGCAGCTTTGCACACGCTAAGCCGCCGCCTACTGGGAGTGAATCTTAGCATAGTAAAATTGCGAACGAAAGATTCTCAAAATTGCGATTACACACCTCTTAGCAGTTTCTGAGTAGCTTCAAACTTACTCGGCATCTGCGATCAGTTCAGTGCTTGTCGTTCCTGGTTTGACGTCACAAACACACCCAGCGTTCGCCCAGACACTCCTCCGTTTCTCCAGCCACTCCCGCGTTTTTCCCAGAATCGGTAGCGTTTTTTCGCACACACCCATAAAACGGCCTGTTTCCGCCCAGAAACACCCACTTCCTGTCAATCACATTACGATCACCAGAACGAAGAAATAACCGTGAGTAAAATTCCTAACTGCATAGCAAATTTACTTGGCGCAGTCGCACTGCGGACATTGCGCATGCGCATTCGCGACTAATCGCTCCTTTACGAGAAAAAAAAAATGACCCCCAATATTTTTTTGTAGCCGTTCTGCGATGCATTCGTTCGCACTTCTGCTAAGCTAATATGCACTCCCAGAGGGCGGCGGCCTAGCGTTTGCACGGCTGCTAAAAACTGCTAGCGAGCGATCAACTCGGAATGACCCCCATAGACTATATTCAGGATAAGAGTTTCTCAATACCAAGCACCACTTATGTCAGTGTGTAAACATTACTACAGCGCCCACTTATCTCTGTAATTCTCTCTGGAGTACCCCCTTATGCGTGTAATGTTTTACCATACATCCCCTCGTGTTCAAATGGTTTTCAGGATCCCTCTTATGTCTGTCAATGTTTGATAAATACCAATGTACATGTCTGCATGTTTTTATTCATACAAAATACTTTGCCGTAAACTAAAAGCTAGCTGGCACACCCAATGAACCCATCTGAAGTTCCGTCAGGCAAACGTCTCCCAATTTGCAAAACCTTGTTAGAAAATATCTGCCATGCAGACACGGGAGCAGGTGACAAAGCGCCAGCTGTACACATGCTCCACCCACAGCGCATGAATTGGCTACAGTGATGACTTCCTCAGGGATAGGGCTGACCGCTGGAGGACGCCGCTGTGTGCGGTACTAAGCACTTAGTAGAAGCGGCTTGATGTGTGATGTGACTAGGACGCACAAGGAAACTGTGCTGATTCATTTGATATGTGACACTTGTATACAGGGCCGGATTAAGTTCTGTGAGGGCCCCTGGGCAACAAATTTGTGGGGCCCCCACACACAGTCCTCACAACTACAAAAAAAAACATTGGAGTAGGACTACCGCATTTACCAGTCTCCTCGGCAGCTGAGCTGTTCCTTTACTGCTGCGGCCGCCGAGGAGCTTCACTCACAGCAGTGTGAAGTCTCGCGAGATAATGTCAAATCTCGCGAGACTTCACACTGCAGTGAGTGAAGCTCCTCGGCGGCCGCAGCTGTAATGGAACGTCTCAGCTGCCGAGGAGGACGGAGAGGAGACAGGTAAATGCTGTACTCCTACTCCCGTGTTTTTTTGCAGTTTTGAGGACAGTGTGTGGACGGAGGCCCCACTTGTGTGGGGGCCTCGGGACGACAGCCCCTTCCGCCCCGTCGTTAATCCGGCTCTGCTTGTATATCTGTGTGCGACTGAGTCTCTCACCACAGTCCCCGGGTGCTTCCTAGTCACATCGCATTGCATCTAGCGTAAGACCCATTTTTGGCAAAATGGACACCCAACGTTAGCAGATTTGCACAGGACCTGGCGGCTCACCAGGCTTCTCGCGCTGCGTGGCGTATCGAGGCTGGATGTATGAGGATGCATCTATACGTCACTGCAAATGTCACCACAAACACAATTGCACAAATTGAAGGACACGGCTCCCCCAAAGCTGATTTTGAGCTCGCAGATGACCTTCATTGTTGCATCTTAGACAAGGTATGCCTCATAGGGCCCGATTCAGATTTGGAAGCAAAGCAAAAAAAACAAGCAACTGGGCAAAACCAGGTGGGGCAGATGTAACATGCGCAGAGAGAGAGATTTGGGTGGGTTGTGTTCAAACTGAAATCTAAATTGCAGTGTAAAAACAAAGCTGTCTTTGTGGGCTACATACAAAAGCAGCCAGTATTTACCCTGCACAGAAACAATATAAATGTATTTCCTCCCCTTGCACCACGGTTTGTTCCTCATACAAAGTTGCATGCTTTTTCTACCTTACTTCCAAATCCTAATCAGGCCCATTACCTCTAGAGGTGCATTTCAATTACATTTCTACATGGCCAGACAGGGGGTTGTAATGCCCCCTCAGTGACGGTAAACGGGGGCGTGGCTCGCAACAGTGGCACTGCCGTGAGGCCACATCCCATTCAGATAGACCACGCCCCCTTTTCGGGCGCGCGTGAGAGAGATAGTCCCACTTCTGTCATTGAAAATGTTGGGAGGTATGATAATGTTCCAAGCTCTGAAGTATTGCACATAACAGGGCTGATCCACACCTGTCATCTCTGTCCGCGTGCATATGCCTGATTTGGCGAATGCGCAGTTGACGATCTCTTTCTATGGCGCATGCACTGGAATCAGCGCAATGCATCTGCAAAAACTCAGAATCAGGCCCAATGTTCTAAGATGCTGCGATTCAGCAGTGAAATGTACTAATGCCTCCTGGGAGGAAGATGAACCTGCGTGATCTTGTGAGCGGCTTTTCACGCTGATGAAATGCAGCAGTAAGATAACGCAGTAAATAGAATTTCCACTGCGACATGCGTCATTGTGTGATGGATCGTCCAAAAATAAAGCTCTAAACGTACGCACAGAAGTGACTTGCTATTGTGTGCCATCATTATCACCTTCAGCGTGTAGCGTACAGTACCACTCGGCAGGCAGTGCGGACGCTGTAAAACATTACTGCCTCATAGCAATAAGGTCATAGGTTAAATTCCCACCACGGCCCTAACTGTGTGGAGTTTGTATATTCTCCCCGTGCTTGCGTGGGTTTCCTCTGGGGACTCCGGTTTCCTCAATTAATTCGAAAATATACTGGTAGGTTAACTGGTAAAAAATGGGCCAAGATGGGACTAGATAGGCCAAGTGGCTCTTATATGCCATCAAATTCTATGAGCCGGATGTAATGGCGCCCAAGTTCGGCGGCTGTGAAGGATGCCGGCCGATATATTGTGAGAATGTTGGCGTGTGTGTACACCTGATATGTCTGTGATCGACGTTGCTCACAGACATACCGTGTCAGCTGTGCTGCACAGCCGACGGGCAATACATCTGCAGCTATATCGGTGCATCCGGCTGTGTGTACGTGCGGTCCACTGAGCACCTGTACACTTGCTGCGGGGGGCTGAAGTCACAGCTGGGCGGGCACATTCAAATGCACAACTGGGTGCGCAGACCGACACGTTGAACGATGTGTATACTTACTTGGATCGTCCGTTTGATTGGCGCGACAGCATGTCCTCTGACTTGTTGTTCAGGTGTGTACCCAGCCTTAGAGAGGAACAGGTTAATGAGTGCTGGTGGTGAATGGATAAATGGGTTTCTGGTGGAAGGATGTTAACGGGTGCTGATCACTGGTTGAAGTGGAAATTTTGAAGTGGGGGTATAGAAATATCGGGGGGGGGGGGGGGGGTTTACGTAGGCAGACACCTGATATTTACATACCCCCACTTCAAAATAACGATATAGTGACCAAGACCTAATGCCCAGGGTCATGTGCTCTCTGTCCAACCAACATGCACCACAGGCTTAAGTGAAGGTGACCAAAGCCGCCTACTGTGGCGCTGGCAGAAGCTGCAGTGTGGAGCTTCGTCTATCTCTTTTCCTTTCCACCACTGCGGCACTCTACAGTCCTCAGCGTCTTGCTCCAGTCACAGGTCCATCCTGGCCATTGGTGCCTCCTCTTCTTTCTCCCACCGGGGCTTCTTCCTTTCTTTGGCAGGTCTTCTTTCCTTAGGTATGAGGAGGAAAAAATTGGGCACTTCACTGGATGTGACCAAGCTTAGTAAAACACTAAGGGTAGCCTAATGCCCCGATTGATAGATGGATATAGAAAAGTTGTGCTTCATATGGACGCTATCCAGTGTTCTTACCTCCCTCTCAGCTCCTCTCCCATCACAGCACCCCTCACACATTACAGTACAGCACCCATAACCTATTACAGCACAGCACCCCTTACCCATTACAGTACAGCACCCATAATCTATTACAGCAAAGCACCCCTCTCCCCTAACAGCACAGCATCCATAACCTATTACAGCACAGCACCCGTCCCCTTACAGCACCCATAACCTATTACAGCACAGCACCCCTCTCCCCTCACAGCACAGTACCCATAACCTATTACAGCACAGCACCCCTCTCCCCTCACAGTACAGCACCCATAACCTATTACAGCACAGCACCCCTCACCCATTACAGTACAGCACCCATAATCTATTACAGCAAAGCACCCCTCTCCCCTCACAGCACAGCATCCATAACCTATTACAGCACAGCACCCCTGTCCCCTTACAGCACCCATAACCTATTATAGCACAGCACCCCTCTCCACTCACAGCACAGTACCCATAACCTATTACAGCACAGCACCCCTCACCCATTACAGTACAGCACCCATAATCTATTACAACACAGCACCCCTATCCACTCACAGCACAGCACCCATAACCTATTACAGCACAGCACCCCTCACCCATTACAGTACAGCACCCATAATCTATTACAGCAAAGCACCCCTCTCCCCTCACAGCACAGCATCCATAACCTATTACAGCACAGCACCCCTGTCCCCTTACAGCACCCATAACCTATTACAGCACAGCACCCCTCTCCCCTCACAGCATAGTACCCATAACCTATTACAGCACAGCACCTCTCACCCATTACAGTACAGCACCCATAATCTATTACAGCAAAGCACCCCTCTCCCCTAACAGCACAGCATTCATAACCTATTACAGCACAGCACCCCTGTCCCCTTACAGCACCCATAACCTATTACAGCACAGCACCCCTCTCCCCTCACAGCACAGTACCCATAACCTATTACAGCACAGCACCCCTCTCCCCTCACAGTACAGCACCCATAACCTATTACAGCACAGCACCCCTCTCCCCTCACAGTACAGCACCCATAAACTATTACAACACAGCACCCCTATCCACTCATAGCATAGTACCCATAAACTGTTACAACACAGCACCTCTCTCCCCTCACAGCACCCATATCCTATTACAGCACAGGACCCCTCTCCCCTCACAGCACAGCACAGCACCCATATCCTATTACAGCACAGGACCCCTCTCCCCTCACAGCACAGCACCCATAACCTATTACAGCACAGCACCCCTCTCCCCTCACAGCACAGCACCCATAACCTATTACAGCACAGCACCCCTGTCCCCTTACAGCACCCATAACCTATTGCAGCACAGCACCCCTCTCCCCTCACAGCACAGTACAGTACATATTAACCTATTACAGCACAGCACCCCTCTCCCCTCACAGCACAGCACCCATAACCTATTACAGCACAGCACCCCTGTTCCCTTACAGCATCCATAACCTATTACAGCACAGCACCCCTCTCCCCTCACAGCACAGTACCCATAACCTATTACAGCACAGCACCCCTCTCCCCTCACAGCACAGCACCCATAACCTATTACCGCTCCATCTCTCTTCTCCCTTTCGCCTCCAAACTACTTGAACGACTGGTCTACAGCCGTCTCACAAGCTACCTCTCTGACCACTCCATCCTTGATCCACTACAATCTGGCTTTCGCCCACTCCACTCCACTGAGACTGCCCTGGTGAAAGTCACCAGTGACCTGCTTTCGGCCAAATCCAAGGGCCACTTCTCTTTGCTCATCCTTCTGGACCTCTCTGCTGCCTTTGACACCGTGGATCACCCTCTCCTCCTCCGCACACTCCAAAATGTTGGCCTCTCTAGCACCGTCCTTGACTGGTTTACCTCATACCTCACTAACCGCTCCTTCTCTGTGTCTGCCTCCGGAACCACCTCACACCCTTCCATCCTTCCTGTTGGTGTCCCTCAGGGTTCTGTCCTAGGCCCCCTTCTGTTCTCCCTCTACACCTCTTCCCTGGGTGCGCTCATTAACTCATTTGGCCTTCAATACCACCTCTATGCTGATGACACACAACCCTACCTCTCCTCTCCTGATCTGTCCCCCTCTGTCCTCTCTCAGGTCTCCAGCTGCCTCTCTGCCATCTCCTCCTGGATGTCTGAGCACTCTCTGAAGCTCAACATGGACAAAACTGAACTTATTATCTTTCCCCCAGCCAGAGCAACACCCCCTACAAATATCTCTATCACTGTTGACAACACTATCATCTCCCCCGTTCCCCAACTCCGCTGCCTGGGCGTCACTCTTGACTCCTCCCTCTCCTTGCACCCTACATCCAAGCTCTGACGCAATCTTGTCGGTTCCAGCTACGCAACATTGCTCGCATCAGGCCATTTCTCTCCCAGAGTGCAACTAAACTTATCATCCACTCACTGGTCATCTCACGACTTGACTACTGCAATGTGCTCCTCACTGGCCTCACTTGCTCCCACATCGCTCCCCTCCAATCTGTCCTCAACTCTGCAGCTAGGCTCATCTTCCTCTCCCGCCGCTCCACTTCTGCCACTCCCCTTCAACAAAATCTACACTGGCTCCCATTCCCCGACAGAATCCTCTTCAAACTCCTCACCCTCACATACAAGGTCACCTCTAATTCCACTGCTCCCTACATCTCCAACCTCCTCTCCCTTCATACTCCCTCCCACCCACTACGGTCGGCTGATGACCGTCGCCTCTCCTCTGCCTTGGTCACTGCTTCCCATGCACGAGTTCAGGATTTTGCCTGTGCTGCACCCCTTCAGTGGAATGCGCTCCCCCGCTCCATTAGACTCTCCCCGACCTTGCAAAGCTTCAAACGGGCATTGAAAACCCACCTATTTATCAAAGCGTACCCCTCCAATGCATAACCTAGTCCTTAGGCTGCTCCTCCATCCCCCTGTCCCATGCCTTGGACATCTCTGCTTTGCTCGCATACCACCATCAGGCTTCTACCTGCTTGCTTGCACCTCATGTCATCTGTCTGTTGCCCCTCCCCACTAGATTGTTAGCTCTTCAGAGCAGGGCCCTCTTTCCTCTTGTCTAAACCCTCTTCTTGACATATTTCACTCAGCGACCATCTTTACCTGCATTCTCTCCTGCTGGTAAAGGCTCATCTCTATCTATGGCCGCCAGCCCCAAGTAGTACAATGATTACTCCTTGGCTACTTACATCTAAGCTGTATTATGTTTTGAGAATTGTGTTGCTCTTTGTTACCTGCACTCCATTTTTGTTATTTATTTACTGTTATGCTAAGTTTTGTCTCCCTGTACTGTCCTTTGTACGGCGCTGCAAAACACTTGTGGCGCCCTATAAATAAAATGTAATAATAATAATAATTACAGCACAACACCACTATCCCCTCATAGCGCAGCACCCATAAACTATTACAACACAGCACTCCTCTCCCCTCACAGCACAGCACCCTTATCCTATTACAGCACAGGACCCCTCTCCCCTCACAGCACAGCACCCATAACCTATTACAGCACAACACCACTATCCCCTCATAGCGCAGCACCCATAAACTATTACAACACAGCACCCCTCTCCCCTCACAGCACAGCACCCTTATCCTATTACAGCACAGGACCCCTCTCCCCTCACAGCACAGCACCCATAACCTATTACAGCATAGCACCACACTTCTCTCACAGCACCAATTACCTATTACATCACAGCACCCCTCTCAGCACCCATAACCTATTACATCACAGCACCCCTCACAGCACAGCACACCTGCCTTCACAGCACTGTACTGCACAGCACCATTCCCCTCACAGAATTTGGAGGCAGCCACTGCTGGTTGGCTGCCGGCACCAAATTCAAGATGCTGGGAGGGAGAATTGAATAATGGATTCTTGGAGAGGAATGGGTTAATGGGTGCGGGATGGGAGAAGTTAATGGATGCTGAGTGGGGTATGAATTGGTAAATGGTGTGGATGAGGGTAAAGGTGAATGGGCATATTGGGAGCTCCAGTTCTGCAATGTAACACAGTGACAGACAGGGTGTGCACATGAACAATAATTCACCCTGTTATCATAGACTTTGGCAAACACGTAAGTAATTGGTTTGCAGGAGTGTATTGGGGAAGTAGAGGCGGTGATGTGAAGCTTTGCCAGTGGTGCTGAGAAACCTAGCACTGGCCCCGCCCACCTACTATCTAGCAATGTTTATGACCATCAATAGAGAAAACACAGTAAAACTACAATCATCATAATAAAATTATAACATGGAACAGTTATCAGCACATATTCCTACAAGGATGTAGCACAAGCCGCTTATAAAGCGTTTACGATGTTTGTGCTCATTAAATCACTGGACATTTTTTATGAACATAGAAACAGCGAGGCGTTACACACCAGGAGTATGGTGTACGTATGTTCCTAGAGTGTATCTTGCACACTTTTGCACACTGGGCAAAAGCACAGATGCAAAAGCAAAGCTGCGTGTGCCTCTAAGCCATATGACGCACACGCAGTGTTTGAATGCAATCATGCTTGTAGGGAGGCTCCCAATGCAAAGTGACTGACAGGTAGTAAGTGTTTGTGGGTGGTAAGGGGGGTGGCTAAGTGAACGCATGCGTGTTGGGTCCGTAACTTCAAACACCATTTCTCTTACGTCCTAGAGGATACTGGGGTCCACATTAGTATCATGGGGTATAGACAGGTCCACTAGGAGCCTTGGGCACTTTAAGAAATTAATAGTGTGCACTGGCTCCTCCCTCTATGCCCCTCCTACCAGACTCAGTCTAGAAACTGTGCCAGTGGAGACGGACATATCTTGAGAGAAGGTTTCAGAAAGGATAGTGGTGAGATTCGAACCAGCACACACAAACAAGAAGAAAACCATGCTACCACAACATGAACTGGAACAGCAATGGCTAATCCCACAACAATACTTAACCAAGTAACCCTGCAGGAAACACGAAGCACTGGGTGGGCGCCCAGCATCCTCTACGGACTACGAGAAAAGGATTTACCGGTAGGTAATTAAAATCCTATTTTCTCTCACGTCCTAGGATACTGGGGTCCACATTAGTACCATGGAGATGTACCAAAGCTCCCAAACCAGGTGGGAGAGTGCTGAGGTTCTTGCAGAACTGACTGACCAAAGTATCAAACTTGTAGAACTTAGCAAACGTCACGCTTAGGGAAGCTCCTGAAGAGTTTTCTGCATTTATTTTCTGTTTGTTATTTTCAGGCAGGTCTGGTTGCCACCAGAGTGCCTACTTCGTGGGACTCAAGGGGGGGGCAACCTCCCAAGGGTTAATGGTCCCGTTCCCCGCTGACAGGACACTGAGCTCCTGAGTGACCTATTCGCAAGCCCCACCACGGCGAGCGTACAGACCCGCAGCACGCCACCTCCCCTAACAGAGCCAGAAGAGTGGTGAGTAGGTGGCCGGCGTCCCAGTTAGCGGGTCGCCGGCTGTGATGGTGGCATGAGGGTAGGAGCGCAGTGCTGCATGCACGCTGCGCTCCAGGTACCCTGTAGTGTCCACTGTGAGGGGCGGCTGTAGTCACATCTATTACCCTCAAAACCGGCACTATTACAGGGGTTCTGATCCTCTACAGACATGCTTCCCCACCTCAGCCAGTATAAAGACCAGGAAGACCGTGCGCCATTACGGGGGTGGGGCCTTCACTATGAGCGGATCCAGCAGCTCCCCAGCGCCATTTTCCCTCTGCAGCTTTACACGGGCAGCCTGTCAGGGAAGCGCAGCTCCGCCACACAGACTCCAAAGCACCTCAGCGGTACCAGGGAGTCATAGCAAGGGGGGGGGGGGGGGAGCAATAATTTAATGTACTAAGCCCTATTAAGGGTACTTAGTTTGAGACCCAGCTAAGTTTAATCTTTATTATTATTATTATTATATTTTATTTATAGGGCGCCACAAGTGTTTCGCAGCGCCGTACAAAGGACAGTACAGGGAGACAAAACTTAGCATAACAGTAATTAAACAAAAATGGAGTGCAGGTAACAAAGAACACCACAATTCTCAAAACATAATACAGCTTAGATGTACGTAGTGAGGGAGTAATCATTGTACTACTTGGGGCTGGCGGTCATAGATAGAGAGGAGCCTTTACCAGTAGGAGAAAAAGCGGGTAAAGATGGTTGCTGACTGAAATGTGTCGAGAAGAGGGCTTAGACAACAAGAGGAAAGAGGGCCCTGCTCTGAAGAGCTAACAATCTAGTGGGGAGGGGTGACAGACAGATGACATGAGGTGCAAGCAAGCAGGAGGAAGCCTGATGGCAGTATGCAAGCAAAGCAGAGATGTCCAAGGCATGGGGCAGGGGGATGGAGGAGCAGCCTAAGGACTAGGTTATGCATTGGAGGGGTACGCTTTGATAAATAGGTGGGTTTTCAGTGCCCGTTTGAAGCTTTGCAAGGTCGGGGAGAGTCTAATGGAGCGGGGGAGCGCGTTCCACTGAAGGGGTGCAGCACGGGCAAAATCCTGAACTCGTGCATGGGAAGCAGTGACCAAGGCAAAGGAGAGGCGACGGTCATTGGCATACCGTAGTGAGCGGGAGAGGATATGAAGGGAGAGGAGGTTGGAGATGTAGGGAGCAGTGGAATTAGAGATGGCCTTGTATGTGAGGGTGAGGAGTGTGAAGAGGATTCTGTAGGAGAATGGGAGCCAGTGTAGATTTTGTCGAAGGGGAGTGGCAGAAGTGGAGCGGCGGGAGAGGAAGATGAGCCTAGCTGCGGAGTTGAGGACAGATTGGAGGGGTGCGAGGTTGGAGCAAGTGAGACCAGTGAGGAGAACATTGCAGTAGTCGAGTCGTGAGATGACCAGTGAGTGGATGTTAAGTTTAGTTGCACTCTGGGAGAAAAATGATCTGATGCGAGCAATGTTGCGTAGCTGGAACCGACAAGATTGCGCCAGAGCTTGGATGTAGGGTGCAAAGGAGAGGGAGTCAAGAGTGACGCCCAGGCAGCGGAGTTGGGGAACGGGGCAGATGATAGTGTTGTCAACAGTAATAGAGATATTTGTAGGGGGTGTTGCTCTGGCTGGGGGAAAGATAATGAGTTCAATTTTGTCAATGTTGAGCTTCAGAGAGCGCTCAGACATCCAGGAGGAGAGGGCAGAGAGGCAGCTGGAGACCTGAGAGAGAACAGAGGGGGACAGATCAGGAGAGTAGAGGTAGAGTTGTGTGACATCAGCATAGAGGTGGTATTGAAAGCGCTGTAGGGGCGCTGTGTGGCTGGCTCCACTGTACTCTGTGTCTTCCTAGAAGGGCTCTGTGGGGGTTAACTGTGCTTTAACCGTTTCCTTAGTGTGTGTGTGTGTGTGTGTGTGTGTGTGTGTGTGTGTGTGTTTCTTTCACATGTATCATGTCGAGTGTGTATCTTGCACAGCAGAGTGTTTTTCTCAATCAGGGGGATCACTAACTCAAGATAGTACACATTCTCAAGCTAGTGGATCTGAACCTGTATGGTTAGATTCATTAAAAGGGATGATTTCAAATATTTCAAATAAATTGTCCCAAAATGAGAAGGAGACGCAATATTTAAGGCAGTCTGTAGATGACGTCATGAATAAGGATTCAGTGGTCATCCCGGCGTCTCAGATCCTCTGCTATTTGTCCACAGAAACGTACTCTGGCCCAAATCATGCAGGCTGATACCGATGATGATGATGATAATGATATATCAGACCCAGAGGAGCGGGAGGTGGACTTGGTAGGGGGGGATGCAGCTTTAGCACAGGGAATACAGGCACTGATTGAAGCTATTAGAGAGGTCTTACACATTCCTGACAAGGTGTCAGAGGATGAGGAGGACTTATTTTAATGTGAAAAAGAAATCCTCTGCTACTTTTCCTGCTTCTAAGGAATTCAATTCTCTTTTTGAAGCAACGTGGGTAAATCCTGACAGGAAGTTTCAGATTCCAAAACGGTTACTCACATCTTTCCCGTTCCCTCAGAATGATAGGAACAAATGAGAAAACCCACCGATAGTGGACGCTTACGGTTTCCAGGCTGTCTCGTAAAATAGTTTTACCTGTTCCTGGGGCTGCTTCGTTGAAGGATGCTGCAAACCGCAAGATTGAGACCACTCTCAAATCTCTGTACACAGCTGCCGGGAAGGCTCAAAGACCCACTATAGCTTGTGCATGGATCACTAGGGCCATTGCAAAATGGTCAGGTAATCTAATTGACGGGTTAGATTCCTTATCCAGGGGGGAGATTATTTTACTCCTAGTGCATATACAGGATTCTGCTAACTTTATGGTGGAGGCCATAAAGGAGATTGGATTGCTCAACACACGCACCACTGCCATGGCAGTGTCAGCACGCAGGGGCTTGTGGCTACGCCAGTGGACCTTTTTGGAGATGAACTGGATACATGGATATCCAAGGCAACGGCGGGTAAGTCTACATACCTTCTTTCTGCAGCAGCTAGGAAATCCTATTCTGCGCCAACATTGCAGTCCTATCGGACGGCGAAAATTGAAGATAAGGCCAAGGGTTCTTCTACTGCCTTCAAAGGCAATAGAGATAAACCTAGAAAACCTGCAAATACAGTCTCACAGGATCAGACCTCCGGTTCTGCTTCTGCAAAGCCTTCAGCGTGATGGTGGACCGCACTGCTTGGTCAACAGGCAGGTGGGAGCCCGGTTGCAATATTTCAGTCACGTATGGACCACCTCATGCCTGGATCCATGGGTAAAAGATCTTATCATCCGGGACTACAGACTGGAGTTTTGAGAACTCCCACCTCACAGATTTTTCAAATCCGTCTTACCAGCTTCACCGGAAGCAAGTATGACCTTGCAAGCAGCAATTCAGAACTGGTACGGACTCATTGTTCCAGTTCCTCTTAAACTACAAAACAAGGGTTTCTGTTCCAACCTGTTTGTGGTACCAAAACTGGACAGTTCAGTGAGGCCCATTTTAAACCTCAAGTCACTGAACCTGTATTTACAGGTGTTCAAATTCAAGATGGAGTCGCTGAGAGCGGTGATCTCAGGTCTGGAGGAGGTAGAATTCCTAGTGTTTGGGGATATCAAGGATGCGTACCTTCATATTCCGATTTGGCCGCATCATCAGGCTTATCTAAGGTTTGCGTTGCAGGACTGTCATTACCAGTTCCAGGCCCTGCCCTTTGGGCTCTCTACGGCCCGAGGGTATTTACCAAAGTGATGGCGGAGATGATGTTTCTCCTCCGCAAACATAATACCGTACCTGGACAATCTGCTGATAAAAGCACCATCCAGGGAGAGGTTGTTGGACAGCATTGCCCTCTCCATACGACTTCTCCAGGATCACGGGTGGATTCTGAACCTGCCAAAATCTCACCTGGACCCAACAGGGTGGCTTCCATTCCTGGGGATGATACTGGGCACAGAGGTACAGAAAGTATTCCTTCCTCTGGAAAAGGCATTGGTAATTCAGTCAATGGTGCGGGACGTCCTCAGGCGACCCGGATATCGGTGCATCTGTGCATTCGCCTCCTGGGGAAGATGGTAGCCCCTTACGAGGCACTGCAGTATGGAAGGTTCACATGCACCAGAGGATACGTCTGTCACCAAGAGCCAGGATTTCTCTTCTGTGGTGGCTACAGACTTCTCACCTGACCGAGGGCCGAAGGTTCGGGATTCAAAATTGGATTCTGCTGACCACGGATGCAAGCCTCAGAGGTTGGGGAGCAGTCACTGAAGGAGAACACTTCCAAGGAAAATGGTCAAGTCAGGAAACCATTTTTCAGATCATCATTCTGGAACTAAGGGCCATATACAATGCCCTTCTGCAGGCAGCACATCTTCTTCAAGATCGAGCCATCCAAGTTCAGTCAGACAATGTGGTGGGGGTGACGTACATAAACCGACAAGGCGGAACAAAGAGCAGAGCAGCAATGTCAGAGGTGACAAGGATTCTCCTCTGGGCAGAGAGACACGCTGTGGTGCTGTCCGCGATCTTCATTCCGGGAGTGAACAACTGGGAAGCAGACTTCCTCAGCAGACACGACCTCCACCCAGGAGAGTAGGGCCTTCACCCGGAGGTGTTCGGGTGCTTGACTCGTCGGTGGGGGACTCTACAGATCTACATGATGGCCTCTCGTCTCAACAAAAAGCTCCAGCGGTATTGTTCCAGGTCAAGAGACCCACAGGTGGTGGTGGTGGATGCTCTGGTGACTCCGTGGGTCTATCAGATGGTGTATGTCTTTCCACCACTTCCATTGATCCCAAGAATTCTCAAAAGAATAATAAGGGAAAGGGTTCAAGCAATTCTCATTGCTCCAGATTGGCCAAGAAGGGCTTGGTACGCAGATCTACTGGAATTTCTGGAAATGCTTCTGGAGGACGCGTGGCCACTACCTCTTCGGGAGGATCTTCTACAACAGGGGCCGTTCATCTATCAAGACTTACCGCGGCTATGTCGGACATCATGGAGGTTGAGCGTCAGATTCTAGCCCGGAAAGGTATTCCGGACAGGGTAATTCCTACCTTGATCCAAGCCAGGAAACGGGTAAGGTCAAAACATTACCACCGAATTTGGAGAAAATACGTCTCTTGGTGTGAAAAAAGAAAATTTCCTGCGATGGAATTTCAACTGGGTAATTTTATGCTTTTTCTGCAGTCTGAGGCAGATGTGGGCCTACGTTTAGGATTCATAAAAGTCCAGGTTTTGGCCTTGTCCATTTTCTTCCAGAAACAGTTGGCTTCGCTTCCTGAGGTTCAGACCTTCTTGAAAGGTATTCTGCACATCCACCCTCCCTTTGTGCCTCCCACGGTACCTTGGGATCTTAACGTGGTGTTGAAATTTCTGCAGTCAGATTGGTTTGAGCCTTTACAGGAGGTGGATGTGAAGTTTCTTACATGGAAGACCGTCACACTATTGGCCTTGGCTTCGGCACGGCGTGTTTCGGAATTGGGAGCCTTGATTTTTCATGAAGATGGAGCTGAACTCAGAACTCGGCAGCAATTTCTTCCAAAGGGGGTGTCTGCTTTTCATATCAACCAGCCAATTGTGGTTACGGTGCTTGCTGACACCTCTTCTACTTCGAAGTCCCTGGATGTTGTGAGGGCTTTGAGAATCTATGTCAAACGGACGGCTCGTCACAGAAAATCAGACTCGCTGTTCGTTCTTTATGATCCCAAGAAAATTGGGTGTCCTGCTTCTAAGCAGTCTATTGCTTGCTGGATCACCCTGACTATCCAGCATGCTTACTCTACGGCAGACTTGCCGGTTCCTACATCTGTTCATGCCCACTCTACTCGGTCGTGGGTTCTTCCTGGGCGGCTGCCTTTCAACTCTGCCGAGCAGCTACTTGGTCTGGTTCGAACACGTTTGCTAAGTTTTACAAGTTTGATACTTTGGCCTCTGAGGACCTTCAATTTGGTCAGTCAGTTCTGCAAGAACCTCAGCACTCTCCCACCTAGTTTGGGAGCTTTGGTACATCTCCATGGTACTAATGTGGACCCCAGTATCCTAGGACGTGAGAGAAAATAGGATTTTAATTACCTACCGGTAAATCCTTTTCTCGTAGTCCGTAGAGGATGCTGGGCGCCCACCCAGTGCTTCGTGTTTCCTGCAGCGTTACTTGGTTAAGTAATGTTGTGGGATTAGCCATTGCTGTTCCTGTTGTGGTAGCATGGTTTTCTTCTTGTTTGTGTGTGCTGGTTCGAATCTCACCACTATCCTTTCTGAATCCTTCTCTCAAGATATGTCCGTCTTCTCTGGCACAGTTTCTAGACTGAGTCTGGTAGGAGGGGCATAGAGGGAGGAGCCAGTGCACACTATTAATTTCTTAAAGTGCCCAAGGCTCCTAGTGGACTTGTCTATACCCCATGGTACTAATATGGACCCCAGTATCTTCTACGGACTACAAGAAAAGGATTTACCGGTAGGTAATTAAAATCCTATTTTAAGGGGCATGCATAAATTGTGACTGCTCAGACTCAATCAGAGGGTGGAATGGCCGCCTGATCGGCAACGATGGCACCGATGTTTCAGCTGTTGTACGCCATCGGACGGCTATGAGGGGCAGCAGTGGGCGTCCCTATGCTAAGGCATATTAGCATATACTCATAACTATGGGCCTAATTCAGACCTGATCGCTACCCTGCAAATTTGCATGGGTTTGCGATCAGATAGTCGCCGCCAAGCCAGAGTGAAAATCCGCCCCGTGCAAGTCTATGTACGCCGTGTGAAATGCTCTGCAAACGCCGGCCAGCTGCAAATCCGCTCGCAACTCACTCACCATCAAATGAATTTTCTTCTGTGCGCAGTGTGTGCGCAGCCCAGGACTTACTCCTACAGTGCAATACAAACAAGCTGGCGCTGACGTCACACACCCTCCCTGAAAACGCTTGGGCACGCCTGCGTTTTTCTTGACACTCCCAAAAAACGTCAAGTTACCACCCACAAACGTTCGCTTCCTCTCAATCAACCTGCCTTTGCCTAGCGATCAAAAAAGGCGCTGATTTCTTTCACAGCTTGACCTCGTGTGTGCGCATTATGATCCAAACACACGCGCAGTCGTTCGATAATCGTCCGACTTGCGAATTCGCACAACATTGATCAGGTCTCAGTTAGGCCCCATGTACGGCAAAAGATTAAAGCAGCGACCTCTTTAACAGCACATCTGAGTCACGCCCACTGCGCATGCTCCCAAACCGGGCGTACACAAATAAGAAGTCATACGCACTTCAATGCACCTGCGAATGGGACATGTAACTGGGCTGTAATAGGGGGGGGTTCTCACTCAGGCAAAGTCCAGTGGGAACGCGTGTGCAGAACTACAGGCTTTACGGAGTTGGATGGAAAAAGAGGGCAGGCTGAACATTCCCATGAAGACGGAGGGATACTTGTGTGTGTGTGTGTATAGGGTAACAAGCAGGCCGGACGAAAAATCAGGCCGGTTATTTGCACCACATATAGGGGGTCATTCCGAGTTGTTCGCGCGCTAGCTGTTTTTAGCAGCCGTGCAAACGCTGAGCCGCCGCCCACTGGGAGTGTATTTTAGCTTAGCAGAAGTGCGACCGAAAGGATCGCCGAGCGACTACAAAAAAATTGTGCAGTTTCAGAGTAGCTCCAGACCTACTCAGCGCTTGCAATCACTTCAGACTATTCAGTTCCTGTTTTGACGTCACAAATACGCACTGCGTTCTCCCAGCCACACCTGCGTTTTTCCTGGCACGCCTGCGTTTTTTCGAACACTCCCTGAAAACGGTCAGTTGACACCCAGAAACGCCCACTTCCTGTCAATCACTCTGTGGCCAGCAGTGCGACTGAAAAGCCTCGCTAGTCCTTGTGTGAAACTACATCGGCCATTGTGAAAGTAAGTCGCGCATGCGCATTGCACCGCATACGCATGCGCAGAAGTGCCTTTTTTTTTTTTTGCATCGCTGCGCAGCGAACATTTTCAGCTAGCGATCAACTTGGAATGACCACCTGGTGTAAGCCCAGTGCATGGATAAGGGGCAGGAGCAGCATAAGCTGTATATAGCGCTACACAACGGCGAAAACATACGCATTTATTCCCATTTACAAGTGATTACACTCAGCTCCGCAGCTGGCCCTAAATAAGTCGTAATTCATGCTTGTACACAATGAGCGATTATCACACAGCCGAGCAATTATCGGCAGACTACGCATGAACAAGTGTGCCGTGCGATCCCGCTTGCGCAGAGAACTTTGTCGCAGAGCGATTGACAGGAAGTTCGGGGGTGCTAACGGGGAGTTTAAAGGGCACGGTTGGGATAACACAGGGTGTGCCTTGGCCGTTTTTGGGCGCAGATCTTCTGATGGCTGCGTATCGTACGTGCAAATACATGGCATCTGAGCAGCCACCGCTGTGGCCAGTCTGCGTAGCCATAGACCAACCAATTAGCTTTCATGTTCTTCGTAACTGCGCATAGGCCGCTAATGTGTACACAACTGCATTTCTGGCCGGCAGCTGCACTCGCTAACATTCGCAGTTCCGTAGCCTAGAGAAACGCAATTGCATTGGCGTGGAAACATGAATTCTAAAAACAAGAAATCTATTCAAATAAGAGGCGTTATATAAAATGTAGAATAATTTCTGCAGCATCAAATCGCTTCAACATAGCTGGAATATATCTGGAAGGGATGCAGCGCAAATGCCGGCTGCCAGGATCCCGACAATCAGGAGCTCGCCACCTCACCCGAAACGTGGCGAGCGCTGTCAGCCCACGAGGGAACTCGCTGCTAGGATTCCGCCAGACGGGATGGTATAGTGACAGGCGGCATCCAGTCTGCTGGTATATCATACCAGGTACATCCGGAAGAACCTACAAGTAAAAAAATTATCACAAATCGCAATCCAACCGCAAAAAGTACAATGATGATGCAGGCGCATGCGCTAGGGGGGGCGGCAACGCTCCGTTTCCAAGGTGGAGACGGAGAATTGTGGTGGCCGCTGCAGGGAAACATGGTTGGCGGCTTCCGAATGGGGGGCGTTTCAGCGCCATTATCTGGGGGCGGTTGCGTGACGTAACATGTATCCACTCCGATCAAAAAGATGGTGGCGGCATCCACAATTTCAGCGATTCTGTTTAGCAGAATTTACAATCCTTACTGAATAGGGTACATAAGGAGAACATTTACTAAGCAGTGATAAGAGCGGAGAAGTGAGCCAGTGGAGAAGTTGCCCATGGCAACCAATCAGCACTGAAGTAACATCTATAATTTGCATACTATAAAATGATATAGAGCTGCTGATTGGTTGATGGGGCAACTTCTCCACTGGCTCACTTCTCCGCTCTTATCACTGCTTAGTAAATGTCCCCCTTATGGAGTGCCTGAAAGTCTGTTACTGATGCAGGAGTATAAGTGTGTATTCCTATAAGTGGTCACATGGGACGGGAAACTGATGAAGGGTCCCTGAAGTACCGTATTCACCTTTGACCTCTACTTAAAATGTACACACACTTCAATTATACAGGAATTTGCCACATTCCAATATGCACATTGTTATTGGCATAGATTAGATTTCGTCTGTCTATAGGGGGTGATTCCGAGTTGTTCGCTCGTTCGTTTTTTTTTCGCTACGGAGCGATTAGTCGCAAACTGCAAATGCGCAATGTTCGCAGTGCGCCTGCGCCAAGTAAATCAGCACAAAAGTTTGGTATTTTACTCACGGCGTAACAAAGTTTTTTCATCGTTCTGGTGATCGTAGTGTGATTGACAGGAAGTGGGTGTTTCTGGGCGGAAACTGGCCGTTTTATGGGAGTGTGCGGAGAAACACTGGCGTTTCTGGGAAAAACGCGGGAGTGTCTGAAGAAACGGGGGAGTGTCTGGGCGAACGCTGGGTGTGTTTGTGACGTCAAACCAGGAAGGAAACTGACTGAACTGATCGCAGTGGCAGAGTAAGTCTCGAGCTACTCAGAAACTGCTAAGAAATTTCTATTCGCAATTCTGCTAATCTTTCGTTCGCAATTCTGCTATGCTAACATACACTCCCAGAGGGCGGCGGTTTAGCATGCGCAATGCTGCAAAAAGCAGCTAGCGAGCGAACAACTCGGAATCACCCCCACAGTTTGCGGAATATTGTCACGTTAGGAGTGTAAGATACCAGCACTTTGGAAACAGGTTAGAGTTGGCTGTACCCCAATTATCTTGATGGCCATCAGCGGAACCAGCGAGCGGATTTGGAGGGGCTGCTTGAGTACTTGTGATAGCCTACTAGTATTAGGTATGCAAGATCTACAGTCACTGTGTATAGTACATCACCCTTACCTTGCCCCGGCTGGTCATGGGTTCAGGCACAGTTACCAGAGGGTCCCCTGAAGAATCAGGTCTTTAACTACAAGTACATTGTGGGTGTGGACTACAGGTGTCGGTGCAGCGCATAAAGAATTGTGCGCCAGCCCATCTCAGATAAACAGCATAAAGTTTATTCAAACATCAAACAGGGAGATTGCATATCTCCCAACCCGACCTCTGCGCTCTTCACAAGACCTGCGTCTCTCATCCACACTCATTACTCGCTCCCACTCACGACTGCAGGACTTTCATCGGGCTGCACCCACCCTGTGGAATGCCCTACCACGCACAATAAGACTCTCCTCTAGTCTCCAAACCTTCAAGCGTTCCCTCAAAACTCACCTCTTTAGGCAAGCGTATCAAATTCCTGAACCGCCCACATAATAAGATTTTACTTACCGATAAATCTATTTCTCGTAGTCCGTAGTGGATGCTGGGGACTCCGTCAGGACCATGGGGATTAGCGGCTCCGCAGGAGACAGGGCACAAAACTAAAGCTTTAGGATCAGGTGGTGTGTACTGGCTCCTCCCCCTATGACCCTCCTCCAAGCCTCAGTTAGGATACTGTGCCCGGACGAGCGTACACAATAAGGAAGGATATTGAATCCCGGGTAAGACTCATACCAGCCACACCAATCACACCGTATAACTTGTGATCTAAACCCAGTTAACAGTATGACAAACGTAGGAGCCTCTGAACAGACGGCTCACAACAAATAACAACCCGATTTTTTTGTAACAATAACTATGTACAAGTATTGCAGACAATCCGCACTTGGGATGGGCGCCCAGCATCCACTACGGACTACGAGAAATAGATTTATCGGTAAGTAAAATCTTATTTTCTCTGACGTCCTAAGTGGATGCTGGGGACTCCGTCAGGACCATGGGGATTATACCAAAGCTCCCAAACGGGCGGGAGAGTGCGGATGACTCTGCAGCACCGAATGAGAGAACTCCAGGTCCTCTTTAGCCAGGGTATCAAATTTGTAGAATTTTACAAACGTGTTCTCCCCCGACCACGTAGCTGCTCGGCAGAGTTGTAATGCCGAGACCCCTCGGGCAGCCGCCCAGGATGAGCCCACCTTCCTTGTGGAATGGGCCTTGACAGATTTAGGCTGTGGCAGGCCTGCCACAGAATGTGCAAGTTGAATTGTGCTACAAATCCAACGAGCAATCGTCTGCTTAGAAGCAGGAGCACCCAGCTTGTTGGGTGCATACAGTATAAACAGCGAGTCAGATTTTCTGACTCCAGCCGTCCTTGAAATGTATATTTTCAATGCCCTGACAACGTCCAGCAACTTGGAATCTTCCAAATCGCTAGTAGCCGCAGGCACCACAATAGGCTGGTTCAGGTGAAACGCTGACACCACCTTAGGCAGAAACTGAGGACGCGTCCGCAGTTCTGCCCTGTCCGAATGGAAAATCAGATATGGGCTCTTATACGATAAAGCCGCCAATTCTGATACTCTCCTGGCTGAAGCCAGGGCCAGTAGCATGGTTACTTTCCATGTAAGATATTTCAAATCCACCTATTTGAGTGGCTCAAACCAATGGGATTTGAGAAAATCCAAAACTACATTCAGGTCCCACGGAGCCACTGGGGGCACAACCGGGGGCTGTATATGTAGTACTCCTTTTACAAAAGTCTGGACTTCAGGAACTGAAGCCAATTCTTTCTGGAAGAAAATCGACAGGGCCGAAATTTGAACCTTAATGGACCCCAATTTGAGGCCCATAGACAATCCTGTTTGCAGGAAATGTAGGAATCGACCCAGTTGAAATTCCTCCGTGGGGGCCTTCCTGGCCTCACACCACGCAACATATTTTCTCCAAATGCGGTGATAATGTTGTGCAGTCACCTCCTTCCTGGCTTTAACCAGTGTAGGAATGACCTCTTCTGGAATGCCTTTTTCCTTTAGAATTCGGCGTTCAACCGCCATGCCGTCAAACGCAGCCGCGGTAAGTCTTGGAATAGACACGGTCCCTGCTGAATCAGGTCCCGTCTTAGAGGTAGAGGCCACGGATTTTCCGTGAGCATCTCCTGAAGTTCCGGGTACCAAGTTCTTCTTGGCCAATCCGGAGCCACGAGTATCGTTCTTACTCCCCTTTGCCGTATAATTCTCAGTACTTTGGGTATGAGAGGCAGAGGAGGAAACACATACACTGACTGGTACACCCACGGTGTTACCAGAGCGTCCACAGCTATTGCCTGAGGGTCTCTTGACCTGGCGCAATACCTGTCCAGTTTTTTGTTGAGGCGAGACGCCATCATATCCACCTTTGGTTTTTCCCAACGGTTCACAATCATGTGGAAGACTTCTGGATGAAGTCCCCACTCTCCCGGGTGTAGATCGTGTCTGCTGAGGAAGTCTGCTTCCCAGTTGTCTACTCCCGGAATGAACACTGCTGACAGTGCTATCACATGATCTTCCGCCCAGCGAAGGATCCTTGCAGCTTCTGCCATTGCTCTCCTGCTTCTTGTGCCGCCCTGTCTGTTTACGTGGGCGACTGCCGTGATGTTGTCCGACTGGATCAACACCGGCTGACCCTGAAGCAGGGGTTTTGCCAGGCTTAGAGCATTGTAAATTGCTCTTAGCTCCAGTATATTTATATGAAGAGACATCTCCAGGCTTGACCATACTCCCTGGAAGTTTCTTCCCTGTGTGACCGCTCCCCAGCCTCTCAGACTGGCATCCGTGGTCACCAGGACCCAGTCCTGTATGCCGAATCTGCGGCCCTCTAACAGATGAGCACTCTGCAACCACCACAGAAGAGACACCCTTGTCCGTGGCGATAAGGTTATCCGCTGATGCATCTGCAGATGCGATCCGGACCATTTGTCCAGCAGATCCCACTGAAAAGTTCGTGCGTGGAATCTGCCGAATGGAATTGCTTCGCAAGAAGCCACCATCTTTCCCAGGACTCTTGTGCATTGATGCACAGACACTTTTCCTGGTTTTAGGAGGTTCCTGACAAGTTCGGATAACTCCTTGGCTTTCTCCTCCGGAAGAAACACCTTTTTCTGAACCGTGTCCAGAATCATTCCCAGGAACAGCAGACGTGTTGTCGGGGTCAACTGAGATTTTGGAAAATTCAGAATCCACCCTTGTTGTTGCAGCACTACTTGGGTTAGTGCTACTCCGTCCTCCAGCTGTTCTCTGGACCTTGCCCTTATCAGGAGATCGTCCAAGTAAGGGATAATTAATACGCCTCTTCTTCGCAGAAGAATCATCATTTCGGCCATTACCTTGGTAAAGACCCGAGGTGCCGTGGACAATCCAAACGGCAGCGTCTGAAACTGATAATGACAGTTTTGCACCACGAAACTGAGGTACCCTTGATGTGAAGGGCAAATTGGGACATGCAGGTAAGCATCCTTTATGTCCAGGGACACCATAAAGTCCCCTTCTTCCAGATTCGCTATCACTGCTCTGAGTGATTCCATCTTGAACTTGAATTTTTGTATGTACAGGTTCAAAGATTTCAGATTTAGAATAGGTCTTACCGAGCCGTCCGGCTTCGGTACCACAATAGCGTGGAGTAATACCCCTTTCCCTGTTGTAGGAGGGGTACCTTGACTATCACCTGCTGAGAAAACAGCTTGTGAATGGCTTCCAATACCGTCGCCCTGTCTGAGGGAGACGTTGGCAAAGCAGACTTTAGGAACCGGCGAGGGGGAGACTTCTCGAATTCCAACCTGTAACCCTGAGATACTACCTGCAGGATCCAAGGGTCCACCTGTGAGCAAGCCCACTGTGCGCTGAAATTCCTGAGTCGACCCCCCACCGCTCCTGAGTCCGCTTGTACAGCCCCAGCGTCATGCTGAGGGCTTTGCAGAACCCTGGGAGGGCTTCTGTTCCTGGGCAGGGGCTGCTTGCTGCCCTCTCTTACCCCTTCCTCTGCCCCGGGGCAGATATGACTGTCCTTTTGCCCTCTTGTTCTTATAGGACCGAAAGGACTGCGGCTGAAAAGACGGTGTCTTTTTCTGTTGGGAGGGGGTCTGAGGTAAAAAGGTGGATTTTCCGGCAGTTGCCGTGGCCACCAGATCCGATAGACCTACGCCAAATAATTCTTCCCCTTTATACGGCAATACTTCCATATGTCGTTTGGAATCCGCATCACCTGACCACTGTCGCGTCCATAAACTTCTTCTGGCAGATATGGACATCGCACTTACTCTCGATGCCAGAGTGCAAATATCCCTCTGAGCATCTCGCATATAAAGAAAAGCATCCTTTAATTGCTCTATAGTCAATAAAATACTGTCCCTATCCAGGGTATCAATATTTTCAGTCAGGGAATCCGACCAGACCACCCCAGCACTGCACATCCAGGCTGAGGCGATGGCTGGTCGCAGTATAACACCAGTATGTGTGTATATACTCTTTAGGGTAGTTTCCAGCCTCCTATCAGCTGGATCCTTGAGGGCGGCCGTATCAGGAGACGGTAACGCCACTTGTTTTGATAAGCGTGTGAGCGCCTTATCCACCCTAGGGGGTGTTTCCCAGCGCGCCCTAACCTCTGGCGGGAAAGGGTATAATGCCAATAACTTTTTTGAAATTAGCACTTTTCTATCTGGGTTAACCCACGCTTCATCACATACATCATTCAATTCCTCTGATTCAGGAAAAACTACAGGTAGTTTTTTCACCCCCCCACATAATACCCCTTTTTGTGGTACTTGCAGTATCAGAGATATGCAAAGCCTCCTTCATTGCCGTGATCATATAACGTGTGGCTCTACTTGAAAATACGTTTGTTTCTTCACCGTCGACACTAGATTCAGTGTCCGTGTCTGGGTCTGTGTCGACCGACTGAGGTAAAGGGCGTTTTACAGCCCCTGACGGTGTCTGAGACGCCTGGGCAGGTACCAAATGGTTTTCCGGCCGTCTCATGTCGTCAACTGATTTTTGTAATGTGCTGACATTATAACGTAATTCCATAAACAAAGCCATCCATTCCGGTGTCGACTCCCTGGGGGGTGACATCACCATTACCGGCAATTGCTCTGCCTCCACACCAACATCGTCCTCATACATGTCGACACACACGTACCGACACACAGCAGACACACAGGGAATGCTCTTATCGAAGACAGGACCCCACTAGCCCTTTGGGGAGACAGAGGGAGAGTTTGCCAGCACACACCCAAGCGCTATAATATATATGGGAACAACCTTATATAAGTGTTGTATCCTTATAGCAGCTTAAATATATAAAATATCGCCATAAAAAGTCCCCCCCCCCCTCTCTGTTTTACCCTGTTTCTGTAGTGCAGTGCAGGGGAGAGTCCTGGGAGCCTTCCTCACAGCGGAGCTGAGCAGGAAAATGGCGCTGTGTGCTGAGGAGAATAAGCCCCGCCCCCTATTCCGGCGGGCTTTTCTCCCGTAGTTTGTAATATCTGGCAGGGGTTAAATACATATATAGCCTCAAGGGCTATATGGGATGTATTTTTTAGCCATAAAAGGTATTTACATTGCTGCCCAGGGCGCCCCCAGCAGCGCCCTGCACCCTCCGTGACCGTTGGTGAGAAGTGTGTGACAAACAATGGCGCACAGCTGCAGTGCTGTGCGCTACCTTCAAGAAGACTGAAGAGCCTTCTGCCGCCGGTTTCTGGACCTTCAATCTTCAGCATCTGCAAGGGGGGTCGGCGGCGCGGCTCCGGGACGAACCCCAGGGTGAGACCTGTGTTCCGACTCCCTCTGGAGCTAATGGTGTCCAGTAGCCTAAGAAGCCAATCCATCCTGCACGCAGGTGAGTTGAACTTCTCTCCCCTAAGTCCCTCGATGCAGTGAGCCTGTTGCCAGCAGGACTCACTGAAAATAATAAACCTAAAAACTTTTTCTAAGCAGCTTCTTAAGAGAGCCACCTAGATTGCACCCTGCTCGGACGGGCACAAAAACCTAACTGAGGCTTGGAGGAGGGTCATAGGGGGAGGAGCCAGTACACACCACCTGATCCTAAAGCTTTAGTTTTGTGCCCTGTCTCCTGCGGAGCCGCTAATCCCCATGGTCCTGACGGAGTCCCCAGCATCCACTTAGGACGTCAGAGAAAACTTTCATAAACCTTCCTATCAAATTACATCCACTCTGTACAGTCCACACATATCCTCACATGTCTTCTCATTCTATGCAATAGATAGCACCTTTCCTTGTGTACATATGCCTATTTCCCTATAGATTGTAAGCTTGCGAGCAGGGCCTTCCTAACTCTATGACTGTTATCACCCAGTTTGTTATTGTTATTTCAAATTGTAAAGCGCAACGGAATTTGCTGCGCTATATAAGAAACTGTTAATAAATAAATAAATAATTGCAGGGATAACTTGTGAACACTCCTCCAGCACAAAGCATAAGTTACAGTGGATCACACATCAGGGCACCTCCTCCAGCGCATCGCTTAGTCGCAGCGGCATATACATGGCAAACAGCATTACGTACCAGGGCATTCTGTGACCAGTAGTGCTACACATCAGGTGACCGTCTCTCTTACTTAGCGAGGATTCTTTTCCTTGGGGGCGCTTACTCACGCCGCGTGGCTTTCCGACCACTTCACCCAGATACCTCTCGAGATACTTTTCCATGGGGGCGCTTACTCACGCCGCGTGGCTTCCGACCACTTCACCCAGATACCTCTTGAGACTCACACCATTAGCACACTTTTCTCCTGGCATCACCCTTTCACTGGATTCTGCATACTGCTGCTCTTACACTGCGATGTCTCCCTCTGTCATCAAGTGCTTTGCTGTGGCTGGCATCACTCCCCACCTAAACATGTGGGGAGCCCTCACTGGGGCTACATCTTTCTGGCTAAATCCACCTCACTGTCTGCTCACTCTCCTCACTGACTGTCCTCTCCTCACTGACTGTCCTCTCTCTAGGCTGCTGCAGGACAACCTTTTTATAACCCTGCATTCCCAGGTACACATTCTATCTGGGATTTCCCGCTCTCAGTTTCCCGCTCTCAGTTTCCCGCTCTGAGTCTGCAAATGAGTGAGTCATGCCCTTTGCATTTTGCAGACTAATCTGTATAGCTATGAGCTGTGCTGTTAACTCCTTCTGTGCTGCAAGCTGTAGGCTGCTGGCACAGTGCTATGCAACTCCAGCAAACATTTTACTTTTATTAAAGTCATGCTGGCACCTGCAGTGCCACAGTTGATTTGGGCTGCAGTTTCAGGGTATCACATGCACCCCTGCTAAAATCTTGCGTGTCCTCACGCAACAGCAGTTTTCAACATAACATATAATGACAGTACATGTGACAAAAAAAAACAACAATCACATATTCAGGAAAACATGGCATGTCAAACATCACATTACATACAAATCACATATTCTGTTGCGGTTTTCAAACGAGTTACAGTCCAGAGTCACATGTGATAGTAAAATGTTCCAGACATCTTGTGGCAATTGCGCCAAACACAGAGAACCTGCCCTCGCCTGCCCTTGTCTCCCCCCACGTCTGGGTCAAAAGAGACAGGTGGCTCTCGTGGGCCCCTCCCATTAAACAAGTTTCTCCAACTTTAGGAAAATAGATATAGGGGACTACATTCCCCTTGCGATCCTTGGCTCTTTCGGACACTCAGAAATGGCCAAACACAGTGCCCCCAAGGGTGTTGCTCCGACCGGGTGCACTGCATAGTCCCTATGTCCTGTTACATGAGTTCCACCTCCACAAATATTGCCCTTAGAGCCCCACGTTGGTAACCATGGTTGCTCGTATCCTGTTCGTGGACGCCAAATGTGATAGCCTACTAGTATTAGGTATGCAAGATCTACAGTCACTGTGTATAGTACATCACCCTTACCTTGCCCCGGCTGTTCATGGGTTCAGGCACAGTTACCAGAGGGTCCCCTGAAGAATCAGGTCTTTAACTACAAGTACATTGTGGGTGTGGACTACAGGTGTCGGTGCAGCGCACAAAGAATTGGGCGCCAGGCCATCTCAGATAAACAGCATAAAGTTTATTCAAACATCAAACAGGGAGATTGCAGGGATAACTTGTGAACACTCCTCCAGCACAAAGCATAAGTTACAGTGGATTACACATCAGGGCACCTCCTCCAGCGCATTGCTTAGTCGCAGCGGCATATACATGGCAAACAGCATTACGTACCAGGGCATTCTGTGACCAGTAGTGCTACACATCAGGTGACCGTCTCTCTTACTTAGCGAGGATTCTTTTCCTTGGGGGCGCTTACTCACGCCGCATGGCTTTCCGACCACTTCACCCAGATACCTCTCGAGATACTTTTCCATGGGGGCGCTTACTCACGCCGCGTGGCTTTCGACCACTTCACCCAGATACCTCTTGAGACTCACACCATTAGCACACTTTTCTCCTGGCATCACCCTTTCACTGGATTCTGCATACTGCTGCTCTTACACTGCGATGTCTCCCTCTGTCATCAAGTGCTTTGCTGTGGCTGGCATCACTCCCCACCTAAACATGTGGGGAGCCCTCACTGGGGCTACATCTTTCTGGCTAAATCCACCTCACTGTCTGCTCACTCTCCTCACTGACTGTCCTCTCCTCACTGACTGTCCTCTCTCTAGGCTGCTGCAGGACAATCTTTTTATAACCCTGCATTCCCAGGTACACATTCTATCTGGGATTTCCTGCTCTGTGTTTCCCGCTCTCAGTTTCCCGCTCTGAGTCTGCAAATGAGTGAGTCATGCCCTTTGCATTTTGCAGACTAATCTGTATAGCTATGAGCTGTGCTGTTAACTCCTTCTGTGCTGCAAGCTGTAGGCTGCTGGCACAGTGCTATGCAACTCCAGCAAACATTTTACTTTTATTAAAGTCATGCTGGCACCTGCAGTGCCACAGTTGATTTGGGCTGCAGTTTCAGGGTATCACATACTGACCTCTCCATTGCGGTTGCTGCTATATTGTATTAAGTCGGGGCCATCTACATCATCTCCATGTGGACTCCGGGGCTACAGAAAAGGATATCAGATCAAATTTTTGTAAGTGTTACACGGCACATTAATAACATTGTCAAAACACTGTTCTCTCTTGTTCATTACATTATAATATTGTATGCAAATAGGGTACTACTAACTACTAACTCTGTCACATAAGGTTATAAATACGGAGGGGGTCGCTGAGTCTCTTCAGAACGACTTAACTAAACTGGAAGCATGGGCAGCAAAATGGAGAATGAGCTTCAATAGTCAATACTGACCAGGGCCGGCTCTAGGCACGTTCGACTAGAGCGGCCGCGCGGGGCGCCACCCTTAATGGGCGCCGCGCGCTGGCGCCGCCATAGTCTTACCTGGAGCCGGCCCTGTACACTGCTGGCAGCTCTCCCCACCGTCCCCGGCCTTTCAAAACTGTGCGCTGCGCGGCGCCGGCGTCTGACGTCAGACGCCGCGCAGCGCGCACCAAGCAGCCGGGAACAGTCGGTGGCCCTCAGGCTCAACAGCAGCACGTCCCCTCCCAGCGTCGCCGCAGGTATGTTGGGATCGTCGGGGCCGGGCACTGGCACTGTGTGTGGGGGCACTGGCACTATGTGGGGGCATTGGCACTGTGTGGGGGCATATCTGCACTGTGGGGGCACTGGCACTGTGTGGGGGCATATCTGCACTGTGGGGGCACTGGCACAGTGTGGGGGCATATCTGTCGCTGTGGGGTCATATCTGCACTGTGGGGGCATTTATGAATCTTGCACTGTGGGGGCATTGGCACTATGTGGGGGCATTGGCACTGTGTGGGGGCATATCTGCACTGTGGGGGCACTGGCACTGTGTGGGGGCATATCTGCACTGTGGGGGCACTGGCACTGTGTGGGGGCATATCTGCACTGTGGGGGCACTGGCACAGTGTGGGGGCATATCTGTCGCTGTGGGGTCATATCTGCACTGTGGGGGCATTTATGAATCTTGCACTGTGGGGGCATTTATGTATCTGGCACTGTGGGGGCATTTATCTGGCACTGTGGGGGGCATTCATTTATCTGGCAGTGCGGGGGGGGCATTTATCTGTGCACTGTGAGGGGGCATTAATGTATCTGGCACTGTGGGGGCATTTCTGGCACTGTGGGGGCATATCTGCGCTGTGGGGGCATGTATGTATCTGCACTGTGGGGGCATGTATGTATCTGGCACTGTGGGGGCATGTATGTATCTGGCACTGTGGGGGCATGTATGTATCTGGCACTGTGGGGGTATTTATGTATCTGGCACTGTGGGGGTATATCTGCACTGTGGGGGCACTTATTTATCTGGCACTGTGGGGGGCATTTATTTATCTGGCACTGTGGGGGCATATCTGGCACTGGGGCATATCTGGCACTGGGGCATATCTGGCACTGTGGGGGCATATCTGGCACTGTGGGGGCATATCTGGCACTGGGGGCATTAATGTATCTGACACTGTGGGGGGAAATAATGCATCTGGCACTGGGGGCATTTATGCATCTGGCAATGTGTGGGCATTTATGTATCTGGCACTGGGGGCATTTATGTATCTGGCCCTGTGGGGGCATATCTGGCACTGTGGGGGCAATTTTATATATGGCACTGTGGGGACAATTTTATATATGGCACTGTGGGGACATATCTGGCACTGTGTGGGCATTTTTATATCTGGCACTGTGTGGGCACTTATGTATCTGGCACTCTGTGGCCATTTATGTAGCTGGCACTGCTGGGGGGGGGCATGTCGCGTGTAGCTGGCACTGCTGGGGGGCATGTCGCGTGTAGCTGGCACTGCTGGGGGGCATGTCGCGTGTAGCTGGCACTGCTGGGGGGCATGTCGCGTGTAGCTGGCACTGCTGGGGGGCATGTCGCGTGTAGCTGGCACTGCTGGGGGGGCATGTCGCGTGTAGCTGGCACTGCTGGGGGGCATGTCGCGTGTAGCTGGCACTGCTGGGGGGCATGTCGCGTGTAGCTGGCACTGCTGGGGGGCATGTCGCGTGTAGCTGGCACTGCTGGGGGGCATGTCGCGTGTAGCTGGCACTGCTGGGGGGCATGTCGCGTGTAGCTGGCACTGCTGGGGGGCATGTCGCGTGTAGCTGGCACTGCTGGGGGGCATGTCGCGTGTAGCTGGCACTGCTGGGGGGCATGTCGCGTGTAGCTGGCACTGCTGGGGGGCATGTCGCGTGTAGCTGGCACTGCTGGGGGGCATGTCGCGTGTAGCTGGCACTGCTGGGGTGCTTGTCGCGTGTAGCTGGCACTGCTGGGGGGCTTGTCGCGTGTAGCTGGCACTGCTGGGGGGCTTGTCGCGTGTAGCTGGCACTGCTGGGGGGCTTGTCGCGTGTAGCTGGCACTGCTGGGGGGCTTGTCGCGTGTAGCTGGCACTGCTGGGGGCCGTGTCATGTAGTGTTCCCGCTAGGCGTCTGTGGCTAGGCAATGTGTCTCAGTGCTGTGCCTGGCGCAAAGTGTATAGGAGGTTCTACCTGGTGCAGTGTGTATTAGCTGCACTACTGTGTGGTGTAATGCAAATTGCCACTATTATGTGGCCACGTACCTTCCCCACGAAGTAACTCCCCTTAATTTTTGCTGCGCGCCTTCGGCGCGCACTGTCCATTCTTTGACATATAGGTATGGGAACAACAAGCAGTATGTACATCATTTTGCCCTCCTAACTTAAAAATGTGCCCTCCCTGTGATCAGCACCATGCCCTAAAAAGTGAACACTATCATGTGTAGCTGGCACTGCTGCGGGGCATGTCATGTGTAGCTGGCACTGCTGCGGGGCATGTCATGTGTAGCTAGCACTGCTGCGGGGCATGTCGTGTATCTGGCACTATACTGGAGACATTGTGTGTAAGGAACACTACTGTGGCTATGTGTAAGGCTGCTAATTGTGTGAAAATATGTTTATAGTTTGATGATATGAAGTTATGAGACCACGCCCACTTTTCCAGAGGCCACACCCACTTTTCCGGAAGCGCGCGCGCCTTCGGCGCGCGCATGGGGGGGGGGGGGGGGCGCTTTTACATTTTCTCGCTCAGGGTGCTAGTAGGCCTGGAGCCGGCCCTGATACTGACAAGTGTAAGGTAATGCACTGTGGGGGCAAGACCAGAAATTACACCTACATACTAAATGGGGTAATATTAGGGGATTCTGTACTGGAAAAAGACTTAGGGGTTCACATAGATAACCAATTAAGCAGCAGTACTTAAAGTAGGATTACAGCAAAGAAGGCTAATAAGATATTAGCATGCATAAAACGGGGTATTGATGCTAGGGACGAGAGTATTATACTCCCATTATATAAATCACTAGTGAGGCCACAGCTTGAATACTGTGTGCAATTTTGGGCACCATATTACAAAAAGGATATCCTGGAGCTAGAAAAGGTTCAGAGGCGGGCGACCAAACTAATCAGGGGCATGGAGATGCTGGAATACGAGGAAAGGCTGGCAAGGCTAGGCATGTTTACACTGGAAAAGAGACTTACAGTATACCCCTTTCACACCAGCCAAAATTTCCCGGGTTAATGCACATGAACGCGCATCAACCCGGGAAATTTCTCAGTGTGACAGGCATGTGCCCCGGCTCCCGTTCACTCTCTATGTAGCAGGCGGCGCTTAGAGATCATGTGATCTCTTGCGCCGCCCCCGCCGCGTCACCGCTGACGTCAGCAAGGGGTCTTAACCGGGAATGTCCCTGTATGATCCCGGGACCGTATTCCCGGGTAAGACCCGCAGTTTTAGGTATGAACGGGGTATAAGAGGGGACATGATCAACATCTACAAATATATAAGGGGTCAATACACAGAGCTTGGGAGGGACCTGTTTTCTATAAGATCAGCACAGAGGACACCTGGTCACTCGCTTAGGTTAGAGGAGAGGAGATTCCGCACAATACGGCGTAAAGGCTTTTTCACAGTAAGGACGATACGTGTTTGGAATTCCCTGCCTGAGAGAGTAGTAACGGCGGACTCAGTCAACACCTTTAAGAATGGGTTAGATAAATTCCGATTGGATAAAGATATTCAGGGTTATGGTGCGTAGGCACGCATTATAGTTACTATAACTAGTCCTAACATAAAAATAACTAGTCCTATAATAGGACTGCATAGGAGACCACAAATAGGTTGAACTCTTAGTTACTATGTTACATATATTGGCATGCACGCCACATGTCACCAGGGGGTGCACCCAGGATAATCTATAGAGGGATAGATCTGGTACCAACCTTCGGTGTGTGTAGCTTTATTTTCATGTCATCAATCCCCCTCTCATCATCATGCCCGCCAATCTCTCTCTATAACTTCTCTTACCCCAATTTTCCCATCTTACTATAATCACCATGAATCCTTCCAACTCCATCCCACTTACGTATCCCCATACACCACACTCATATTATCTGTCACAAGAGCCTGAGTGTGAGTTCACGGATTAGGATCAGTAATCTAAGGTGGATCACAGGCTGGAGGCTGAAAGCTGGGTGGTCTGATGAAGTTGCTTCTCATAGACAAGGACGTAGTCCAGCAGCAAATTTGAAATACTGCTGCCAGCTGTCCCTCCATGATTGTCCCCCGACTGCACTGTTGCCACCCAGACCTCCCACCCTCAATGCGCACATAGAGCACTGCCTGGCTGTGACCTCCGCCTCCTGCTGTACCCAGAATGGTAAGCTGTGGGGGCTGCGAGGGGGTGGTGCAGGCAGTTGTGCGTGTGGCTGGCTATGGGGCAGTGTGTGTGGGTTTGCATATGGGTGTGGCTATGGGGCAGTTGTGTGTGTGTGTGTCTATGGGTGTGGCTATGGGGCAGAGTGTGTTTGTGTATGTATGGGGCAGATTGTGGCTATGGGGCAGCATGTGTGTGGGTGTGTGTCATACTTGCCTACTCTCCCGGAAGCTGCGGGAGGTTCCCATTTTTGGGGCAACCCCCGCAAGAGTAGGCAGGTCTCCCGCATCCTGCTCGCACCCTAGTGATGCGGGCAGGATGAAGAGATACACTACGCGAGATTCGCGAGTCCATGGAGTGGGGAAGGGGTTAAAATGATGCGAATTGCGTCATTTTAGCCCCGTCCCCTTCCCGCAGACCCGCGAATCACAACGTTTCCCCGATGTGAGGCGGGGCTTAATGATGCCACAGCCCGGCCCCGCCCCCTGAAGTCCTTCTGCTGCGTTGCCTCTCTGGGCTTCTCCCGGAGAGGAGCTATTTAAAGTAGGCAACCCTGGTGTGTGTGTGTGGCAGTGTATGGGTGCCTATATTGTCAGTCCCAGGCCCCAGAATTTCTGATGGCATCCCTGAACACAGCATACACTATGGACAACATTGCACTGGCTGCGTGTGGCTGATCCAGGAAGTCCTTTGTAGCAGTGGATAGACAGGGATTGGTTACCTGAGTCAGGTGCTTGATTCCTGGTTTATCATTGGAGATGCTGCGGTCACCTGACATATAGCAACATGGCTACGCCCAGCAGCCGGATCCAGCGGTAATTGTTGTACATGGGATGCCAGGACCGCACTGACAGTGGTGAGGAGGAACTACAGACACCACAACCATGGGCTGACAGTGGAAAGGACTGCAGCAGGACTATCTGAATAGCCGGGACAGGGCACAGACCAGCAGGCACCAGGAATCTCCGCCAGTAACTCTGGTATGTTCTTGTGACATTATAATTATTGTTTAATTTTATTTATAAGGCACCACAAGTGGTCCACAGCGCCGTACATATGGCAACAGTAGGACAGTACAAGGCACATGGGGGGTAATTCAGACCTGATCGTAGCAGCAAATTTGTTAGCAGAAGTGTGAACGTTTTTATCGCAGAGCTCCTGCAAAAAATGTTTGTGCACATGGGCCCTCATTCCGAGTTGATCGCTCGCAAGGCGAATTTAGCAGAGTTGCTCAGGCTAAGCCTACGCCTACTGGGAGTGTATCTTAGCTTCTTAAAATTGCGACCGATGTATTCGCAATATTGCGATTACAAACTACTTAGCAGTTTAAGAGTAGCTTCAGACTTACTCGGCATCTGCGATCAGTTCAGTGCTTGTCGTTCCTGGTTTGACGTCATAAACACACCCAGCGTTCGCCCAGATACTCCCCCGTTTCTCCAGCCACTCCTGCGTTTTTTCCGGAAACGGTAGCGTTTTTATCCACACGCCCCGAAAACGCAGTGTTTCCGCCCAGTAACACCCATTTCCTGTCAATCACACTACGATCGCCGGAGCGATGAAAAAGCCGTGAGTAAAAATACTATCTCCATTGTAAAATTACTTGGCGCAGTCGCAGTGCGAATATTGCGCATGCGTACTAAGCGGAATTTCACTGCGATGCGATGAAAAATACCGAGCGAACGACTCGGAATGAGGGCCATGGTTTTGCCCAACTGCTAACAAATCTGCTGCTGCGATCAGGTCTGAATTACCCCCATAGAACATTGCATATCATTACAGTAACCAAAACATAAACAGAGCACAGGTAACAATTAGCACCACAATTCTCACTACACAATGCAACTGGGAAGCCAGGTGTGCGAGGGAGCAATCAGCGGAATCTGTCTACAATAGTGACGTCATGACTAGTAATAAGTTCTTTGCTTGTCATCGCAAATCTGCAAATTCTCTTGGACGGAGAGATGAGGCCCTAATAAAGGGGGTCATTCCGAGTTGTTCGCTCGTTGCCGATTTTCGCAATGGAGAGATTAAGGCAAAAATGTGCATGCGCATGGTACGCAGTACACATGCGCTAAGTAATTTAGCACAAAACTTAGTAGATTTACTCACGTCCGAACGAAGAATTTTCATCGTTGAAGTGATCGGAGTGTGATTGACAAGAAGTGGGTGTTTCTGGGCGGAAACTGACCGTTTTCTGGGAGTGTGCGGAAAAACGCAGGCGTGCCAGGATAAAACACAGGAGTGTCTGGAGAAACGGGGGAGTGGCTGGCTGAACGCAGGGCGTGTTTGTGACGTCAAACCAGGAACGAAACGGGCTGAGCTGATCGCAGTGTAGGAGTAAGTCTCGAGCTACTCAGAAACTGCCAAGAATTATTTATTCGCAATTCTGCTAAGCGAAGATACACTCCCAGAGGGCGGCGGCCTAGCGTGTGCCATGCTGCTAAAAGCAGCTAGCGAGCAAACAACTCGAGGGCCAATACAATTAGCATTATTACAGAACTCCTGCTGCTGGTGCCCTATTCCCATCAGCGTAGATAAGAGCTTATGGCGTGTTCAGCAATAAATGCCGATCAGAGTTGGCCGCATCTAGAGACAGTAGTCATCAGCGCACATTTGTATAATTCCTATCCTTGGTGCAAGAGATCTGCCTGAAATCAGATAGATTTCTGCCTATGCTTGTGTCTCTCAATACTCAGCAATACTGTCCACCTTCCCACAGAATACTTATCCTATGTCTCAATGCCTAACTGATGCATAGTTACACCAATTAAGCCGCAAATAGAGATGTACCCATATTTACTCAGAGTAGCTCATGCAGGCTCCGCACGTGCTAAAAACCACAATATCGGCAAACGGCTTGCGTGCAACTGTGAATCAGCCCCATAGGGAGAAGCGCTCACACAAAGTTGCAGATGCAAGGGCCTAATTCAGACCTAATCGTAGTCCTGCAAAATTTTGCAGGGTTATGATCAGGCACATTGACATGTGGGGTACGCCCAGACGGGATGGTATAGTGACAGGCGGCATCCAGTCTGCTGGTATATCATACCAGGTACATCCGGAAGAACTTACAAGAAAAAAAATGATCTCAAATCGCAAACCAACCGCAAAAAAATACAATAACGATGCAGGTGCATGCGTGAGGGGGCAGCAACGCTCCGTTTCCAAGGTGGAGACGGAGCATTGTGGTGGCCGTGGCAGGGAAACGTGGTTGTCGGCTTCCGAATGGGGAGCGTTTCAGGCCCATTATCGGGGGTGGCTGCGTGACGTAACATGCATCCGCTCCGATCAAAAATATGGTGGCGGGCCTCCTGCCGTCGCAGCAAGGCTGCGGCGGCCGGAGCCATCCACGATTTCAGCAATTCTGTAAAGCAGAATTTACAATCCTTACTGAATAGGGTACATAAGGGGGACATTTACTAAGCAGTGATAAGAGCGGAGAGGTTGCCCATGGCAACCAATCAGCACTGAAGTTACATCTATAATTTGCATACTATAAAATGATACAGAGCTGCTGATTCGTTGATGGGGAACTTCTCCACTGGCTCACTTCTCCGCTCTTATCACTGCTTAGTAAATGTCCCCCTTATGGAGTGCCTGAAAGTCTGTTACTGATGCAGGAGTATAAGTGTGTATTCCTATAAGTGGTCACATGGGACGGGAAACTGATGAAGGGTCCCTGAAGTACCGTATTCACCTTTGACCTCTACTTAAAATGTACACACACTTCAATTATACAGGAATTTGCCACATTCCAATATGCACATTGTTATTGGCATAGATTAGATTTCGTCTGTCTATAGTTTGCGGAATATTGTCACGTTAGGGGTTTAAGATACCAGCACTTTGGAAACAGGTTAGAGTTGGCTGTACCCCAATTATCTTGATGGCCATCAGTGGAACCATCGAGCAGATTTGGAGGGGCTGCTTAAGTACTGACCTCTCCATTGCGGTTGCTGCTATATTGTATTAAGTCGGGGCCATCTACGTCATCTCCATGTGGACTCCGGGGCTACAGAAAGGATATCAGATCAAATTTTTGTAAGTGTTACACGGCACATTAATAACATTGTCAAAACGTTGTTCTCTCTTGTTCATTACATTATAAAATTGTATGCAAATAGGGTACTACTAACTACTAACTAACACTGTCACATAAGGTTATAAATACGGAGGGGGTCGCTGAGTCTCTTCAGAACGACTTAACTAAACTGGAAGCATGGGCAGCAAAATGGAGAATGAGCTTCAATAGTCAATACTGACAAGTGTAAGGTAATGCACTGTGGGGGCAAGACCAGAAATTACACCTACATACTAAATGAGTAAATGGGGTAATATTAGGGGATTCTGTACTGGAAAAAGACTTAGGGGATCACATAGATAACAAACTAAGCAGCAGTACCCAAAGTAGGACTGCAGCAAAGAAGGCTAATAAGATATTAGCATGCATAAAACGGGGAATTGATGCAAGGGATGAGAGTATTATACTCCCCTTATATAAATCACTAGTGAGGCCACAGCTTGAATACTGTGTGCAATTTTGGGCACCTTACTACAAAAAGGATATCCTGGAGCTAGAAAAGGTTTAGAGGCCAAACTAATCAGGGTCATGGAGACGCTGGATTATGAGGAAAGGCTTGCAAGGCTAGGCATGTTTACATTGGAAAAGAGGAGACTAAGAGGGGACATGATCAACATCTACAAATATATAAGGGGTCAATACACAGATCTTGGGAGGGACCTGTTTTCTATAAGATCAGCACAGAGGACACCTGGTCACTCGCTTAGGTTAGAGGAGTTTCCGCACATTGAGGCGAAAAGGTTTTTTCACAGTAAGGACAATACGTGTTTGGAATTCCCTGCCTGAGAGAGCAGTAATGGCGGACTCAGTCAACACCTTTAAGAATGGGTTAGATAAATTCCTATTGGATAAAGATATTCAGGGTTATGGTGCGTAGGCATGCATTATAGTTCATATAACTAGTCCTAACATAAAAATAACTAGTCTTATAATAAGACTGCATAGGAGACCACAAATAGGTTGAACTCTTAGTTACTATGGGGGTCATTCCGAGTTGTTCGCTCGGTAAATTTCTTCGCATCGCAGCGATTTTCCGCATAGTGCGCATGCGCAATGTTTGCACTGCGACTGCGCCAAGTAAATTTGCTATGCAGTTAGGAATTTTACTCACGGCTTTTTCTTCGTTCTGGTGATCGTAATGTGATTGACAGGAAGTGGGTGTTTCTGGGCGGAAACTGGCCGTTTTATGGGTGTGTGTGAAAAAACGCTACCGTTTCTGGGAAAAACGCGGGAGTGGCTGGAGAAACGGAGGAGTGTCTGGGCGAACGCTGGGTGTGTTTGTGATGTCAAACCAGGAACGACAAGCACTGAACTGATCGCAGATGCCGAGTAAGTCTCGAGTTACTCAGAAACTGCACAGAGATGTCTTTTCGCAATATTGCGAATCTTTCGTTCGCAATTTTAAGAAGCTAAGATTCACTCCCAGTAGGCGGCGGCTTAGCGTGTGTAAAGCTGCTAAAAGCAGCTTGCGAGCGAACAACTCGGAATGAGGGCCTATGTTATATATATTGGCATGCATGCCACATATCACCAGGGGGTGCACCCAGGATAATCTATAGAGGGGTAGATCTGGTACCAACCTTCGGTGTGTGTAGCTTTATTTTCATGTCATCAATCCCCCTCTCATCATCATGCCCGCCAATCTCTCTCTATAACTTCTCTTACCCCAATTTTCCCATCTTACTATAATCACCATGAATCCCTCCAACTCCATCCCCCTTACGTATCCCCATACACCACACTCATATTATCTGTCACAAGAGCCTGAGTGTGAGTTCACGGATTAGGATCAGTCATCTAAGGTGGATCACAGGCTGGAGGCTGAAAGCTGGGTGGCCTGATGAAGTTGCTTCTCATAGACAAGGACGTAGTCCAGCAGCAAATTTGAAATACTGCCGCCAGATGTCCCTCCATGATTGTCCCCCGACTGCCGGTGTGGCAGCTGGTCCCGATCAGCACTGTTGCCACCCAGACCCCCCCACCCTCAATGTGCACATAGAGCACTGCCTGGCTGTGACCTCCGCCTCCTGCTGCACCCATAATGGTAAGCTGTGGGGGCTGCGAGGGGGTGGTGCAGGCAGTTGTGTGTGTGGCTGGCTATGGGGTAGTGTGTGTGGGTTTGCATATGGGTGTGGCTATGGGGCAGTTGTGTGTGTGTGTGTCTATGGGTGTGGCTATGGGGCAGCATGTGTGTGTGTGTGTCATACTTGACTACTCTCCCGGTAGCTGCGGGAGGCTCCCATTTTTTGGGTTTCCCCCCCTGCACGCTCGGAAGAGTAGGCAGGCCTCCTGCATCCTGCCCGCACCCTAGTGATGCGGGCAGGATGAAGAGATACACTGCCGTATTCGCGAGTCTATGGAGTGGGGAAGGGGTTAAAATGATGCAAATCGCGTCATTTTAGCCCCTTCCCGTGGACCCGCAAATCACAGAGTTTCCCGGTGTGGGGGCGGGGCTTAATGATGTCACAGCCCGGCCCCACCACTTGAAGTCCTCCTGCTGCATGCTATTTAAAGTAGGCAACCCTGGTGTGTGTGTGGGTATGGGTGCCTATATTGTCAGTCCCATGCCCCGGAATTTCTGATGGCATCCCTGAACACAGCATACACGATGGACAACTTTGCACTGGTTGCCTGTGGCTGGTCGAGGAAGTCCTTTGTCGCAGTGGATAGACAGGGATTGGTTACCTGAGTCAGGTGCTTGATTCCTGGTTTATCATTGGAGATGCAGCGGTCACCTGACATGTAGCAACATGGCTACGCCCAGCAGCCGGATCCAGCGGTAATCATTGTACATAGGATTCCAGGACCGCACTGACAGTGGTGAGGAGGAACTACAGACACCACAACCATGGGCTGACAGTGCAAATGACTGCAGGACTCTCTGAATAGCCAGGACAGGGCACGGACCAGCAGGCACCAGGAATTTCCGCCAGTAACTCTGGTATGTTCTTGTGACATTATAATTATTATTTAATTGTATTTATAAGGCGCCACAAATGGTCCACAGCGCCGTACATATGGCAACAGTAGGACAGTACAAGGTACATGGGGGGTAATTCAGACCTGATCGTAGTAGCAAATTTGTTAGCAGTTGGGCAAAACCATGGCCCTCATTCCGAGTTGTTCGCTCGCTAGCTTCTTTTAGCAGCATTGCACACGCTAGGCCACCGCCCTCTGGGAGTGTATCTTATTTTAGCAGAATAGCGAACGAAAGATTAGCAGAACTGCTACTAAATAATTCCCTGCAGTTTCTGAGTAGCTCCAGACCTACTCCTAGATTGCGATCAGCTCGGTCCTTTTAGTTCCTGGTTTGACGTCACAAACACGCCCTGCGTTCGGCCAGCCACTCCCCCGTTTCTCCAGCCACTCCTGCGTTTTTACCTGGCACGCCTGCGTTTTTTTAGCACACTCCCTGAAAACGGCCAGTTTCCGCCCAGAAACACCCACTTCCTGTCAATCACACTACGATCACTTGAGCGATGAAAAAACGTCGCTCAAGCTTGTGTAAAACTACAAAGTTTTGTGTGAAAGTACTTAGCGCATACGCGCTGCGTACCATGCGCATGCGCATTTTTGTAGTTTTTGTACTTAATCGCTGCACTGCGAAAATCGGCAGCGAGCGATCAACTCGGAATGACCACCCATGTGCACTGTGGGGGGCTACGATCAGGCACACTGACATGCGGGGGTATGCGGGGCATTAACAAGACCCTTTTTGAATAAAGGGGGTCATTCCGAGTTGATTGTAGCTGTGCCAAATTTAGTACAGCTACGATCAAGCACTCAGACATGCGAGGGGACGCCCAGCACAGGGCTAGTCCGCCCCACATGTCAGGCCACCCCCCACCCTCCCCGCACAAGTACAAAAGCATCAGACAACGGCACTGCCGTTACTTACTCGTCGCTGCCCCGGGTCGCAGCGGCTGCGTGTGAAGTCTTGCAGCCGCTGCGGCCCACCCCCCACATGGTCCAACCATGCCTGCGTTAGCCAGACTACGCCCCGAAGACGGCGGCTTGACGCCGCCGTGCCGCCCTCTCCCGCCCAGAGATCGCCTCTGCCTGTCAATCAGGCAGAGGCAATCGCTAGGTAACGACGGCTTTCGTCCATCTGGCATTCGCCGGCGCATGCACAGTTCTGACCCGATCGCTGCGCTGTGAACAACTGCAGCGTGCGATCGGGTCGGAATGACCCCCATTATCATTTGCCAGCCTAACATGTTCATAAAGCAAGACAAAAAGGCAGAGCTCACCTGTGACACCATCGCCCGGCTGCATGACCTAAGGAAGTCTCGCAAGCCGGCCGCTGCAGCTCGAACAAGAGGCTAGGAAATCTCTGCTTCCAACGGAGATACCGTCTTCGTCACTTCCCCAAAACAGAGGCGACGATTTAGGAAACAGTGGCTGGCGTTGCCACAAAACAGCTGCAGACTGTTAATCACTTGACATCTGCAGCCGTAGTGCATCCAACAACGCAGGCTCCCTGCTGCACATGCGCAGTATGGTCCTGGTGCAAACACAAAGTACCGGACAACGGTATTTTGCAACATGCTCTCCAGTTGCGTCAGAACTTGAATTAGGCCCTTTATTGTTAGACATGCAACCCAATAATTTTTCATAATATTTTGCAGAGAGTCAAGCATAAAATCTCCCAATGCAGTACAGGTTTGTTTACTCAGAAAAAAGCAATCAGTTGTTGCTCTGTGCATGCTGCCTTATTTCTGTTACATTCCATACAACAGGTCGCTGACCTGCAACGTGCAGACCAGTTGTCACAGTCATAATGAAACATTCTGCAAGTCCCTCTGCACAGACCTCTCACTTATCTGTACTGTGTGTAAGTATTTTGTTAGCCTAAATGGGAAGAATTATGCATAGACCCCAAGTTAACAGCTCCCCCCAATAATATTTGGGAAAATAAACATCTCTCAGACATACTGTAGTACACAGGTTCTCAAACTCGGTCCTCAGGACCCCACACAGTGCATGTTTTCCAGGTAACCCAGCAGGTGCACAGGTGTATTAATTACTTATTGACACATTTTAAAAGGTCCACAGGTGGAGCAAATGATTTCACTTGCGATTCTGTGAGACCTGGAAAACATGCCCTGTGTGGGGTCCTGAGGACCGAGTTTGAGAACCTGTGCTGTAGGACAATCTATTTTTTATTTAACGAGAACTGTAGACAAACATGATTCTATTTTAAAGTGTAGGGGGTTATTTCATGAACTCATATTCAACCTTCGGATTTGGCTGTTTTTCCAAATCTTCCATTCTGGGGGAAAAGTTGTCCCATTGCTGGTGTAAATAAAGTGCTTTCAGGCGTTAAATTCCCCGCAGCCAGTGTCACAGACATTCGCATCTGGTGCTGTAAGAGGAGCATATGTGTGAGACTAAATACCTGATCTCAAGGAAGTGGATAGGTCTCTTGTATTGTTTTGCTCTACCAATGCCTAGGTTTTTCCCTGGCCGCTAGGAGCTGTAGAAGAATTCCCCTGTCAGATTAAAATGTGCAGCAAAAGGGAAATTCCTAGCAGATCAGATTTCAGCCCTCACTATGTACATATACCTGCGGCTTCTCCAGTAAGAGCATTCAACCATCAGTCACTAGGAGAGCACTTGACAAGCTGCGATCTCTTACAACCTGCCAGCCGCCCTTACCTGTAAGTATCCTCTTCCAGCTGTCTGCGACAGAACTGTTTCTATTACTGAGAGAACAGGTTGCAGCCCTGAGTGTCTGCTAACAGGTTACCCGCACTTTAACTAATATGGGGACATCAGGTACTGTAGGACTGAGGGGTCTATTTACTAAGCCTTGGAGAGAGGTAAAGTGGACGGAGCTAAAGTCCCAACCAATCTGCTCCTAACTGTCATTTTTCAAACACAGCCTGTAACATAACATGACAGTTAGGAGCTGAGTGGCTTGTACTTTATCGCCGTCCACTTTATATCTCTCCAAGGCTTAGTACAAATACCCCTAAGTGTGGAACACTGATTTGTGTTAGTGAAAGTATCCTGATATTGCATTATTGGGTAGTCACCAAACATATCCTTACATGGAGTGTGCATTGACTGTATCAGTACACCATTCCTGGTTAGTCCGGCCTGGGTAACTATTGCTATTTAATTAATGTTTCATTATTAATGCTGATATTCTGGATAGTCCCTTGGTCTCTAATGCCTATGTGATACAATGCGCTTGTGCGTTACTCAACAAGGAAATAAACTTGTAATAAAAGTTGGCACTTATATATATCGATCGCAGGTATCAATTGCAATTGTGTTATGGATCTAGAACTCCGCGACTATAGTGCAACAACTGAAAATGAATAATCTGCAATATCAGGGCTGGCAAGTTTGTTTTATTCTGTAGGTCAGGTCATGTTGGGGGTGCAGTGTCCTATGTCTGTAGGGTGTAATAGATGTATTATGGCCAGTGGTCAGGTCATGTTGGGGTGTAGTGTCCTATGTCTGTATAGGGTGTAATAGATGTATTATGGTCATGGCCAGTGGTCAGGTCATGTTGAGGTGTAGTGTCCTATGTCTGTATAGGGTGTAATAGATGTATTATGGTCATGGCCAGTGGTCAGGTCATGTTGGGGGTGTAGTGTCCTATGTCTGTATAGGGTGTAATAGATGTATTATGGTCATGGCCAGTGGTCAGGTCATGGTGAGGTGTAGTGTCCTATGTCTGTATAGGGTGTAATAGATGTATTATGGTCATGGCCAGTGGTCAGGTCATGTTGGGGGTGTAGTGTCCTATGTCTGTATAGAGTGTAATAGATGTATTATGGTCATGTCCAGTGGTCAGGTCATGTTGAGGTGTAGTGTCCTATGTCTGTATAGGGTGTAATAGATGTATTATGGTCATGGCCAGTGGTCAGGTCATGTTGGGGGTGTAGTGTCCTATGTCTGTAGGGTGTAATAGATGTATTATGGCCAGTGGTCAGGTCATGTTGAGGTGTAGTGTCCTATGTCTGTATATAGGGTGTAATAGATGTATTATGGTCATGTCCAGTGGTCAGGTCATGTTGGGGGTGTAGTGTCCTATGTCTGTATAGGGTGTAATAGATGTATTATGGTCATGCCCAGTGGTCAGGTCATGTTGGGGTGTAGTGACCTATGTCTGTATAGGGTATAATAGATGTATTATGGTCATGTCCAGTGGTCAGGTCATGGTGGAGGTGTAGTGTCCTATGTCTGTATAGGGTGTAATAGATGTATTATAGTCATGTCCAGTGGTCAGGTCATGTTGGGGGTGTAGTGTCCTATGTCTGTATAGGGTGTAATAGATGTATTATGGTCATGTCCAGTGGTCAGGTCATGTTGGGGGATGTACTGTCCTATGTCTGTATAGGGTGTAATAGATGTATTATGGTCATGTCCAGTGGTCAGGTCATGTTGGGGGTGTAGTGTCCTATGTCTGTATAGGGTGTAATAGATGTATTATAGTCAGGGCCAGTGGTCAGGTCATGGTGAGGTGTAGTGTCCTATGTCTGTATAGGGTGTAATAGATGTATTATGGTCATGTCCAGTGGTCAGGTCATGTTGGGGGTGTAGTGTCCTATGTCTGTATAGGGTGTAATAGATGTATTATAGTCATGTACAGTGGTCAGGTCATGTTGGGGGTGTAGTGTCCTATGTCTGTATAGGGTGTAATAGATGTATTAAGGTCATGTACAGTGGTCAGGTCATGTTGGGGGTGTAGTGTCCTATGTCTGTATAGGGTGTAATAGATGTATTATAGTCATGTACAGTGGTCAGGTCATGTTGGGGGTGTAGTGTCCCATGTCTGTATAGGGTGTAATAGATGTATTATGGTTATGGCCAGTGGTCAGGTCATGTTGGGGGTGTAGTGTCCTATGTCTCTATAGGGTGTAATAGATGTATTATGGTCATGTCCAGTGGTCAGGTCATGTTGGGGGTGCAGTGTCCTATGTCTGTATAGGGTGTAATAGATGTATTATGGTTATGGCCAGTGGTCAGGTCATGTTGGGGTGTAGTGTCCTGTGTCTGTATAGAGTGTAATAGATGTATTATGGTCATGGCCAGTGGTCAGGTCATGTTGGGGGTGTAGTGTCCTATGTCTGTATAGGGTGTAATAGATGTATTATGGTCATGGCCAGTGGTCAGGTCATGTTGGGGTGTAGTGTCCTGTGTCTGTATAGAGTGTAATAGATGTATTATGGTCATGGCCAGTGGTCAGGTCATGTTGGGGGTGTAGTGTCCTATGTCTGTATAGGGTGTAATAGATGTATTATGGTTATGGCCAGTGGTCAGGTCATGTTGGGGTGTAGTGTCCTGTGTCTGTATAGAGTGTAATAGATGTATTATGGTCATGGCCAGTGGTCAGGTCATGTTGGGGGTGTAGTGTCCTATGTCTGTATAGGGTGTAATAGATGTATTATGGTCATGGCCAGTGGTCAGGTCATGTTGAGGTGTAGTGTCCTATGTCTGTATAGGGTGTAATAGATGTATTATGGTCATGTCCAGTGGTCAGGTCATGTTGGTGGTGTAGTGTCCTGTGTCTGTATAGGGTGTAATAGATGTATTATGGTCATGTCCAGTGGTCAGGTCATGTTGGGGGATGTACTGTCCTATGTCTGTATAGGGTGTAATAGATGTATTATGGTCATGGTCAGGTCATGTTGGGGGTGCAGTGTCCTATGTCTGTATAGGGTGTAATAGATGTATTATAGTCATGGCCAGTGGTCAGGTCATGTTGGGGGTGTAGTGTCCTATGTCTGTATAGGGTGTAATAGATGTATTATAGTCATGGCCAGCGGTCAGGTCATGTTGGGGTGTAGTGTCCTATGTCTGTATAGGGTGTAATAGATGTATTATGGTCATGGCCAGTGGTCAGGTCATGTTGGGGGTGTAGTCACCTATGTCTGTATAGGGTGTAATAGAAGTATTATGGTCATGGCCAGTGGTCAAGTCATGTTGGGGGTGTAGTGTCCTATGTCTGTATAGGGTGTAATAGATGTATTATGGTCATATCCAGTGGTCAGGTCATGTTGGGGGTGTAGTTCCTATGTCTGTATAGGGTGTAATAGGTGTATTATGGTTATGGCCAGTGGTCAGGTCATGTTGGGGGTGTAGTGTCCTATGTCTGTATAGAGTGTAATAGATGTATTATGGTCATGGCCAGTGGTCAGGTCATGTTGGGGGTGTAGTGTCCTATGTCTGTATAGGGTGTAATAGATGTATTATGGTCATGGCCAGTGGTCTGGTCATGTTGGGGGTGTAGTGTCCTATGTCTGTATAGGGTGTAATAGATGTATTATGGTCATGGTCAGTGGTCAGGTCATGTTGGAGGTGTAGTGTCCTATGTCTGTATAGGGTGTAACAGATGTATTATGGTCACGGCCAGTGGTCAGGTCATGTTGGGGCCTTGGGGGTGCAGTGTCCTATGTCTGTATAGGGTGTAATAGATGTATGATGGTCATGGCCAGTGGTCAGGTCATGTTGGGGTGTAGTGTCCTATGTCTGTATAGGGTGTAATAGATGTACCGTGGTCAGGTCATTTGGAAGAGAGTAGTGCTCTGTGTCTGAGTGGACGTGGATCATTGGATCAAACAGAATTAGGTTGACAGTCAATAGGTTGACTCAATATACAGTAGTTGACATGTAATAGGTCTACAGGGTCAATAGATCAACATGTAAAAGGTTTTTTCCCACAGTCTAAACATTTACTGGCACTGTAGGTTTATTGGCTCCCAATAAGAAAATTACAAAAACAAATAATCCTAGTGTGTACGTGTGTGCGAGTACATGTGCAGACTAGATTCTATGTTTCTATATTTCTAAAATGTCGACAAATGCAAAAGGTCGACCAAGTCAAAAAGGACGATTTTTTATTTTTTGGTGTCATTTTCTATGTTTTACCCCATGTGACACCCATTAGTCTACCGGGTCGCTCTCCACGCTCCGAGCAAGGTGCCTCATTCTGCTACCTCTACATAGATGACTCTTTCCAATCGTCCACACGGATGGTAAATTATGAAAAGGTAAAAAAAAACTTGTGTCGACCATTTGAACCTGTCGACCTTTTGCACCTGTTGACCGTAATCGTTGCCAACCCTTTGACCATGCTGACCCTTTCCACCTATCGACCTAATGCATGTCAAGCATATGGGACCGACGTATTGACTGTCGACCTATGATCCAGAACCCATCTGAGTATAGTGTGATTATTGCCGACTTGCTGTTAAGTAACTTGTACAGCTGGAGACATCTGTCGTGTCAAAGTAAATGTGATTGTGTGGCTTACGAGGAATAACTACTTTCTGTGCCGTGCGTCAATAGCATAGAAGAGAAGGGGGAGGGGGAGACCAGTGGAACCGGTTGAATAGTAACCGCAACTGTGTCACTGATGAAACACTACAAGCACCATCCATGAGGAGGTAAAAAAGACAAAACCTCTGAGCTCCTATAAATGATACCAGCTATGTAAGTTCTGATAGGAGTTGTGCTGTGTATATGGGTAAATACAAAGTATCTGTAGCAAAGTGTCACAATGATGTATAAACCACTAATTCTGCCTTAACACTGAAGAAAATAGATTCCCCCATTTGACCTCCGTATGGGCAGTAAAGCAAACAATTTATTTAGTGCACATTATTCCCCTTCTCTGCAAGGCGACACATATAGAATGGCAGCTCTCACTGCACCTGTGCAGTGAGAGCTCCACTTATACACCTGTGCAGTGAGAGCTCCACTTATACACCTGTGCAGTGAGAGCGACACATATACACATGTGCAGTGGGGGCGACACATATACACCTGTGCAGTCAGAGCTCCACTTATACACCTGTGCACCTGTGCAGTGAGAGCGACACATATACACCTGTGCAGTGAGAGCGACACATATACACCTGTGCAGTGGGAGCGACACATATACACCTGTGCAGTGGGAGCAACACATATACACCTGTGCAGTCAGAGCTCCACTTATACACCTGTGCAGTGAGAGCGACACATATACACCTGTGCAGTGGGAGCGACACATATACACCTGTGCAGTGAAAGTGACACATATACACCTGTGCAATGAGAGCGACATATATACACCTGTGCAGTGAGAGTGACACATATACACCTGGGCACCTGTGCAGTGGGAGCGACACATATACACCTGGGCACCTGTGCAGTGGGAGCGACACATATACACCTGTGCAGTGGGAGCGACACATATACACCTGTGCAGTGAAAGTGACACATATACACCTGTGCAATGAGAGCGACATATATACACCTGTGCAGTGAGAGCGACACATATACACCTGGGCACCTGTGCAGTGAGAGTGACACATATACACCTGTGCAGTGAGAGTGACACATATACACCTGTGCAGTGAGAGTGACACATATACACCTGTGCAGTGGGAGCGACACATATACACCTGTGCAGTGAGAGTGACACATATACACCTCTGCAGTGAGAGTGACACATATACACATGTGCAGTGGGAGCGATATATATACACCTATGCAGTGAGAGCGATACATATACACCTGTGCAGTGGGAGCGACACATATACACCTGTGCAGTGGGAGCGACACATACGCACCTGTGCAGTGAGAGTGACACATATACACATGTGCAGTGAGAGCGATACATATACACCTATGCAGTGAGAGCGATACATATACACCTGTGCAGTGGGAGCGACACATATACACCTGTGCAGTGGGAGCAACACATACGCACCTGTGCAGTGAGAGTGACACATATACACCTGTGCAGTGACAGCGACACATATACACCTTTGCACTTGTGCAGTGACAGCGACACATATACAGTATAATATAAATGAGTTGTGTTCGCACTCTATACCTGCTGATACAAAGGAGCAATAACTTACAAAGCATGGTCAGTGAATGCATACTGTACGTTGCTAATAAAATAAATGGTTGAACTCCTGGGTACAAGTGTTGTGTATTGCCTGGGGCATATGCTGCTGTTGCTGACCATTATGCATTGTAATATAGTTGCAGCTTTGCATATGGCCGCAATTGCAGCTTTCTTAACTAGTGCAAATTGCGCCTGTGATTTGGGAGCAATTCCATCCCAGAATGTAAAGTAAATGAATGTATAAGATTTGCCGCTCAATCCTCCAGAATATATGGGATAGATCCTACAGCACTGACAACGAGCCAAGGGAATTTATTGCAGTGATGTTCCTGAATGTTCCAAAGTCCCAATATCGGTATAAGTGATAATGCACCGTGCGCAGCATGCTGTATAACACATGCCAGGTTGATGTGATTTAATAGATTACCCATTAAATAGCCGTGCAGCTGCAGTCACGTCACCGCACTGCAGAGGCGTACAGGGTTAGGAGGTGAGAATTCTGGGAAGCTGTCTGATGTAGACATTTCGGCATAAAACTGGTTTGTTGGGATTTATGTATTGGCACCTGTATCACAGCCGGGTACAATCTCTGTCCTGCTCTAATCCAACAACTCTGCCTTCATCACATCTGCTAGAACATCTCCGTCCCGCGCCTATAATACAAGTTACAGCCTTTCATGACCAATCCTTCTCCTCATAGGTAAAAAGACTATGTTCACCAAAAGAAGAAGTTCAGAAATAGGTAAGAAGAAGTTCATTATCATCTACTGTAATGTGGTATGTGAGACGCATTTCATGGGGGCGATTTGTATTGTGCTGTAAACCCTGCAACCATTTTTTTTTTTATTGGATACAGCGGGAACCGTGAGCGCAGATACCTGCGATAATCGCCAAATTATGTGCGAGGTACGCAAGGTTATTGTAACTCGCTAAACCTCATGCCCAATTGAATTCTCCCTATAAGTGCACGGAATACAGTTTTTTTTGTCAGTTGGTTTTGAATATGGGGGGTAATTCCAAGTTGATCGCAGCAGGATTTTTTTTAGCAGTTGGGCAAAACCATGTGCACTGCAGGGGAGGCAGATATAACATGTGCAGAAAGAGTTAGATTTGGGTGGGTTATTTTATTTCTGAGCAGGGTAAATACTGGCTGCTTTATTTTTACGCTGCAAATTAGATTGCAGATTGAACACACCACACCCAAATCTAACTCTCTCTGTACATGTTATATCTGCCTCCCCTGCAGTGCACATGGTTTTGCCCAATTGCTATCAAAAATCCTGCTGCGATCAACTTGGAATTACCCCCATGATGTGGTCCTTTCTTGGTGTATAGAAGCCTTCAGGTCATTAATGGTTCTTGGTGGATGTTTGTAGACCTCAGCTGTCAGATGGTCCCGTTGGTTGTGTAGAGACCTTTCATGAAGCTGATGAGGATTGTTTCCGCCTAGTAAGGAAAACTCTGCTTGTTAACGTCGCCAGACCAAAGTGAGCTTCATCAGGAAGTTGCAGCGATAACGCTGGTAAATGACGCGCCGAGTGATGCGCAACTTCAAATATCGACTACAAATTGTGTATCACGAATGAAGGACACCATCTGGATGATATCGTATTCAAAACCAACTGAAAATAAACTGTATTCCATGTACTTTACATTATGTACTAAAATTCTGAATCACATTTACCGTGCCTTATTTGTTAACCTTTAAAATTTGCTTCACCCTGTATATTTAAATGCCTGACTGTTGTCCAAGATGATATTGTATAAATTTACGTTATTAAATGTTACTGTATAAATTAAGGTCATCTTTTCTTTCCAGATCAACAAGTGATTAAACAAGGGAGTCTACTCAAGTCTCCGCCTCTCTACATCTTTAATAATCGGGTAACGTAAACTAATATTCTATAGGAAATAAACACTATACTACAGTAATTACACTGTGTGCAGCCCCGACAGCCTTGGACCTGAGCAAGGGGCAGCTCTAACAAGTGATCCTCTTGTTATGACTCTTTACAGTTCTTAAATGGTGCTCCAGCCAATCAGCTTCTAACCGTCGTTTGTTTGAAAAATGACAGGAGCTGATTGGCTGGAACACCATTTAAGATTTGTAACATGTGATTAGAAGAATATCACTCGTTGTTAAATCGCTCGTTGTTAAATCTGCCGCGAAATTCAGAAGAGGAAGTCTTGTTGTATTAATACTGCACAATTTTCTAAGAATAATAAAAGATCATTGCTATATATTGTACCTACCTTTGGGCCACCCTGTATATAAAGTCGTGCTGACAGTTCACTTTTTTTATTTCAGAGTTCATGGAAAAGACGCTTATTTAAACTCTGCAAAAATCCCACCGACTCCTACGTCATAAAGTACTACGAGTACGATGGAAGGTCAGAGAACTTGAAAGGGGACATTGATGTCAGCAGGTAGGTGCCAACTATAAAAAGATACACAGAATCATTAACCCCAAATGTACTACAATGGGGAAAGGGGGGGATGCTCCCCATATTGCAAAGAATGGAATAGTGCTGCCTCCTGTTGCAGAGGTTGGGAGAGTGCTGCTCCCCTGTTGCAGAGATTGGGAGAGTGCTGATTCCCTGTTGCAGAGGTTGGGAGAGTGCTGCTCCCCTGTTGCAGAGGTTGGGAGAGTGCTGCTCCCCTGTTGCAGAGGTTGGGAGAGTGCTGCTCCCCTGTTGCAGAGGTTGGGAGAGTGCTGCTCCCCTGTTGCAGAGGTTGGGAGAGTGCTGCTCCCATGTTGCAGAAGTCGAGAGTGTTCCTCCCCTTTTGCAGAAGTCGGGAGAGTGCTCCTCCCCTGTTGCAGAGGTTGGGAGAGTGCTGCTCCCCTGTTGCAGAGGTTGGGAGAGTGCTGCTCTCCTGTTGCAGAGGTTGGGAGAGTGCTGCTCCCCTGTTGCAGAGGTTGGGAGAGTGCTGCTTCCCTGTTGCAGAGGTTGGGAGAGTGCTGCTCCCCTGTTGCAGAGGTTGGGAGAGTGCTGCTCCCCTGTTGCAGAGGTTGGGAGAGTGCTGCTCCCCTGTTGCAGAGGTTGGGAGAGTGCTGCTCCCATGTTGCAGAGGTTGGGAGAGTGCTGCTCCCCTGTTGCAGAGGTTGGGAGAGTGCTGCTCCCCTGTTGCAGAGGGTGACAGAGTGCCTAGATGAGGACAGAATTGTACTTCCTAAAGCAGAGAGTCTTGTAGAGTAAAGTCATCAAGGAAATATGTGCCCCCACCATACTAGGAGAAATAGACATCATTAACTAGTCAATGACTCAGGACGGGATGTACTAACCATGGCATCCCACCATACATCCTGCCACGTAACGGGTACATACCGGCGTTAATAACAACAGTTTGTATCTAGAAATGTGATTAAATCGTAAAGGACTGCTTCCTGATAAGAGTTGTCCTGTGTGATAGGACTCCTGGGTTTAGTCCTTCTGACACACGCCGCTGCGGGAGTGTGTGTGACTCGTGACGCGGGTGGGTGGTGTTACCAGTGTTGTGGGGGTGTGGCCTGCACAGGGGGTGTCGCCAGTGTCACAGTATGTGATTAGCACTTACCTTCACAATCCTCCCTCTCCCTGGTCTCTTTGCTGACATCAGTAGTGTAATGTGAGAGTCTACAAATGATGAAGAAACTGTAAATAAATAAATGACGGTCACTTAGTGATGTCATGAATGTGAAATCTCTCTATATATAAAAAAGAGAGACCTTACTTTATTATAAGTCATAGGGTGTATTTATTAAAATATGCGGTCAGCCCCCCAAAATGAAGAATCCTTATCACCACGAATTGCAGCAATATGGATTCTTCTTCCCCTCGGATGTATCAATTTTAGGGCCAACTTCAGACCTGATCGTAGCAGAAAATTTCTTAGCAGATGGGCAAAACCATGTGCACTGCAGGTGTGGCAGATATAACATGTGCAGAGAGAGTTAGATTTGGGTGGGTTATATTGTTTCTGTGCAGGGTAAATACTGGCTGCTTTATTTTTACACTGCAATTTAGATTTCAGTTTGAACACACCACACCCAAATATAACTCTCTGCACATGTTACATCCGCCCCACCTGTAGTGCACATGGTTTTGCCCGTCTGCTAAGAAATTTGCTGCTACGATCAGGTCTGAATTAGGCCCTTAATTGCCAGGACAAGGTCTTCATAGCAGTTAATAGGGTAACGCCATGTGAAGAAGGCGGTAGCCCACGCAGGCAAGAGCGGATCTTGTTTAATACTAATGAGGACACCTGCTGGAGTCGGCGCTGGAGATTTATTTTATGCCCTGTTATTTGGGGTAAATTTGACCATTTTACATTTTTTTTCTTCAGTATTACAGATGTAGAACTGGGAACAAAGACGATGGACAAGAACTTGGGGAAGATCCTGCGGCTTCACAACACGTCTCCAGAAAACATGCTATGCATCAAGACTGAGGATCGTAACTACTATCTGCTGGATGACACTGTGTAAGTTCCCCGGGAGCCTGTACACGCAGCAGCCCTATTAGGGGGAGATGTACCAAACCTTGTATCAAACATTCTAGAACATACAAACAAATCAGCTTCTAGCTAAGATTTTATAGAATGCATTAGATACTGTAGATGGCAACGAGACTCTGATTGGTTGCTCTGAGCAACACATCCACCTGACTTCTTTAGAAATTCCTATCTTGTATCTCACTAGCTTCATTGTATTATTTGTTACACAATATCCATTGTTACCTGAAACAAGTGTCAATCAAGTATCTCACCGCAACCCGCGCATTACTAGACAAGGCATGAGCAATCGATCAGCTTGGACTTGCTTTGCCGCAATTTATGGATAAAATAATAGCAAATCACAGAAAAGAATACAGAGATTAAAATAAACGAGGTTTTCCAGCTGGGGATTGGTTATACAGTATATCTATTAATAATCAATCTTAGAAACATAGGGGGTAATTCAGACCTGATTACTGCTGTGTGTTTTCGTACAGCCTGCGAACAGATCCGAACTGCGCATATGTATGCTGCGCAATGCGCATTGGCGACGGGCTGCCGCAAAGGATCAATTCGCAAGGAGACTGACAGATAGAAGGCGTTTGTGGTGGCAACTGACCGTTTTCAGAGAGTGTTTGGAAAAACGCAGGCGTGTCCAGGCGTTTGCAGGGAGGGTTCCTGACGCCAAATCCGGTACCGGACAGGCTGATGTGATCGCAGCGGCTGAGTAAGTCCTGGGCTGCGCAGAGACTGCCCACAATCAGTTTGTGCCGCTCTGCTGCACACGCGTTCGCACACTTGCACAGCTCATATCACTCAGTGACGTCACGCAGCCGCCAGCCGTGCATGCAGCTGCTGGACGATAGTCCAGATAGAGCATGCATGCACTGCCGACGGCGACGCTCGTTGCCGACCCACGGGACCGTGCATTGTTCGTCCCTGGCGGCATACACACTTGCCGATAAAATGAGCGTCGTCGCTCAGGAAGGGGGAAAAGGAGAAACATTGCTCATTTTATCGACAAGCGTATATGTGCCTTTAGCCCCTACCACCTCTGATTGGAGGCTATTCCACTTGTCTACTACCCTTTCTGTGAAGTCCTTAAATTTCCCCTGAACCTCCCCCCTCCAGTGTCAGCCTATGTCCTCGTGTTCTAATCCTTCTCTTCCTATGAAGAATGTCTCACTCCTGGACCTTGGTAAAACCCTTGGTATACTGTATGTTAAAGTGTCTATCATGTCCCCCCTTTCCCTTCTCTCCTCCAAACTATAAGATGTTATGTCCGGTTATATCCTGCGTTCCCTCCACTTATTCCTAGAAAAGATCTTTAAGCACAGCTAAGGTTCCGATGGTAATTGGTAAACTTACAGTAGCTTATTTTAATCACAAATATTATTTATTTCTGTTGTCACTTAATATTATTTTAACAGTAATTTGCAGAAAAATAATTCCGAACTTATGAGAAACGTTTTTTTTAGGATATAAAAATCCAGTATTAATAATATATCATTCCTACTGTGACTAGCGGATATGGGGCCTAATTCAAAGTTGATTGCAAAAGTAAAATCTTCCTGCAATGGGCAAAACCATGTGCACTGCAGGGGAGGCAGATGTAACATGTGCAGAGAGAGTTAGATTTGGGTGGGTTATATTGTTTCTGTGCAGGGTAAATACTGGCTGCTTTATTTTTACACTGCAATTTAGATTTCAGTTTGAACACACCCCACCCAAATCTAACGCTCTCTGCACATGTTACATCTGCCCCCCCTGCAGTGCACATGGTTTTGCTTTTACAATCAACCTTGAATTAGGCCCATGGTGCTCACACTAAACAGCTTTAATGAGGGGGGTCTGCCTGACCAACTATCACCCTTTAATACTGGGAATCTGTCACCTATATCCAGTGATGGATTAATGTAGTTTATCAACTAAACAGGAGGTTGGGGTCATCACCTTGTGCCTCACGCCTCAACGAATATTTGTTCGGCCCCCCAGAAAGTGTCAGCCTCGGTTGTGTAGGTGGCAGGGACAAACTGTGCGTTTTCCAGTGTTATTATGTAAGTGCCATAAGTGGCCTCCTGTCTGTCCTGTGCCAGGGACTATAGCAGGGACTGTTGTGTCTGATGGTTTGTGTCTTGTCATCGTACACAGAGATACAATCACCGACTGGTACAAGAGTATCACAGACGTGTGGGTGAAATCCAACCAAACAGCTAAGGTAAGAAACGTTATGCACTCTACCATTCACCAAACTCTGTGGGGGAGATGTATCAAATCTTCTAAAACGAGAGGTGCAGTTGCCCCTAGCAACCGATCATATCCTAGCTATCATTTTATAGACTGCGCTAGATAAATGAGAGCTTTAAACTTTTGGTTGCTATGGGCAACTTCACTAACCCTCTTTAGAAGGATTTTTGTGTCGCTAACAAAGATTTATCTTGTTATTTGCAGCAGGCCGGGCCCCGAATTACACACACGATCCCACTCCATGCGGCTTATCAGGTTAGACAATGTTATACTGTACTACTGAGAAGGAACTCAATTCCTTTTACATTATAAGCACATCACGATAAGCCAACGTGGTGGCACAGTGTTTAGCATTGCTGGCTCACGCAGCTGGCGGTCATGGGTTCTAGTCTGAGCAGGGTCTTATCTGTGTGGAGTTTATATGTCCTCCTAGTGTTGTTTATGGTTGTGCGCCTGTAAATAAGGGGTCTGTTTATTAGGCCATGGAAAGATAAAGTGAAGAGATCTAAGTACCAGCTAATGAGATCCTAAGGGTTGGGTACGAGATCCCGGTGGTCGGAATCCCGGCAGTCAAAATACTGACGCTGGGATCCCGACCTCCAGAATGTCGGCAGGGGGCGAGCGTATCAAAGCCTCTTGCGGGCTCACTGCGCTTGCCACGCCACGGGCTCAGTTGCTCGCCGCAAGTTCTATTCCCACTCCATGAGTGTCGTGGACACCCAGGAGTGGTAATAGCTGTGGCGGCGCTGCCGGCATTCTGGCGGTCGGGATCCTGGCGTCGGTATTTTGACCGTCGGGATTCCGACTGCTCGGATCCTGACGACATCCCGATCCTAACTAACATGTTACAGGCTGTGGGGTCTGTGTACTAAGCAGTCTATTTCCGAAGCCGCTGAGAGAGATAAAGTTCCAGCCAACCAGCTCCTGTCATTTTTCAAACACAGCCTGTAACATGACAGGAACTGATTGGTACTTTATCTCTCTCCAAGGCTTAGTACATTGGGGGTAATACCGAGTTGATTGCTAGCAGCCGTTGTTCGCTGCGTAGCGATCAGTGAAAAAAAGGCTAATCTGCGTATGCACCGCAATGCTCACGCGCGTTGTACGGGTACGAAGTCCATTGTGGTTTTGCACTGGTTCTAGCGACGATTCCAATCGCACAGCCGAACGCAAGGAGATTGACAGAAAGAGGGCGTTTCTGGGTGTCAACTGACTGTTTTCTGGGAGTGTTTGTAAAAACGTAGGCGTGGCCGGACGTTTGCTGGGCGGGTATCTGACGTCACTACCGTGTCACTCGTCGCAGCAATCATCGCACGGAATAAGTAACTACAGGGCTGGTCTTGTTTTGCACAAAATGTGTTTGCAGGTGCTCGGCTGCACAGGCGTTCGCACTCCTGCAAAGCGAAAATACACTCCACCGTGGGCGGAGACTATGCGTTTGCACGGCTGCTAAAAACTGGTAACGAGCAATCAACTCGGAATGACCCCCATTAGCCCCTAAGCCTTGGAGAAAAACAAAGTGAAAGGAGATAAAGTAGAAGCCAATCAGCTCCTGTCATTTATCAAACACAGCCTGCAACATGACAGTTAGGAGCTGATTGGACGGTACTTTATCTCCATCCACTTTATCTCTCTCCGGGCCTTAGTACATGGGGGGTGATTCAGAGTTGATCGTGAAATGTAGCACAGCTACGGTCAGGCACACTGACATGCGGGGGGACGCCCAGTACAGGGCTAGCCCACCCCACACGTCAGTCCCTGCCCCGTCGCACAAGTACAAAAGCATCACACAGCGGCATTGCTTTTGTACTTCAGGAGTAACACTCAGCCAAGCAGCTCCTGCGGCTGGCCAGGAGCTACTCGTCGCTGCCCAGGTCGCAGCGGCTGCGCGTGACGTCGCAGCCGCCGTGGCCCGCCCCCCCCCCCCCCCCCCCTCAACGGTCCGGCCAAACCTGTGTTGGCCAGACTGTGCCCCCTAAACGGTGGCTTAACGCTACCGTCCCACTCAGGCAGAGGCGATCGCTAGCTAAAGACGGCCGTCGGCTGTCTGGCATGCACCGGAGCATGCGCAGTTCGGACCCCATCGCTGCTGTGCGAAAAACACACAGCAGCGATCGGGTCTGAATGGCCCCCATAGACCCATGTTTGAAAAATGACAGTTAGGAGCTAGTTGGTTGGTTCTTTATCTCTCTCCAAGGCTTAGTAAATAGACCCCTTAAATACTGTACTTACAGTATGAAGATTCTAGCACATGGGATACAAGCTATAAAGTAATGTTATGTATAGTTTGATTATTGGGTCTGATGTCCTCTCCCCTGAAATGTTGCCTTGTGACGCAGCACTGGCCAATAAGGGATGCTGCAGAATATCAGTATATACTTCTGAGACAGCGGTTATTATATGACCTGACCCGGACACTTACTGACACTCTCTGCACCTTTGTCACTACAGACAGAAGCGACAAGACCCATATCGTGTCCTGAGCACGGTTCCGGCATCAGACTGTCATCAGCTGAGGTAAGAAGCCCAGTAATGCATCCCGTGTCTGAGCTTCCTCTGACCTTACAACGCACCGTGCCACTAATGACTTGCACAGGGCGTGGCATTGTACAGCGCCCTACTGTACATAGATTATATGCGGACTCTGCTGTGCCCATGCAACGCTATCTGCCAATTACTCACACATTATCTCAACACTCCGGATCAGGGAACAGTGTTACAGGGACAGGAATCTCACACTGGCGAGTCTGCCAAATTAATCACCTGGACGCTTGCGGTGAATGTCCAGCACCGGTTATATAACCTATACGCTTCTTGTAGATGGGCACTGGGACCGGTAACTTTTTGCCTAACCCTACTCCCACCTAGTGCCTAACTGTAACCCCCCTTTCCCCCCGAACGGGTGTTCTGAATGGTGTCAGGATTCCGGACCTCTTGTTGTGCCATATAAATAAAGTTTTCACTTTTGTGGTTCATCGATGACCCTTGGGGCCTGATTATGAGTCAGATCCAGCCGCGTCCTTTGCCGGTCGCATATCTGCGACTTCATACAGTGTTGCTACAAAGCCCTTCCTTGGTGTACATCCTTGTGGCAAAATGTACAAGGACTGAGGCGTCCATTTTCAATCCTTGTATCTGAAATCGCTACTGCGATCATAATCAGGACGCGAGAATGGTGCAACATTAACATAGTGTACGAATGAGAATCGGCCCCCCACCCAATGTGACTTTATGCCACTAGGATACAGTATATATATATATATATATATATATATAAAGAGGTGATAATATCCGGCACTCCTGTTTGATAAAATACACCAACTTGCTCCTGTGCCCTGCCTTCTAGAAACATGCAGACTCCAACCAATAGCCGGCACTCGTAGAGACTTTGACAAAGAACTTGACTAGGCACAGTAGCTTATGTCAACGTTTCAGGATTAGCATCCTTTTCTCAAAACCAGTCTTGATAAAAGGATGCTAATCCTGAAACGTTGACATAAGCTACTGTGCCTAGTCAAGTTCTTTGTTAACGTCTCTGCGAGTGCCGGCTATTGGTTGGAGTGTATATATAGATATATATTATATATATTATATATATATATATATATATATATATCATACAAATTCAGCACTCACCTAATATTAACACTTCAAACTGTAATTCATCTGAATTCAGGGAATGTTTGTTCCAAAATATTGCAATAGTTTGTTAAGCTGACCAGCCACTTCACGGCCATTCCCATTTGGTCAGTCCCTACACTGACTTTCACAAATCTGAGCAATGCTCTCAGGCATCTTTTGGATTTTAAATACACAGTGGCCCTCATTCCGAGTTGTTCGCTCGCAAGCTGCTTTTAGCAGCATTGCACACGCTAAGCCGCCGCCTACTGGGAGTGAATCTTAACTTAGCAAAATTGCGAACGAAAGATTCTCAAAATTGCGAATAGAAATTTCTTAGCAGTTTCTGAGTAGCTCGACACTTACTCTGCCACTGCGATCAGTTCAGTCAGTTTCGTTCCTGGTTTGACGTCACAAACACACCCAGCGTTCGCCCAGACACTCCCCCGTTTCTCCAGCCACTCCCGCGTTTTTCCCAGAAACGGCAGCGTTTTTTCACACACTCCCATAAAACGGCCAGTTTCCGCCCAGAAACACCCACTTCCTGTCAATCACGCAACGATCACCAGAACGAAGAAAAAACCTCGTAATACCGTGAGTAAAATACCAAACTTCTTAGCAAATTTACTTGGCGCAGCCGCAGTGCGGACATTGCGCATGCGCAGTTAGCAGAAAATCGCTGCGATGCGATGAAAAAGAACGAGCGAACAACTCAGAATGAGGGCCAGTATGCTTCTGTCATGGGTTTAGGCCCTGTCTCACTCTTTTAAAGAGACAGGAACCACACCCAAGCATATCAGTTAAAACACCTGGGGAATTTCTTAACATTTAATTTACATATGGACAATAGGGGTGCAAGAAAGAGTGCGACCACAAAAATGTTATATAAACAATAGGCAAGAACCCACAGCACTCATACATCCGCGGTGTCAGTGGTATTGTGACCACACCATTTAAATAAAAAAATAAAATAAATATATATGTATATAATATATATAAAATGCGGGATGCTTGTTTGCAGGCAAGAGACAGATCGCACACAGACCCAGGAAATCAGTGCAGCGTTGGTGTTTGCAACCAAGAGCTTCCCAGGAATTCTCCAGAACAGCCGGTGAGTACTGTATATCAGACCATGTATAGTCTTTGCTTGTGATTGCACAGATAGAACATACGCGAAATTCTTTCTTTTTTAAATTCTGAGCTTATTTCTCAAGTCAGAAATCTGGTTAAATTACAGTAAGAATAGTGAACTAAATAAAGAAAAATTCCCTTTGACATGCATACGGAGATGTGACGCTCTTAGGGCCAGATACACAGTGACGGCAGAGAAACGCTATGTTGTAGTAATTACTGTGTCTTTGTTACTGCAGATTGCAGCGAGCCAGAACAGACGATCCGTCACACACTCCGACCTTTTCCCAGACTGGGCTCCCGTAGTCAGAGAGATAAGGAGACGCTCTGACGCACTTGCGGACCAGGTGAGGTGACACGCCCACCCACACACAGCCCCGCCCATTTTGGGCAGATAATATATGGGAAGAATTAATTTAAAAGATCATGGGGGTAATTCCAAGTTGATCGCAGCAGGAATTTTGTTAGCAGTGGGGCAAAACCATGTGCACTGCAGGGGGGGGGCAGATGTAACATGTGCAGAGAGAGTTAGATTTGAGTGGGTTATTTTGTTTATGTGCAGGGTAAATACTGGCTGCTTTATTTTTACACTACAAATTAGATTGCAGATTGAACACACCACACCCAAATCTAACTCTCTCTGCACATGTTACATCTGCCTCCCCTGCAGTGCACATGGTTTTGCCCAACTGCTAACAAAATTCCTGCTGCGATCAACTTGGAATTACCTTCCACGTTTTTATGATTTAAATATGGTATCTCACAGTGTTTCAGTGACGGGTACTTAGAGGTACTGAGAATATTTAATGTAGAAATTAATTATCCAGAAAGCTGCAAAAAAAACCAGAAAGATAAAAAAAAAAATTTGAACAGATGTTACTGTTTGGTGATGTCAAGTAGATAGATACGATTACTTAGCTCCGCCTCCGACAGTCACCGTGAGGAGCGCTGCTACACAAGATAATGAGGGGGACGTCACATACACAGACATGATTACTAAGCTCCTCCTCCGACAGTCACTGTGAGGAGCGCTGCTACACAAGATAATGAGGGGGACGTCACATACACAGACATGATTACTAAGCTCCTCCTCCGGCAATCACTGTGAGGAGCGCTGCTACACAAGATAATGAGGGGGACGTCACATACACAGACATGATTACTAAGCTCCTCCTCCGGCAGTCACTGTGAGGAGTGCTGCTACACAGGATAATGAGGGGGACGTCACATACACAGACATGATTACTAAGCTCCTCCTCCGGCAGTCACTGTGAGGAGCGCTGCTACACAAGATAATGAGGGGGATGTCACATACACAGACATGATTACTAAGCTCCTCCTCCGGCAGTCACTGTGAGGAGCTCTGCTACACAAGATAATGAGGGGGTCGTCACATACACAGACATGATTACTAAGCTCCTCCTCCGGCAGTCACTGTGAGGAGCGCTGCTACACAGGATAATGAGGGGGACGTCACATACACAGACATGATTACTAAGCTCCTCCTCCGGCAGTCACTGTGAGGAGCGCTGCTACACAAGATAATGAGGGGGACGTCACATACACAGACATGATTACTAAGCTCCTCCTCCGGCAGTCACTGTGAGGAGCGCTGCTATGCAAGATAATGAGGGGGACGTCACATACAGACATGATTACTAAGCTCCTCCTCCGGCAGTCACTGTGAGGAGCGCTTCTACACAAGATAATGAGGGGGACGTCACATACACAGACATGATTACTAAGCTCCTCCTCCGGCAGTCACTGTGAGGAGCGCTGCTACACAAGATAATGAGGGGGATGTCACATACACAGGCATGATTACTAAGCTCCTCCTCCGGCAGTCACTGTGAGGAGCGCTGCTACACAAGATACTGAGGGGGACGTCACATACACAGACATGATTACTAAGCTCCTCCTCCGGCAGTCACTGTGAGGAGCTCTGCTACACAAGATAATGAGGGGGACGTCACATACACAGACATGATTACTAAGCTCCTCCCCCGGCAGTCACTGTGAGGAGCGCTGCTACACAAGATAATGAGGGGGACGTCACATACACAGACATGATTACTAAGCTCCTCCTCCGGCAGTCACTGTGAGGAGCGCTGCTACACAAGATAATGAGGGGGACGTCACATACACAGACATGATTACTAAGCTCCTCCTCCGGCAGTCACTGTGAGGAGTGCTGCTACACAAGATAATGAGGGGGACGTCACATACACAGGCATGATTACTAAGCTCCACCTCCGGCAGTCACTGTGAGGAGCGCTGCTACACAAGATAATGAGGGGGACGTCACATACACAGACATGATTACTAAGCTCCTCCTCCGGCAGTCACTGTGAGGAGCGCTGCTACACAAGATAATGAGGGGGACGTCACATACACAGACATGATTACTAAGCTCCTCCTCCGGCAGTCACTGTGAGGAGCGCTGCTACACAAGATAATGAGGGGGACGTCACATACACTGACATGATTACTAAGCTCCTCCTCCGGCAGTCACTGTGAGGAGCGCTGCTACACAAGATAATGAGGGGGACGTCACATACACAGGCATGATTACTAAGCTCCTCCTCCGGCAGTCACTGTGAGGAGCGCTGCTACACAAGATAATGAGGGGGACGTCACATACACAGACATGATTACTAAGCTCCTCCCCCGGCAGTCACTGTGAGGAGCGCTGCTACACAAGATAATGAGGGGGACGTCACATACACAGACATGATTACTAAGCTCCTCCTCCGGCAGTCACTGTGAGGAGCGCTGCTACACAATACAATGAGGGGGACGTCACATACACAGACATGATTACTAAGCTCCTCCCCCGGCAGTCACTGTGAGGAGTGCTGCTACACAAGATAATGAGGGGGACGTCACATACACAGACATGATTACTAAGCTCCTCCTCCGGCAGTCACTGTGAGGAGCGCTGCTACACAAGATAATGAGGGGGACGTCACATACACAGACATGATTACTAAGCTCCTCCTCCGGCAGTCACTGTGAGGAGCGCTGCTACACAGGATAATGAGGGGAACGTCACATACACAGACATGATTACTAAGCTCCTCCTCCTGCAGTCACTGTGAGGAGCGCTGCTACACAAGATAATGAGGGGGACGTCACATACACAGGCATGATTACTAAGCTCCTCCTCCGGCAGTCACTGTGAGGAGCGCTGCTACACAAGATAATGAGGGGGACGTCACATACACAGACATGATTACTAAGCTCCTCCTCCGGCAGTCACTGTGAGGAGTGCTGCTACACAAGATAATGAGGGGGACGTCACATACACAGACATGATTACTAAGCTCCTCCTCCGGCAGTCACTGTGAGGAGCGCTGCTACACAAGATAATGAGGGGGACGTCACATACACAGGCATGATTACTTAGCTCCTCCTCCGGCAGTCACTGTGAGGAGCGCTGCTACACAAGATAATGAGGGGGACGTCACATACACAGACATGATTACTAAGCTCCTCCTCCGGCAGTCACTGTGAGGAGCGCTGCTACACAAGATAATGAGGGGGACGTCACATACACAGACATGATTACTAAGCTCCTCCTCCGGCAGTCACTGTGAGGAGCGCTGCTACACAAGATAATGAGGGGGACGTCACATACACAGACATGATTACTAAGCTCCTCCTCCGGCAGTCACTGTGAGGAGCGCTGCTACACAAGATAATGAGGGGGACGTCACATACACTGACATGATTACTAAGCTCCTCCCCCGGCAGTCACTGTGAGGAGCGCTGCTACACAAGATAATGAGGGGGACGTCACATACACAGACATGATTACTAAGCTCCTCCCCCGGCAGTCACTGTGAGGAGCGCTGCTACACAAGATAATGAGGGGGACGTCACATACACAGACATGATTACTAAACTCCTCCTCCGGCAGTCACTGTGAGGAGCGCTGCTACACAAGATAATGAGGGGGGCGTCACATACTGACATGATTACTAAGCTCCTCCTCCGGCAGTCACTGTGAGGAGCTCTGCTACACAAGATACTGAGGGGGACGTCACATACACAGACATGATTACTAAGCTCCTCCTCCGGCAGTCACTGTGAGGAGCGCTGCTACACAAGACAATGAGGGGGACGTCACACACACAGACATGATTACTAAGCTCCTCCTCCGGCAGTCACTGTGAGGAGCGCTGCTACACAAGATAATGAGGGGGACGTCACATACACAGACATGATTACTAAGCTCCTCCTCCGGCAGTCACTGTGAGGAGCGCTGCTACACAAGATAATGAGGGGGACGTCACACACACAGACATGATTACTAAGCTCCTCCTCCGGCAGTCACTGTGAGGAGCGCTGCTACACAGGATAATGAGGGGGACGTCACATACACAGACATGATTACTAAGCTCCTCCTCCGGCAGTCACTGTGAGGAGCGCTGCTACACAAGATAATGAGGGGGACGTCACATACACAGACATGATTACTAAGCTCCTCCTCCGGCAGTCACTGTGAGGAGCTCTGCTACACAAGATAATGAGGGGGACGTCACATACACAGACATGATTACTAAGCTCCTCCTCCGGCAGTCACTGTGAGGAGCGCTGCTACACAAGATACTGAGGGGGACGTCACATACACAGACATGATTACTAAGCTCCTCCTCCGGCAGTCACTGTGAGGAGCGCTGCTACACAAGATAATGAGGGGGACGTCACATACACAGACATGATTACTAAGCTCCTCCTCCGGCAGTCACTGTGAGGAGCGCTGCTACACAAGATAATGAGGGGGATGTCACATACACAGGCATGATTACTAAGCTCCTCCTCCGGCAGTCACTGTGAGGAGCGCTGCTACACAAGATAATGAGGGGGACGTCACATACACAGGCATGATTACTAAGCTCCTCCTCCGGCAGTCACTGTGAGGAGTGCTGCTACACAATACAATGAGGGGGACGTCACATACACAGACATGATTACTAAGCTCCTCCTCCGGCAGTCACTGTGAGGAGCGCTGCTACACAATACAATGAGGGGGACGTCACATACACAGACATGATTACTAAGCTCCTCCTCCGGCAGTCACTGTGAGGAGCGCTGCTACACAAGATAATGAGGGGGACGTCACATACACAGACATGATTACTAAGCTCCTCCTCCGGCAGTCACTGTGAGGAGCGCTGCTACACAAGATAATGAGGGGGACGTCACATACACAGACATGATTACTAAGCTCCTCCTCCGGCAGTCACTGTGAGGAGCGCTGCTACAGTACGTAATTTGGAGAATTTGTTCATACAGGAAGAAGAATCATGTGCGTCAATGGGCGATAAAACGAGCAGCAGAATAAAGAAATAATTTCGTTTTTATGATAGGAGACATTTTAGTCCACACCAGCTATAAACAGTCACCCAAACCATCGCTCACTTTCTGAATCTGCTTTACAGGACAACTTATTGAGCTCCCGATTAAGTGGTGACACTACAGATGGCGCCTACAGCAGCGAACCAGAGTCCATCTATGACATACCGCGATCTGTGCTTATGGTAATATAGTCTATTCCATCTTCCTGTGTGCCTATAGGCCCTCATTCCGAGTTGTTCGCTCGCTAGCTGCTTTTAGCAGTATTGCACACGCTAGGCCGCCGCCCTCTGGGAGTGAATCTTAGCTTAGCAGAATAGCGAACGAAAGATTAGCAGAATTGCAAATAGAAATTTCTTAGCAGTTTCTGAGTAGCTCCAGACTTACTCTTCCAGTGCGATCAGCTCAGGCCGTTTCGTTCCTGGTTTGACGTCACAAACACACCCAGCGTTCGCCCAGACACTCCCCCATTTCTTCAGACACTCCCGCGTTTTTCCAAAAAACGCCAGCGTTTTTCCGCACACTCCCATAAAACGGCCAGTTTCCGCCCAGAAACACCCACTTCCTGTCAATCACGCTACGATCACCAAAACGATGAAAAAACTTTGTTACGCCGTGAGTAAAATACCAACCTTTTGTGCTAATTTACTTGGCGCAGGCGCACTGCGAACATTGCGCATGCGCAGTTTGCGACTGATCGCTCCGTTGCAAAAAAAACTGACGATCGAACAACTCGGAATGACCCCCATAGTGCTAAGCCAATCAGAAGTTCTATCATCAGTGTGCAGAATGGTGACATATCCCTTCCTTTATCAGCAGAGCAAACGTGACTCGCAGCAGTCTGCGGAGCAGGATGAGACCAGTGACCTGGATTCATCTGACGGGGACGTCTATCAGGAGATGGGCTCTGTGTAAGTGCCAGGCGGAATTCCAGCCAGAGGTTTAACCAATTTACCCTTCAAACTATCCAGATGCCACTCATTAAACTGGAAAACCCTACCAACTGGGGTGGGCAATAAACGCTAGCTGATGTTGAACTACACAGCCCAGCATGCCCTGCCACAGTTTTAGCTTGCACTGGTTGCAAAATGTGTTGCAGTGATATCGCTGTTTCCAGTGTGTCAGAGATAGGCGGTTTATGTGGAAGTTCTCAGTGATCGTTCAGCTGTCACTGCCGGTATAATCACACTTGTTCCTTGTTTAGGGCTGCGGAAGAGACTATCAGCTGTCCACCAAAGCCACCCCGGAGGACCTCCACACCTACAGACCCTCACAGGTACCGAAAAACCCAGGGAAGCCGACTGAAGAAAACTTACATTCTAAAAATGATGTAGTAAGTGTGTCTGAGTATATATATATACTATAACTGACATACTGCTATACGGAGGACAGATGGAATAATTGTACTATTATATCACATATTGCTTCTCGCTGCAAAGCGGCCGAGGTGCTATGGTGACATATTATTTATTATTATTTCAAATAACGTATCATTTGTTTATCTTGAAGACCTACAAGCAGGCTCTTATCTGTCGTTCCTATAGATTATTTCCAGGCACAGCCACTAACGGGTTCGGTATGAATTACCGGCGGCCGGGATGCCACTGGTCACATGACCGTCAGCGGCGTATCGACATTGAAGATCCCAACATCGGAGGGGCCATTTTTACCCTCCCCTAACCCTTTGTGGGTGGCAGCTAGGGCTAACCCTTGGGGAGGGGGGTGTTGCCTAACCTTAACCCTCCTTCCCACCGGGCCCTAACCCCGATACTACCTTGGGGATGTCTACTGTCAGTGTCAAGGCGCCGATCTCGAGTGGTGCCGGGATTCCGGCATCTGTCACATGACGGTCGGCATCCCGAACGCATCCCCTACAAACACCGCAATTTGCTAGAAAGCGACAATACACTGAATGTATACGATTACAGATGTAGAATAACAGGCACCTTTGGGTAGTGCATAGAGGAGCTCATCCATACAGGACCATATAAGAGATGAAAAGAACGTTTCTATTAATTAATCTGATTGTCGTTTTTTTTTTTTCCAGCGAACAACAAGACAACCAATCTGAATTGGAAAAGATAAATATGACAGTACCCACGGAACATTTTAAAAATTATCTGGCAGTAGAGGAAGTTGCAGATCGCTTGTAGTAAGAAGAATTTTCTATTACGCCTATATTTGTTATAGGCCCTACACACATGCCGATATTCTGAAAGATATGAACGATCTCGTTTATAAATGAACGAGAACTCGTTCCTATCTTTCAGTGTGGAGACTCCAGCGATGAACGATGCGCGGCCCCGCGCTCGTTCATCGCTGATCTCCCGTCGGCTGTGCATGCAGGCCAATATGGACGATCTCGTCCATATTTGCCTGCACTTCAATGCAGCCGGGTGACGGGGGGAGTGAAGAAACTTCACTCCCCCGTCACTGCCCCCCCGCCGCCGGGTTGCTCGTCGGCCGTATCGGCCGTCGGGCACCTCGGCGGCGCATCGCCGAGTGTGTAGGGCCCTTTAGCCATGACAGACTGATGCACAGGCACTGATGCACAGGCACTAATCTGATTTAAAAAAGAGAATTTGTTTTAAAATCGTTTCTAAGCAGAACAGTCTGATTTTGGTATGACGAGGCGCACCTAGGGATGGGTAACGTGGGTGTGAGAGGGTTAATTAGCACAAAACCACCTGGGGGTATATTTACTAAAGGTCGATTTTGTATGTTTTTGATCGATTTTATATCGATGTTAAATCTATTTTAATCGATGTTGGGCTTCCAGGGTTCAAACACACATTTACTAACATTTAAAAATTATTATAAAAATCATCTGCTAGTAAATGTGTGTTTTAACCCTGGAAGCCCAACATTGATTAAAATCGATTTAACATCGATCTAAAATCGAATGAAAACAAGCAAAATCGACCTTTAGTAAATATACCCCCAGGTCTAAAAAAAGGTTGTCCCCGTACCGCCCCAAAATCAAGCTCATGGTTAAACACAAAGTCCTGACACCACTGACATCTAACAGCAGATACTTAAGGGTACATTTATAGTACTAAAGCTTCTCAGAGTGAGAGGTGGTGCTGTTGCCTATAGCAACCAATCATATTCTATCTTCTGCATCCCAGAATCTGATTGGTTGCTGTGGGCATTACCTCCACTTTTCACTTTTAGGTGCTTTAGTAAATCTACCCCTTAGGAATAGTGTAGTGTGTAGTTGTGTTGTGCCTCCAGACCTTCTCTATCACAACTGTATACCTTATCCACAGTCAAAACTATGCCCCTGAACCAACCAATCACACCTCTGATCTGCAGTGCGCATCATCCACCCAGAGAACCACAGGGACACGGTGCACTAATTAGGGTTCCCCATCACTTTACGATGAAAACGACACTAAAAAAGTAAATAAACTCATGTCGACCTTATGACTCTGTCGACCAATAGCAGTCGACCTAATGCATGTCGACCCTATGACGCATATCCGAACCACATTGTCTACCTTCCAACCTGGACTGCCCTACTGGTATGCTCTGCATGGTATATTGAGGCTAGGTGTATGAGGACACTGTAGCTCAGCGATACACACATGATATACTGTATAGTATAGTAGTAGCTTTACATTGAGCAATATGAGAGCTGGGAATTTGACCTCTTCCATTCCTCTTGTCGCAGTGTATGTAAGTGGAACGGACCGGTAGAGATCGGCTGCAGGTTCCATCACAGGGATCACATTGACGCCATTAACGGATTCCGGCTGGCAAACAAAGAATCGTTCTCAGACATGCTGAATAAGTTCATTTTGGATGAGGTACGATCCGGCGCTCACAGACATATTTCCTATATTTACTAAGACTTCAGAGCTTGGTCTTCCAAACCACTTAGAATTGTGTTACTGAGAACTGGATGAGACAACGGGTGGCTTTGTTTCTGCAGAGCTATGATGGGTGCTGCAAAGGAACCACACAAGGGCCCGATTCCGTTCAGTCTGATAGACGGGACTTTACTCTGGTAGCGCACCCAAACTTCCACTGATCTTCTACAAAGTAATCTGCCACTCACTGGAAGTGCCCACTTGGCGGAACCTGGCACCGATGCCGCAGCTGTTTTTAGCTTAACCAGTTGTGGAAGTACTGCCAGCTAATGATGAACTAGGTCTGAGACGCACTAACCCTTTGCAGGAAATCCAAGCCTCAAACATAGGGTAATATTCAAGTTATCCCTCCCCCATCCTGGGAGGAACCCTTTCCTCAACCTGTACTACTGCACAACCAGAATTGACCCTTGAAAGCCCTACAGGCCCGGGCTCTTCTCAGTTCTGCTCCTGCCATCCCATCCACTCGGAGGTGCATTCCCTTACTGGGCCAAGGAAACCTGTGCAACCAGTATACGAGGCTACACCGCTGTTGGCAATTATATTCTGTCCTTTGCTTGCTGCACTCTCCTCCCTTCCATAAAGTCTTCCATTCCTCTTGTTGTACAGCTAATGATCGGTTTCCACCCACGCTGCCTTCTTCTTAGTGCAATCTTATTGCTCCTAGGTCAGAGGTTCTCAAACACGGTCCGCAAGGCACCCCAACAGTCCAGGTTGTAAGTTTATCCATGCTTGGCTACAGGTGACTTAATTAGCACCTCAGTCAATTTGATTTAACCACCTGTGCTGAGCCATGGATATACCAAAAACCTGGACCGTTGTGGTGCCTTGAAGACCGCCTTTGAGAACCTCTGTCCTAGGAGCATCTCAACAGTCCCAAAGGGACTGAATGAAGCACAGAGCTTTGTGGAGATGGGAGTTACTAGGCTTGTGATTAAGGACATAGCCTGGCTTGACCGGCTCCAGATCCCAATTTTATATTCCACAATGTGTCAACACTCTTCAGTATCAGACAGGAGCGGGTTTCGGATGATAGGCCGACAGGTACTGAAGGTCGACACATACACGGTAGACAGTAAGATTAGGAACCTAGTAACCTTGCCCGAAATGTGGCGAGCAAAGCATACAAAATGACAACCAAAAAACGCCCAAACTTGTGTCAACCATTTCCATGTCCACCTATTGTACCTGTCGACCTTTTCCATACCGACCTATCGACGCTGTCAACATTTTTACAGTCAATCCTATGCACGTCGCCCACGTGGTGTCAATCTATTTATTGCAGATCTTAGTTAGACCTGCATGTATGAGTGCTGTTTATCACTCGCATAGATGAAAATTAATGTCTTGGCTTGTTTTATTACCATCAGGTTAATCTTGTGGTGTTCCGGAATAAGAAAGCGGAGATTTTCCATGTGGATGGATGCAGCTGCAGTAGATCATGACAGCGCCCCTTAATGGAAGAAAGGTATGCACACTTTTTTTTTGCTGGTGGATTATTGCTTATACTGCTTGTGTCCTTTGGCTGATAGCACTAATTGCGTCCCATAGGTTGGTCAGCCTATATATCTCATTACATTGGTTGGTTGCGATCAGATAGAAAAATAATGTTAATGGAACCAAAACTGACACATAAAAGGAGAGATCAAAATGATTGTGCCATAACATTTATTTATCTTTATTTTATTTTTTAGGGAAGAGTGGAGTTTGCACAGAATGAAACACTGATAATGGTTCTGCAGAGACTGAAGTGTATCTTCTCCTGGACATTTCTACAGAAATACTGAGCCGAGAATGTAATCTATGTACTGTATATACTTCATAGTAACATTATACTGTGAGATGTAACCGTTGCTGAGGCAGTGAATGGTTTATGTAAGGCCAATTGTACTGGCCAATACTACTTGTTAATCTTCCTATTGTATGTGTTTAAGAAACATGATTAATGCAGGCAGGGATTCTCTGTCATGTGCAGGTACATACTTATGTATGTTCTATAAATGTATTTGCATGAGTGATTGTGCTACTTGCATACTGAAATTTTACATTCTGTTCGGTCCGCCTCTACATTATAGTCACCTTGACGGGTGAAGGTGGGGACTACAGTTGTATAAATATGGAGCGTTTGCCCGGTTCTGTGCGTAGAAGCACTTGGGCGTGAGAAAGCTTGTTATTGTTATACTAACAAGCATGATTTGTTTTATATTTAACTATCCCCTAGTCAGGGGATAATCCCACGGATGTAAAGATTTCAATTGGCAACACATATGTGCTAGTCCTGACCGATGAACCATATCATCCTCTTAAAAGGGGACACGGACTACAGTTAGAATTGGTCGGATCCGCAGAAGTCACCAAATTCGAGAATGTACATTCATGTGAATTAATCCAATGATAAATCCAGACAAATACATCCTAAGGCCAGTGTCTAACAGTTTTGGAAATGTGACCTGTTTAAAGAGTGGAACGTTTGGTCAGTGTAACATTTAAGAGCCCTGGAAAATCTGTATGCAGCACACTGACAGCCGAAATGCTACGCTGTGACAGGAGACAGCAATTTCCACTTGCCTAAACGATACACAGACGGAACGTGGACTTATCGTAGCTCACCGCGGACTCCCGGTCAGATAACGACGCCCGACTGACTGCAATCAACCCCAGATTCCCTTGGAAGACCATGCGGTCTCAACCTAAATAGTCCTGTCCTAATACAGACATGCTTAGGTCTGGATACTGGGGTGCAAGTAATGACTAGGCTAGATGGGATAGAGAATGCACTTTAAACCCCCCTCCCCAAAATATGTGACTGTACACAGTTTAATTATGTATAATATTGTATATTTACTGTATAAATGATAGTGTATGGAAATATTTTCTTAAAAAATAAAATAATGTAAATTAAGTGCTAGAAGTGTTCACCTTGATGTCTTTTGCTGTGCACTTGCGGTATCCAGTCTTTAGGGCCACCACTATTGGTCAACGTGCTTTGTCGACGTGGCAAAGGTCGACACAAGAAAAAGGTCGACCTTTGACATTTTTACCACATTTTCTTACTTTACGATCCATGTGGACTACAATTGGGAATAGTAACCTTGCGAGCCGACGCGGTGCTCTAATTGGGGTTCCTGGTCACTGTACGGAGAAAACGACACAAACAAAAACACCACGTCAACCTTTTTCCATGTCGTCCTATTTCAGGTGTTGACCTAGTCCAGTGATGGCTAACCTTGACACTCCAGCTGTTGTTGAACTACACACCCCAGCATGCCCTGCTACAGTTTTGCTATTTGGCAATGCTAAAACTGATGCAGGGCATGCTGGGATGTGTAGTTCAACAACAGCTGGAGAGTCAAGGTTAGCCATCACTGACCTAGTCACTGTCGACCAATAGTGATCAACCTAATGACTGTCGACCTACTGTAGTTAGCGTCGACCCAATGAACCACACCTGCACTTGCTACTATAATAATTCAGATCGATAGATTTTAGGGAAAATATTGTTTCATGATAAATATTCTATAATGTAAGACAAATACTGAACTTAGGGGCAATGGTCCGCACGTAGTGAAGTCAGAGTTGGCTGGAGCTGCGGGTTCCCGGTCGAACTAGTCTGTTATTTTTAAAGCGGCAATCAAACAAGGTAAAATGATTGCAGCTTTAAGAAAAAAAGTTCAGCCGGGAACCCGCACCTCCGGACAACTCAGCCTCCATCACATGCGGCCCCATATATCAAAAATTGATACACTAATGGGAGGAGGCGCAAGGCTTCACTGCAATCCTGGGTAATGTGGATGCAGTGTCCCCCGTCCCAAATCTCCAGTCAGTTCTGTCCCCATGTGAGGGATCTCATGCACCCCACCAGGTGCTCATGCTAGTGACCTCCGAGTGAGGGTTTCTTAGTAATAACCAGTAAAACTTTATCTGTAGGGGACCAATCAGGGTACACGGCACCCTTCTGGCCCCGCGCATCAGTCCCCGCTGAGATCATCTCTTTAGAGTTGAGTAGGGAGCTCTCTCAGGCAATGGTATACCAATATTTACTTATTAATTGTATAGCACACATTACACAGCGCCTTACAGAAAATGCTCGTCATTCACAGTAATCATTGCACCAAAAGGAGCTTACTATCTATAATCCTAATCACATGGGCACACCCACAGTAAGGATGTGTACACACGGTGAGATATTTTCTTTCGATTTTGACTATATAGTCAAAATTGCAAGAAAAGTTAGTGCAGATCGCAAGGTGAAAGTCACCTTGCAATCCCGATGCGCGGTCCCGCCAGGTCGGCATCGCAAGAAAAGATACTGTGCAGGCAAGTCAATCCTTGCTAGATCGGTGTACTATCTAGTTCATCTCGCATGTCAATAACATCTCACATAAGCCAAAATGTCACATAAGCCAAAATCGTAAGCACAGTCAAAATCGGTGGTGCTCGGCTCCGGGGAGCTCAAAGGAAATCGCAAGTGAAAATCGGGCATAGCAAGGATCTCACCGTGTGTACACACCCTTAGGGTAATTTATTGACCGAAGCCAATTAACCTGCCAGTGTGTTTATTATGGAGTGTGGGACCCTTTTGTCACCAGCCACTTGCATAGGCCTTTCTGTCCTCCTATTATAACAAGTGCCACCTCCTCGGGGAACCACATTGTCTTTCACTCTTACTCAACACTCAGAACAAAGTTCGGTTTAATTTTTAATGCTTCCTATCAAGTTTGTGATGCAGCAACAAAAAATAGGATTTTGGTACTTACCAGGTAAATCCTTTTCTTTGAATCCATAGGGGGCACTGGAGTACTCTTGGGATATGGACGGGCGTAGCCGAACAAAGGCACTGAATATTCAAATTTAGGACTCTCCCCCCTCCATATCCCCGAGTACCTCAGTGTACTTTGTCAGTGTTTTTTACTGAGCGAACAGGATATAGAGAGGTTGACAATGGAGAATACCTATAACATAACGGACAACAACAAAGTTGACCCATAACCTTATTGTCAACTAAACAGTTGACACCTTAACCGATAGAACTTTATACTTTGAACCAATCGGTGAAAATGTGTTACCACAAGCTCCTCTGAGCTTAATACAAACCAAGTAAAACTTGTGACCCTAAGCTCCCTTGAGCTTAAAACAACCCAGGTAAAACTGCTCTGGGTGGGCGTCCAGTGCCCCCTATGGATTCAAAGAAAAGGATTTACCTGGTAAGTACCAAAATCCTATTTTCTTTATCATCCACTAGGGGTCACTGGAGTACTCTTGGGACGTACCAAAGCTTCCCTCGTGGGCGGGAGAGCCGTTTGATACTTGTAACAGTAGGCAGACCAAAGCTAGATGCTGATGGCGCCACCATTATATGTAAACGTGCACAAACGTGGTGCACTGAAGGCTATGTAGCCGCGTCGTAGACGCTCCCCGACCCGCTGGGTCTGACATTCCCACAGAACCTGTGGGATGAGCTATTACTGACGTAGGCGATTGTAACTTAGCCTTAAAGGAACCCTGACTTGTAGTCATTATTATTATTCAACTGGATAATGTCTGCTGAGAAACTGGTTAACCCCAGTTGGCAGTATCATAGAGAACAAACAACGTATTCATATCACGTACTGTAGACGTTCGGGACATATATAAACGCGTAATGCGTGTACCACATTCAGAATTCTAGAATGTGCTGTCCACACAGGAACCACTATTGGTATATAGATGTGAAGGATACGAAAGCGGAATTCGTCGGAAGATCTGCTGTCATGAGAAAACTCAAATACGGTGGCTTGGAATACAAGGCACCCAAATATGAAAACAAAACCCTTGCCGAAGCCAAGGCTAGAAGAAAAATGTTTTCCAAAGTGAGAAACTTAATCCCCATGTGTTGTAAGTGTTCAAAATATGAAACTGTAAGAAATCTGAACCCAACCTCCAGTTGCCTGGCGCTGTAGGTGAGATAAATAGAGTCTGAACTTTGGTGACACCTTGTATAACGGTGTGTACAGACGCAATAAAGACAAACGTCTTTGAAGATAAGTTTACTACACAGATACCTGCACCCTCCGTGCCAGTAAACGCAGTTTTCCATACCACCCCGTTTAACAGAATACGGGTAACTTGAAGGATGATGTTGGAAACTTCCGAGGTTTACGACTTATGTAAGCACACGAAATTTTGTAATAATGAGCTGCCTTAAGCGGTCTACTATCTCGTAACATGGTTGGTATAACCGACACTGTAATGCTCTATTTCTTAAGAGGGCGTTTGAACCCTCACCCCATCAACCGCAGCTGCGGTACATAGGTAATAGGTACATAGGTAAATATGGGTAAAAGAACGTTCCCTGATGTAACAGGTTGGACGTATTATGAGCGCCCCAAGATCGTGTGCAAGTATTCCTTGGAAATTCGAGAAGCAACTTCTCCAACACACATGAGATACCATCAGTATGACTGTGACGAACTGTCTTATGATCCGTTTTGACAACGGAGAGAGCAGCGGAAAATGGTGGAGCCAGATACACGATGCTGAATGACCACATGAATGTGAGAGACTCCACTGCCACTGCCCTTGTGATCTGTTGTTTTGTACAGATACTGAGCTTTTGTAATTGTGGCGAGATGCCATCATGTTGAGGGTAACCCCAAGAAACACCTCTGGATTTAATGTCCAGTTTTCAGGATCCAAATTCTGACGGGTGAGATCATCTGTCTAACAGATGTCCACGCACGGAATAATCTCTTGACACTTTCACATAATAGTGTTCTGAGCCATTGAGAATTGGAGTTACCTGCCGCATTGCCATGCGGCTTTTTTGTCTCTGTATGCAACTGCCGTTGCGTTGTCTGACTGGCCGTGGTCAGACTGAAAGCGAAGCATGTACTGCATTGTAAAATTCACGTAGTTCCAGAACATTTATCGACAGCAATCTATCGTGTTTTAGAACCTCTGTCGCTGATCTTTTGTAAACCACAACTCCTGAACCTCTGCGACTCTCGTCCAGAGTATTATACACCCTCGCCCCTCTGTGGGAACGGCGAGTGAAGGGCGGCAAAATAAATCGCTTTAAAACGCATTATTATCTTAACTAGGTGAATACACCAATGTACCGTTAGTGTGCGTGATTTGCACTAATTACTAGATGTACATTTGTTCTTGCTGGTGTAGTAGGTAAATGCTTTGATTTACCGTATTTATAATATTACCTAGGAATTGACATCGTTTAGACGGAATTGTATTTTGAACGTGATCTGCTAGCGCAGTATACATTAGTAGCGCAAGTTAGAGGAACTTTGTTGAGACAGAGTTCTTATGAGCAGATCATCTAAGATAGAGAAACTCTGTTGCGACAGAGTTCTTATGTGAGATGAACTATCATCTTCCAACATCACTTTGGTAAATACCAGAGTATAATAAACGGTAGACCTGAAATGGTTAATGGTTGTGGCGATTTGCAAACGCTAAAACCTGTGATGAGCAAACCGGAATGGGTATATATGCATTGTGAAGATCAAGTGCAAGTATGCAAGTTTGTGGCTCCAATATGCCAATACCAACCGCAGCAAATCCATTTTCAAACTGCAGTAAGTGACTTGCTGATTGAAACTGCGACGGAGCTGTATGGTTTTGTTACCCCAAACAGAGGGGAAATAAACAACCCTGACTCTGTTGTTGTACTACAGCCTGTATTATAAAGACAGCTGAAACCCAGCAGAGGCCAAATGGCCACCTGCCAAACCGTTCGACTGAGGCAGTCATGTCCTTTAACTGTAACTTGAGTTGAAGTGTGGAAACCCCTCAAAAGTAACATTTAAAGACACGCTTCCACAATTGGAAAAGAGGTCATCAAACTACTGGCTTGCTGACCGTAGCGTCCTGTCGTTACAAGGCGTGAGTGTTTTGTACCAACGCCTTGAAACTGAAGTCTAAAGGGATTAAATGCCGGCCCAAGTATTCCGTTTTGATACTGGATGCGGTAATGGCTGAATATCAAATTTAGGACCAACAAGCTGTGGCCTTGTCGTGCTGAACTAGCGACAATGAAAAGTGAGATTCGAAGTACCGTCGTTAGAAGAAGCTTTACAGATATACTCTGCAGCTTCTTTTAACAGTAATCTCATTGTTTCCATACATAGTCTAGTGACCCAAATGTTTCTTGGGTCTTTATAATTTTTGACACAGACGCATGTAGCAATGGCGGATGGCGTCATCTTGGAAACGATTAAATAGTGGTCAAAGTGTACTAAGTGTAAAAATGGAGACCTTGACTCACTGTAATTTAGCAATGTATGTTGGCAACAACCCTGCACTATCTGAGTGCTGGTCTAATGTAGCCTTCTCACTCGTAGTTATCGGTGTGAGATTTGACATAGAATCGTGCATTAAATTATAAGACCAGTTAAATAAACACTGTGATACCCAAAGGGAAAATTGGCCCTTTGGAAAGACTGTCTTTTGTTAGAGCTGGCGGAATAACTTCCGAGACTCCTATGTTTATTTGAATTGCCAATGCTTAAAATAGGACTTTAAAATTATTTTTGGTCTGCGCTAGAGCCTTACTCGCTATGCAGACAGACACCACAATAGGCAACGGACAGACATTGCACGCCTATGACGTTATTATGTCATATATATATTTTATTGCTGAACAGCATATTTATATTAAACGCATGGTTGTTTCTCTCTACGGAAATCCTTAGTAAAAAACGAAAGATTTATTCGCTGTGAAGAGAAATCAGAGTAATCTTTATGAAAAGCAGTTGGCATATGAAACCCGAACCAAATTCCTACTAAGACCCCTGCGCCTCTGGTGGCTTAGAGATGTAGGGCAGGAATGTTCTAGAATTATGTAGAAATACAGTTTACATGGCTAACTTATGCTGACCAAAAATTCCCACCAACACCCCTGCGCCTCCTTGTGGAGTAGAGGTGTATGGCCGGAATGTTCTGGAATTATAAACTGGAAAAACAGCAATGATTAAAATGGCCGTCATGCCATGCTTTCACAGAAAATCACAGTACAGGTTACCTGCTGCAGTGTTAATATAGGCTTAATAGCCTATTATACAGTTAATATAGGCTTAATATCCTATTATCCAGTGATAACACAGGTGTAGGATACAGTAAAATACATGCATTTAGTTAGCCTCCATTAATATGAACACTGGCTGCAGTGAATGTTATTATCTTGCAGCCTTAACATAAAATAACAGAAAACATGGTTAAACCTGCAATAGGTTATGCCACTGATAGCCTATTGCCAGCCAAAGCCTCATATATATATTATATATATATAAAATGTGCTTAAACATATAATCACAGTTCATACTGATATTATACACAGTGTCCCTGGCAGCAAAAAGCTTCATTATATATTATATATATATAAAATGTGCTGAAACCTATAATCACAGTTCCCACTGATATTACAGTCTACAGTTTTATACTGATGTTATAGCCCATGACACTGTTTAAAACGCTGCGCTGCTTGTGAGGTAGTTTGAGCAGCCTATTTTTAACCCATGCAGCCTTTGCTGCTGCTATGGGCATTACTCCCCCTCCCCCCCCCTGCATCCCCATGTTACCTGCAGCGTACGGGGATCGGGTGCAGGGAGAGCAGGAGAGCGCTGTATATAGGGCCGGGGAGCCGTCCGGAAGAGCGGCCGGCACCTTCCTACAGTAGTACACAGTCTCCCTGTGTCCGGCATCAGCGGCGTGCTGTGTCTCACTGGAAGAGCGGCCGGCGTCCGTGAGTGACGTGCGGCCGCTCTTTAGCACACGGAGAGTCTCGGCGGCGCCTCTGTAGTGTTGCCGGGCAATCAGCACAGTGAGAGCGGCCGGCGTCTGAGTGACGTGCGGCCGCTCTGCGCGTATTTCAGCGGGACCCCTTGCTCAGCGGCGGCTACAGTATCACACTTTCACACAGCAGGGCGGCAGCGTGAGCTGACCACCCTGACCCCCATACCTTGTGCTGCTTTCATCCTGGCTGTGACGAGCTTCTCTCTGTAAGCTCCGTTTCAGCCTCCAGCTTCTCATCTTGTGACGGGGCTTCCTGTAAGCTCCTTGCAGCTGTAGCTCCTTCCAGCTCTTTGTCTCATCCTGGCTGTGACGGAGCTTCTTTCTGTAAGCTCCGTTCAGCTTGCAGGAGACAGTGGCTGCCTGTGGCTGCGAGGGTGCTCTTTGTGAGGACCGACACGCCATGCGCTTATAGCGCCTGTGGCTGTGAGGGTGCTCTTTGTGAGGACCGACACGCCATACGCTGCCTTGCAGCGGCACCATCCCGGACCCATGTTTTTCCAGAAACTGGGACGGGAAGTGTAAAAATTAAAAAATAAAAAGTAAAATGAAAAATTAATAAAATCTTCTGAAATGTGGGCATTCCCACAAGCCGATGTTCATGCTGTGAGCACCGAAAAAACACTGAGGTACTCGGGGATATGGAGGGGGGAGAGTCCTAAATTTGAATATTCAGTGCCTTTGTTCGGCTACGCCCGTCCATATCCCAAGAGTACTCCAGTGACCCCTAGTGGATGATAAAGAAATAAAGGATTGTTTTATTTTAAATGTTGATCTCGGACAGCCGGGATAGATTACGAAGGACATTGAACGGAGTACACGTTACATATTGTATCGCAGATTACATTTAATAGAGCAATGAAGCTTACTACGCAACAGCAACTCATCAGGAAAACGCTGGATGTGTATCACTGAATATAGTATATGCCATAAATCATTCCTGATATTATAGTTAAGATTAAAATATAGCAGGTGGGCTTAATACGGGTTTTATAGTTACACCATTATAGGTAGATTCGGGAATCTGCTTTGTCACCATGGATATTCGTCATTCATTTTATTTAAATCGCATTTCTAGGCAATAAAAAGCAATGTCTTTGAAAGGCCCCCGGCCCCCCCCCGCATAACTCCCCTGATCTGGGAATGGCCCAGAAGACCGGTAAATTCCAGATAGCACAAGAGCCGGTCAGGGATTTTACCAGTCAGATCTCTGGATCAGTATACGGGAACACACAGTATTACCCGTGAGACAGAAGCAAGGTCAAAACTTCGGAGGAAAATATATAGTAAGTGTGGGTGTGCAGGCAATATAAATAAAATAAAAATGGGAGAAGAAAAATTCTTTATGTAAAAGGATTTATTTTTCCATTAAAAATCTTGTCCTGGAATAGAACATTCCATTACACAATTATTTATTATTTATATATATTTAGAAATCAGTAATTTCATTACAAGTAAAAATGACAACACATTAAGCGGTCAATTCAATTAGAAGAGAGGGGGAAGCGATGTAACGACACGGATATGCCACCAACAGCACAGCACCTCAACCCCAGAAGTGCGACATTCAACCACACCGACTCGCACCAGAAAGGGACTCCCCCATCTAAACTGAACTGCCCCTAAGACTTTAGTGTTACAGAATAGAGACATTATCACCCTAGCGTACGACAAACAGACATTCATGGGCTCGCTGCCCTGCACAGACAGACTTCCTTGCAGAATAAATATAAAATTTCTGACACTTAAAAAAGGAGATATATATTGGTCTCCAGAATATTTAGCAGCTAATAAGATAGGAAAGTGCAGAATAGTACATTAAAGTATGCGGCAGAATATTCGTACAAAAGCTTATTTGCTTCTGACTTCTGAAAGCCATTCGGCAAAATATTTCTCCATGGCGGTACGAGACTTCCAGTTGCCCACATTGACCGTCGGGATTATTTTCTGAGGTTTTACAAACTGGACAAAACGTTTCATCTCCAGGTAACTGCTGTGCTCGCTGTAAGGAACACCTGGAAACAAAGCAAACAGAAACCAGAGAGCTCAGTGTACGGACACATGTGGAGGAAATATAATCTTACAACGCCTCAATATACTGTAGCTTGCGTAAGGGGATGTGGATATGTAGTGACAATACATTTACAGCCAACACCGGAAATTAATTCTTACATTAAAGCCAAGTATACAGGAAACTGCACCTACCATAAATGGTGACTTTCCCTCGAACGTCCGGCCGGATATCAGCCACTGAACCGCAGCCCTCAGAATACGTCCATCCTGTAGGTTTAAAGGCCAAGACTCTGTCGTATTTTCCTGAGAACTTGTTGAGGTGGGCGTTAAGACCCTGCAGATGGGCAGAGACATTGTTAAAATCTCTGCCACACGAAGAACAGTATCTGCCGTTTTAGGTGCATAGGAACAGTCAAAGGAGAACTTTAAGGCTCCTGTACCAAGCTGTGGACATTTTTCTAGCATGAAGGTATATGAAAGGGCTACTGAATGGACACAAACTATTAATCCTGATGCCTCGAAAGCAGGTGCCCATTATATGTGGCATTCGCTAGATACTAGAGTGCGCCATTTATGAACCTTAACTCAACCTTTTAGTTGGCATCTAGAAGATGCAGAGGGTGTAAGTGCTGGTAAAGTGCGCCCATGAAGGTAACGAGCACAACACTAGGAGGAAAGATCTCACGTAATGACTAGCTGACCACATTTAGATACTAGTTTTAGGACGGTACCTTAAAATTAACCTGCATCATGGGCAGGACGTGCAAGGCGGTACTGTGCCAGTCTGTAGTCACCAGCGAGGAGATCTCAGCGGACTCCAGGCACTGCATGGTTTTGTATTTGTCCTGGGACATGCAGACTTTACAGCCTAGAACATCGGCGATCGCTACAGAAGAGGAGGAGACATCACCATCAGATTAAAGGAATATACTGAGTAAAGGAACAGCAGGCGTCCGTAGCGCTACATTACCCAGGAAGACTCTCTCCTTCCCAATAGAGTAGGTTCCACAGACAACCAGGGTGCGCGGATACAGAGTCATCGTCTCAAACGCAGCGTTCACCGCAAACTGCACGGCCTCCTGCTGCGGGGGAAAGGTGTACTCTGGACTGCAATATCTACAAGCGGGGGTGGAGGATACACAGTAGGTTACAGAAATATCAGCTTGTATATAAACACATCATGGAGCAAATTCATTAATCGGCCAAAGTCCTACAAATGTAGATTCTGCTTTGTGCCAAACACCAGCGGTCAGATGTATTGGAATGCGAGACGGCTGAGACTCCGGCCGTCTCACATTCCAATACATCCGGCCCCACGTGTCCATTTACTGTGCACCTTTAAATATAGTCTATAAACCGCACATACTTCCCAGTCTGAAGATCTCCATTGTCACCCTCCATCATCATTCTATGGTCCGTTCTCCCATCTATGATCTTCTGTACAGCACCAGTTTAAGAAGTTTACTGCCCCAAAACTGTTCTACATTCGCCCCTTATACCCTTGCACATCTCTCTGCATATACTTATTATTATCATCATCATCATCATCATCCTTTATTTATATGGCGCCACAAGGGTTCCGCAGCGCCCAATTACAGAGTACATAAACAAATAATCAAGCAGGAAAACAGCAGCTTACAGTTGATGACAATATAGGACAAGTACAGGGTAAATAAACATAGTTACATCAGCAGATGACACTGGAATAAGTATCAGGTGGCAGAAGACTGCTGGAGCTGGTGCAGTTGAATATTATTAAAGTTGGAAAAGGATAAGCACATGAGGGAAGAGGGCCCTGCTCGTGGGAGCTTACATTCTAAAGGGGAGGGGTAAGACAGATGGGGTACATAGAGAGCGTGGAACAGAGCTTTAGGATGAGATTTGGCTGGGTTTGGTGAAGAAGTGGGTCTTGAGAGCCCGTTTGAAGTTTTGTAGAGAGGTGGAGAGTCTGAGGGGGAGAGGTAGGGAATTCCAGAGAAGTGGTGCAGCACGTGAAAAATCTTGGAGGTAGGAGTGGGAGGAAGTAATCCGTAGGCAGGAGAGTCGGTGTGCATTAGCAGAGAGAAGAGGACGGGTGGGAGTGTAAAGGGAGATAAGGTCAGAGATGTTGGTGGGAGAGGAGTGGGTGAGGGCTTTGTAAGCAAGTGTGAGAAGCTTGAAATGGATTCTGAAAGGGAAGGGGAGCCAGTGAAGGTCTAGTAAGAGAGGAGAGGTGGACGTAGTGCGTTTGGTGAGGACAATGAGCTGGGCAGCAGCATTGAGGATAGATTGGAGTGGAGAGAGGTATTTGTCAGGAATACCAGTCAGGAGGAGATTACAGTAGTCCAGTCTGGAGATGACCAGTGAGTGGATAAGAGTCTTAGTAGCATCCTGGGTCAGAAAGGGTCTGATCCTGGAAATATTTTTTAGATGAAAACGGCAGGTTTGTGAGAGGTGCTGAATGTGTGGTTTGAAGGAGAGGGAGGAGTCAAGGATTACTCCAAGACAGCGCACTTGGGGGCTAGAGGAGATAGTAGTGCCATCAATAGATAATGAGATTGTAGGAGGTGAGGTTATGCGGGAGGGAGGGAGGGAAGATGATCAGCTCGGTTTTAGACATGTTGTTAAGTTTAAGAAAGCGCTGGGACATCCAGGAGGAGATAGCAGAGAGACAGTTGGAGATACGAGTGAGGAGAGCAGGGGAGAGGTCTGGAGAGGAAAGATAGATTTGAGTGTCATCAGCATAGAGATGATATTGGAAACCAAAAGAACTAACAAGCTTACCTAGTGAGGACGTATAGAGAGAAGAGGACCAAGGACAGAATCTTGGGGTACCCCTACAGTTAGTGGAAGTGAGGGGGAGGTGGAGTCATGAGAGGAGACAGAGAATGAACGGTCAGAAAGGTAGGACGACAACCAAGAGAGGGCAGTGTCACGCAGACCAATGGAGTGAAGGATTTGCAGTAGGAGAGGATGGTCCACAGTGTCAAAAGCAGCAGAGAGATCCAGTAGAATAAGTAGAGAGTAGTGTCCCTTAGATTTAGCAGCATGGAGGTCATTGCATACTTTTGTAAGGGCAGTTTCAGTGAAGTGGAGAGGACGGAAGCCAGACTGGAATGGGTCAAGCAGTGAGTGTGAGGAAAGAAAGGAAGTAAGGCGGTTGTAGACAATACGCTCAAGGAGTTTGGAGGCAAAACGGAGGAGAGAGATGGGTCGGTAGTTGGAGAGAGTGTTTGGATCAAGGGTAGGTTTTTTTTAAGAATAGGAGAGATGAGTGCATGCTTGAAGGCAGAGGGGACAGTGCCTGATGAGAGGGAGAGATTGAGAAGGTGGGAAAGATGGGAACAAGCAGAATGAGAGGAGGTAGCGGAGGAGGCGGGAGGAGATAGGGTCAAGTGGGGAGGTGGTGAGGGGACAGGAACGAATGAGGGCCATGACTTCCTCTCCAGATGCATGGGAGAAAGATGTCAGAGTTGGTGCGAAGGATGGGGAGGGTTGGTAAGGGATGGGAGAAGGCTGGTTGCCGATGGTCTGGTGTGATGTGATGTCCTGACGTATGGAGTCAATTTTGGATGTGAAGTAAGTGGCAAAGTCAAGAGCAGAGAGTGAGGAAGGGAGACAAGGTGGAGGTGGGCAGAGGAGTGAGTTGAGAGTGGCAAAGAGGCGCCGGGGGTTGGAAGACTGGGAGGAGATGAGGTTCTTGAAGTATGACTGTTTAGCAAGAGAAAGGGCAGCACTGAAGGATGAGAGCATAAGTTTGAAATGGAGAAAGTCTGCCTTAGAGCGTGATTTCCTCCAGTGTCGCTCAGCAGTACGTGAGCATTTTTGCAGATATCTGGTGCATTTGGTGTGCCAGGGTTGAGGTGTTAATTTGCGAGGGTGAATAGTGGTTGGTGGAGCAACAGAGTCAAGAGCAGAAGTAAGGGATGCATTGTATGTGGAAGTGGCTTGTTCAGGGCATGAGAGAGAGAGAGAATAGGAGAGAGAAGCGAGTCATACAGGGAGGAAAGGAATGTGGTGTCAATAGCTTCAATGTTACGCTTAGTGATGGTATCCTTAGGAGGTAGAGATGGGGAAGCAGAGAGGGATAGGTTAAAGGAGAGCAGGTGGTGGTCAGAGAGGGGAAATGGGGAGTTGGAAATATCACAGCGGTGAGTGAAGACCAGATCCAGTGAGCTCCCATTCACATGGGAGGGTGAGGAGGTCCACTGGGAGAGACCAAGTGAAGAGGTGAGGTTAAGGAGTTTAGAGGCAGGGGATTGTGTGGGGATGTCAATAGGGATGTTGAAATCGCCTAGGATAATGGAGGGAATGTCAGACGAGAGGAAGCAAAGTTGTCGATGAATTTGGAAGCAGTGCCAGCGGGGCGGTAAATGACAGCTCTACATATACGCTATGTAATTACTTGTGCACAGGTGTTTTTACAGTCATTCCAAACAAGGGCGCTTTTTGTGTGTGTGTTTTGTTTCTTTAAGATGGAGACATGAGGGAAGTCATTAAAGCAGCATCATATCTTGACAGGTAATTCTTATAAACGGTGACTATGTATAGCAATGTATGACCAGAGCGCAGGAATGGGGCAGGATTACAGCCGAGATGCTTCTATCTGGACTAGTGGGTCCACTTCAATCATTGCATTATTTGTGTGATGCATACGTTGGGCTAACTGGGAAAAGGCAGAAAAACCATCAGAGTGGAGACAGTCATCCTGTAATACATTCTTCAGATGTCTTAAACTTGGCTACAGACATACTATGGTAGCATCTAGTTTCCCTTCATGGAGAGGACCTTGCCCATAAACCCCTGGGTCCACGTCACCAACTATTTGGAATAGTAACCTGTGGCGAGCGAAGTGGACTGAGACACCGAGCAATAGTGCATAGATAAAACAAGATACCCTCAAACAAAACGGAGAATGGATAAAACATTAAAGGTGCTGTAAGGGCGGAAGTTTGCTACTGCCCTCTCATGCAGTCACTTCCTGGTCCTGATCACGAAGGGAACATAGGGGGATCATTTCAGAGTTGATCGTAGCAGCAAATTTGTTAGCAGTTGGGCAAAACCATGTGCACTGCAGGGGGGGGCAGATATAACATGTGCAGAGAGAGTTAGATTTGGGTGGGTTATTTTGTTTCTGTGCAGGGTAAATACTGGCCGCTTTATTTTTACACTGCAATTTAGATTTCAGTTTGAACACACCCCACCCAAATCTAACTCTCTGCACATGTTACATCTGCCCCACCTGCAGTGCACATGGTTTTGCCCAACTGCTAACAAATTTGCTGCTGCGATCAGGTCTGAATTAGGCCCATAGACACAACCGACATACTATAGCTTGTACTCTCCATACGTGCTCAGTCAAAAGTGTTATCCTCAAATTTATTAACTTGAAACTACTGCAAGCCCATTACCGGAGTTCAGTCTGAGACCAGCTTTAGAATCAAAAGCCCCACAGAGGAGACCTAGAGGCTTAGAGACTTCTGAAGACACAGTCAAACTGCACACACAGCGAGCCCACCATTCTGTACAAGATCTTTACCTTAGTGTTCACTCTAGGCTGTTTTAGCAGGGCGCGGCGCCCTGCCCGTTTTTTACAAGGCAAAACCCGCCCTGCCCCTTTTGCGGCGCCCTACTAGAACAGCCGCCCGCTTCCTGCCCTCCCAGCGTGTAAAGATGCTGTGCGCATGCGCGCGGCAACCATTCACGCATTGGGAGAGAGCTGGGGGAAGCCCAGCACCGACGGAGGTGCTGGGCACGCCCCCAAAAGTGACGTCGACGGCCACAGACGCCCTCTATAGTAGAGTCTGTGGCCACGCCCCCTAATTTGCATCCCCCCCCCGTTTTGGGCGCGCGCCAATGTGCCCCCGAACTCCGGTGCCCTGCCCCTGCCTCATCCTAGGGGGAACACTATACCTTATAGTCAGAAGCGCGGGAATCCCCTGTCCGAAACTCTGCCTCAATGTTTCCCTAACGCCAGTCCTCGTGCACAGGTCAGGTCATTGAGGACACATTTTTAAATGAACCACAGTTGGTTCTGATTATTTTGCGTAGGATACTGAGGAGATCCGGGAGACCTGCACTGTTAGGGGTGCCTGAGGCCTGGAGCTGGGAATCCCTACTGTATGCTTTAGAGGACGGAAAAGAAGAGAATCTCTAGATCACTACCTAGGTATGGAGAGAGATTTGTATTGTTAGAGCCTGCAATCTCGCCAGGATACGAGGTTCCCCAGGCTGATGGCGTCTGGTCTGATGCCTAGATGAGAATAGACAGATGTGTACTCATACATACATCTAGCCTCAATATGACATGCACTGCGAGATGCCTGGCGTGAGCGAGCCGGCAGTTCCTGTGCAACTTTAACATCTGGCGTCTTTTTATCTAAAGGAGCATACACACGGTGCGATGCAACCTTATGTTTTTGACCATATAGTCAAAGTCGTAAGGAAAGTTAGTGCAAATCGCGCCCTGTGTACACAGCTTGCGATACCGATGCCCGCTCCCGTGGGGTCGGTATCGCAAGAAAAGATACTGTGCAGGCAAGTCAATTTTGACTATATTGTGTACAATCTAGTACATAGCGTAGTCAAAATTGGCACTTAGTCAAAATCTCAAGTAAAGATAATGAAGATCGGTGGTTCAGGGCTTCGTGGAGCTCAGGGGAAATTGCAAAATAAAAATAAAAAAATAGTCAATATCTCACCGTGTGTATGTACCTTCACTCTCCTCAATATCCGAATAAGACGCACAAGCAGACTGTTTTCCAGGAAAAGACTGTAACGTAGCATTCCGTATGTAAATACAGCCGCAGTCACACACAGAACATAAGCATGCCGCATATATCAATCAACTGTCTGCTTGTGCATCTTTTTATTTGCATAGTGATGCGAGCAAGACGCATTTTGGGGGAAAAATGCACAAAAAGAGGCTCGGCGTCAGTAAACGTGCTCACTACTAGAAGGGCTGCTTAAAGTGGCTGCAGAACAACGGCGAGTACATCTGTACTAGAAAAGGGTAAATAAGTAGGAGAATAGAACGCTATGTAGTCGCCCCAGTATTACAGAACAGATAGATAACCAGGGAACCAAGAACAGAGCTTACGTGGTGTCCAGGTACAGGGTGTGGATCTTCTGACCAATCAGAGCTGGATATCGCTCCATGGAGGGCTCTGCGCGGAAGTCTCCCGTGTGAAGCACCTTCGTCCCATTGGGGAGGATAAAGAGAAGCAGAACAGCTCCGGGACAGCTGTAGATAAGGAAACAGTCGTCTCAGATGACCGGCAGCAGTTTTACATAAGGTGAGGCGACAGGGAGAAGTACAATGCATGACATTAGGAGAGTGCAGCCAAATGCTGTTAGTCTGGTCACAGAACTGTATTTTGCAGATTTACCCGTCTACATGGAAGGAGATGGATTCATGAGCCAAGATATCATTTCTGATTCTTCCATATCAGAAGCCGTCCTCACAATGAGAAGTACACAACTCACACAAGTACGGGCAGGGGAGGGAGATACACAGATGTCTACATGTGCACCTATCCTCAGATTGCACCACCGACTTTACTGGGCCCTACACACTGGCCGACATCACTGCACGATATGAACGATCTCGTTTACTAATGAACGAGATAACGTTCATATCGTGCAGTGTGGAGGCACCAGCGATGAACGATGCGCGGCCCCGCGCTCATTCATCGCTGGTGCCATGTCGGCTGTGCATGCAGGCCAATATGGACGAGATCGTCCATATTTGCCTGCACGTCTACGGAGCCGGGTGACAGGGGGGGGGGGGGGAGTGAAGAAACTTCACTCCCCCCGTCACTGCCCCCCCCCACCGCCGGGTCGCCCGTAGGGCACCTCGGTGGCCAATCGTCAAATGTGTAGGGCCTATACCACTTTCTTTACATCAATTCTTCTGTGCCACAAATACTAATAATCCCAAGCGCTTAGTACACTATTAGCGAATGGAGACAAGATTCAGGAAAATGTTTGCAATCTGGGTAAAAAGGCCGGAGAAAGATCCTATATGAGCCACAAGTCATTATGCTTAATCTGATACTTTATCCCAATTCCTTTGGGGCATAAATATACTAATCCTAAGTATACCATTAGGGAATTAAGACGCAAAAGTCAGGAAAGTACTCGGGAATCGCAACCAGTGGTGTACTGTTATGCCAAGTGTTTTGTACCATATTGGGGGGCATCCATCTGTATATTATACACACACAATTCATAAAACAATTAAGTGGCTTTGTGGGGAATGGTCCATTAAAACAGAGTCTATAGAGCAGGGATTTCTAAACAGGGTTCTCAAGGAACATTAACAGTCCAGGTTTTAAGGAAAGTCATATGTTAGCACAGGTGTCTGTGCTCAAGCATGGATATCACTAAAACCTGGACTGTTTAATGTGCCACCCCTCCAGCATATAGTGCTCCGATACTCTGCTGTATATCCGATTACTTCTCTACCAGGGAACAGCACACTTCCATATTATATATATTGGACTGCGTTTTAAACGTACTTCAGCCCCAACACCAACATGGATGGTTGGTGACCTAATGACTGCATATCACGGAACTCTATTTACCGTGCACATGCCGCTTCCCGCTTTATATGCTGGTGAAAAGCTGCTAAGAAGAAGTTGTGTGTCCAGCCTGCATGATCCAGATACTCACTCCCCCTCCCCCCTCCCCACACAGTGAGCAGACAACACTTTGTAAAGCTACGTACTGGTTCGCCTCCAACAGGATCACTCGCACGTTGTCCACTACGCACTCTGTGTTCATGGGCAGCGTATTAATGAACTGCTTCTCCACTCTCAGTTTACTCTCCACCAGGTTCCCTGTGATCTGAAAGAGAGAAGTCCGGTGAGCACAGGGGGCAGGCCTGCGCAGATCCTATACACAGGTTCAACATACTGTACATATAGGGGGTGGGTACCACAGCAGCCAAATGACAGCGCCCACCCGCCCATCTAACACACAGGAGGCGGATCCAACACACGCCCGGATTGTATATTAAACACGGTTCATTGCTCTCAGTGATGTTTTAGCAACCAGAACAGGATTAAGTATTCTATTATTTCTTTTAAATACAATTCATATGAAAAAGATTATAAAGATAACAGGACTCAGGTTTCCTCTACCTTGCTGCAATAAATGGGGAAGCGGAATTTCTTTGTGAGACCCCCGTAGTGATCGGAGTGGAAGTGGGTGAGGAAGTACGCAGAGCAGCCTTCTATTTGCCCGTACTGGAAAGCGTCCACCACAAAGCCGGTGCCTGCAGGAGGAACAGAGGGAGGACAGAGGTTATCATCTCAGTAGTTATGCGGCATATAGAGGTCACATAGTCAATACTGCGTAAGATTTATCCCAACACCAGTATATGTAAATACAGTACATAAACATATTGGGCGACATTTAAATCTCCGCTCCCTATCGCACCCGCTGGCAGTATTCTAATATGGCTGCGGATGGGCGTAACATTCATTTCAGCTCGCTACCCCCAGGGGTAGCGAACTGGAGTGCGCATAAAGAGACCCGTTTGGGCGCCAAAACGGGTCTTTCAACGCTTGCGTCCAATACTTTAGTCGGGTTTAGGCGCTATGCGCTCCTAAACCAGAGAGTGTAATGGGCGCATTTGAATATCGCCGTCACTTTAGACGCAAGATCAGGGGTGCGAAACATTTGAATCCCCCCATGTGTTTGTTGGAGACGGCTGATCTCAATGCCTAACACAGCCAAGTACTTCACTACAGCCAATACTGGAGCTCAGAGCGGAACAGCCGGGCAATTACTCTATGGAAAAGGCCGTATAACAGGGATTCCCAAACTCCGTACTCAAAGCACACTACCAGTCCAGGTTTCATAAGTAATCCATGCTTGTACACATACCATGTAATCGAATTGACTGCGGTACTGTACTAGTTAAGTCACCTGTGCTTAAGCACAGAAATCCTTAGAGCCTGGACTGCTAGTGTGTCCTGGGGACAAAGTTTGGGAACCACTGCGGTATACCTACAGTATGTGGCAATCGCAGACGTTTATGCTGGCATATTGCTTGCATACATACGGTGTACAAACGTATCGATTTTTCTAGTTATATACTTTTTAGTCCATGTTCTCATATATGCTTAACAGGAAAAGGGCACTTTATCATGAGGTCTATGTATTAAGTGTTAGAGAGATAAAGTGGATGGAGAGAAAGTTCCAACCGCCCAGCTCGCAACCGTCACGTTTCAGAAATGGCCTATAACACGGCATGTAGGAGCCGATTGGCTGGTTCTTTGTCTCCATCCAGGGCTTAGTAAATAGACTGCTAGTTATTTACAGTAGCTAGTGTGAGAGATTGCCAGCTTAATACTCATGGATACAACAAAATCCCACATATTAGAGAAAGGGTTACAACCAGAAACAGGACTCAGCTGCCATTTCATAGGCTAAACCAGTGTTTTCCAAATGCTCTCCTCAAGCCCCCTAACAGACCAGGTTTTTAGGATATCACGCTTGATCACACATGGTTAAATCAAATAAGTTACTTGAGTAATGTGTGATCAGTCATAGGCTTACCATACAATCCCTTTAAACCGGGACGCTCATGGATTACACAGGTTCTGTGGTTGATTAAAACCAGGTGAAATGCAGCATGAAGTCAGCCAGCCCCAGAACCTGTATAATTCATGTGTGTCCCGATGTAAAGGGATAGTATGGCCAGCCTAATCATAGAGATCAGTAAAGCTGAGCTGGTAGGGAGGGCATGTAAAAGGGAGTTTGGAGAACACTGGGTTAAACATTGTCTCACACCAGATTCCTAGGGAACAGACAAGCTGCAAGGTCAGGAATATTAGCCGGCTGCCTGTACTGGGTATCGGCCTGAACTATGTCCCAGCTCTGCTAATAACGGTGACACCCTCTCACCTGGGATTTTCTTGTAGAAGGGACACTGCTTCTTTCCTCTACCCTCCTCTGCGGTGGAGTCCTGCTGGAATCTCTTTCCCCAGCGTTTCTGGGTTCCAGTGGCTGCAGCTGCTGAGACCTCACTGGGGTAATCAGCGAGGGACCCACCGTCTCCTAAAGAGCCCTTAGCCTTCCTTTTCCTGACAGGCTTCTGGCTCTGGGGGGCAATGGCATTGGGGCTTTGGCTTTTCAAGGGAACCTTCACCTCCGCTTTTGCCTTCGGTTTTAGACCAAAAAACACTCCAATATCCATTTGCTTCATCGCCTTTGCGGAGGCTGACATCACCTGAGAACTTTGCGTCGACGTTTCCTCTGCCCAAGCTGCCGGCGGCCCGCTGTTTGCCGTGTGCGGATGCTGCGTTTGCTCAGACGTGTGGATTATCTCTTCTTCCTCACAGACCTCTGCAGCCAGAGAGAGCCCTTGGGTCTGGGTGAAGGAATCTGGATTAATGTTGTCAGACTCCTCATCTATCCAGCACTCAGGATCCAGCTGTGTTAAATCCCATCCCCAGGGCTCTGACCCAGGTGTACTACATTCAGACCAATTGCCCTGCTCAGTGCAATTTGCAGTCCCAGCCTGATCACTAGCACAGGTGCTGACCCCAGTAACACTGCTTACAGCGTTTGAATCATCGATGTTATTTGCCTGCTTGGGGGGAGTTGTTACAGTTTCATTTATATTATTGTGGCAGTCGTATGTAGCCAGCAATCTCCTGCTGACGTTATTTCCCGAGCTGGCAGACAATTTCCTGGGGATCTGTCCCTTTACTGAGCAGCTGCTCTCCTCTCCATCGCTGAACAGTTCCTGGTCGCTGACAAGTGGGGAAAAAGAGATTGTGCGATCACTATCAGCGCCTTGCCGCGACGGACGCGCAGACCTCACGCGGCTTGGAGTACTGCGACTGGGTCTCTCCTGCGATAAGGCAGCAGAGTTTTCAGCCCTTTTGGAAGGCGAGAGCCAGGCATCGAGTGATATCCATTTTACCGAGTCCTGAGAGCTGGTGGGGGACCGAGACTTGGGGGTTGTATTGCTATTAATGAACGCCGGTGACCTATGGCTGTGTCTTTTGTCATTTGATATGTTCGATTCCCCAGCTTGAGATGAAGGACAATATGGAGAAGGTGGTGGAGAAAACAAGGACTGGTCCCCAGCTCTGCTGTGTGCGAGCAGGAAGTGAGAGAACCTCTTGTAGTGTGAAGCAATGGTTGACGAGCATCTCATCCCGTCCGGACATTCTGCAGAGGAAACAGCATTCAGTAATTGGTGTCGCAACAGTTTAATTAACAATGGACTTAGCTTAGGGTCGGCACAGAGGAGCGTATTACAAGAATATGCGCTTTCTGCGTTTGCCAACTGATCTTAAAGTCACACAAGCGTTGGATCGATGTCCCTACTGAAGATAGATCGACAATGTATTGGTCGACAGTTAATAGGTCAACACCATATGGTTGACGGGTAGAAAAGATCGACGAGACAATGGTCGAAGCATATTTAGTTTTTTCATATTTTGCCAGCATTTGATTTATTTACTATCCACGTGGACATCTATTGGAAGTAGTAACCTTACCTGCAGAGCGGCGTGCAAAGTGAGCCCACGACGGTCTACATTCGTACGGATGGAGGTCACAGAAATAAATACCCAAATAACAATTGTCAACCATTTTTGTGTCTAACTTTTGTACCCTGTTGACCTTTCACGTGTTGACCTATTGATTGTCGACCACAACAATGTCGCTCTATTAAACCACACCCGGTGGGGGGAGGGTGGTTGTTCAAGGACAGCATAGAGGAGCTGGGCCAGGCAGAGGCGATCTGGGGCAATGGAGAATGAGGAGACTTGGCATATGCCAGTAAATTTACAGCATGTGTGTGTGTAGATAGATATATATAGAGATATATATAATAAGAATTTACTTACCGATAATTCTATTTCTCGGAGTCCGTAGTGGATGCTGGGGTTCCTGAAAGGACCATGGGGAATAGCGGCTCCGCAGGAGACAGGGCACAAAAAAGTAAAGCTTTACTAGGTCAGGTGGTGTGCACTGGCTCCTCCCCCTATGACCCTCCTCCAGACTCCAGTTAGGTACTGTGCCCGGACGAGCATACACAATAAGGGAGGCATTTTGAATCCCGGGTAAGACTCATACCAGCCACACCAATCACACCGTACAACTTGTGATCTAAACCCAGTTAACAGTATGACAACAGAAAGGGCCTCTTAAAGATGGCTCCTTAACAATAACCCGAATTAGTTAACAATAACTATGTACAAGTATTGCAGATAATCCGCACTTGGGATGGGCGCCCAGCATCCACTACGGACTCCGAGAAATAGAATTATCGGTAAGTAAATTCTTATTTTCTCTATCGTCCTAAGTGGATGCTGGGGTTCCTGAAAGGACCATGGGGATTATACCAAAGCTCCCAAACGGGCGGGAGAGTGCGGATGACTCTGCAGCACCGAATGAGAGAACTCCAGGTCCTCCTTTGCCAGGGTATCAAATTTGTAAAATTTTACAAACGTGTTCTCCCCCGACCACGTAGCTGCTCGGCAGAGTTGTAATGCCGAGACCCCTCGGGCAGCCGCCCAAGATGAGCCCACCTTCCTTGTGTAGTGGGCTTTTACAGTTTTAGGCTGTGGCAGGCCTGCCACAGAATGTGCAAGTTGAATTGTGTTACAAATCCAACGAGCAATCGACTGCTTAGAAGCAGGTGCGCCCAACTTGTTGGGTGCATACAATATAAACAGCGAGTCAGATTTTCTGACTCCAGCCGTCCTTGCAATGTATATTTTTAAGGCTCTGACAACGTCCAACAACTTGGAGTCCTCCAAGTCGCTAGTGGCCGCAGGCACCACAATAGGTTGGTTCAGATGAAATGCTGATACCACTTTAGGGAGAAAATGCGGACGAGTCCGCAGTTCTGCCCTATCCGAATGGAAGATTAGATAAGGACTTTTATAAGATAAAGCCGCCAATTCAGATACTCTCCTGGCAGAGGCCAGGGCTAGTAACATAGTCACTTTCAATGTGAGATATTTCAAATCCACCTTTTTCAATGGTTCAAACCAATGGGATTTGAGGAAATCTAAAACTACATTTAGATCCCACGGTGCCACCGGAGGCACCACAGGAGGCTGTATATGCAGTACTCCCTTGACAAAAGTCTGGACCTCAGGGACAGAGGCCAATTCTTTTTGGAAGAATATTGACAGGGCCGAAATTTGAACCTTAATGGATCCCAATTTGAGACCCATAGATAATCCTGATTGCAGGAAATGTAGGAAACGACCCAGTTGGAATTCCTCCGTCGGAACCCTCCGATCCTCGCACCACGCTACATATTTTCGCCAAATGCGGTGATAATGTTTCACGGTGACTTCCTTCCGTGCCTTAATCAAGGTAGGAATGACTTCTTCTGGAATGCCTTTCCCTTTTAGGATCTGGCGTTCAACCGCCATGCCGTCAAACGCAGCCGCGGTAAGTCTTGAAAAAGACAGGGACCCTGCTGTAGCAGGTCCCTTCTCAGAGGTAGAGGCCACGGTTCGTCCGTGAGCATCTCTTGAAGTTCCGGATACCAAGTCCTTCTCGGCCAATCCGGAACCACTAGTATTGTTCTTACTCTTCTTTGCCGTATGATCTTCAATACCTTTGGTATGAGCGGCAGAGGAGGAAACACATACACTGACTGGTACACCCAAGGAGTTACCAGTGCGTCCACAGCTATTGCCTGTGGATCTCTTGACCTGGCGCAATATTTGTCCAGTTTCTTGTTGAGGCGAGACGCCATCATGTCTACAATTGGTCTTTCCCAACAGTCTATTAACATGTTGAAGACTTCTGGATGTAGACCCCACTCTCCCGGATGAAGATCGTGTCTGCTGAGGAAGTCTGCTTCCCAGTTGTCCACGCCCGGGATGAACACTGCTGACAGTGCTATCACGTGATTCTCCGCCCAGCGAAGAATCTTGGCAGCTTCTGCCATTGCACTCCTGCTTCTTGTGCCGCCCTGCCTGTTTACATGGGCGACCGCCGTGATGTTGTCCGACTGAATCAACACCGGCTTTCCTTGCAGGAGAAGTTCCGCCTGGCTTAGAGCATTGTAGATTGCTCTTAGTTCCAGAATGTTTATGTGAAGAGACTTTTCCAGACTCGTCCATACTCCCTGGAAGTTTCTTCCTTGTGTGACTGCTCCCCAGCCTCTCAGGCTGGCGTCCGTGGTCACCAGGATCCAATCCTGAATGCCGAATCTGCGGCCTTCTAATAGGTGAGCCTTCTGCAACCACCACAGAAGTGACACCCTTGTCTTTGGTGACAGGGTTATTCGCAGGTGCATCTGCAGATGCGACCCTGACCATTTGTCCAACAGATCCCTTTGGAATATTCTTGCATGGAATCTGCCGAATGGAATTGCTTCGTAAGAAGCCACCATTTTTCCCAGGACTCTTGTGCATTGATGTACTGACACTTTTCCTGGTTTTAGGAGGTTCCTGACCAGATCGGATAACTCCTTGGCTTTTTCCTCTGGAAGGAAAACCTTTTTCTGAACCGTGTCCAGAATCATTCCTAGGAACAGCAGACGAGTTGTCGGGATTAAATGGGATTTTGGAATATTCAGAATCCACCCGTGTTGTCTTAGCACCTCTTGAGATAGTGCTAAAGCTGTCTCCAGCTGTTCTCTGGACCTTGCCCTTATTAGGAGATCGTCCAAGTATGGGATAACTAATACGCCTTTTCTTCGAAGAAGAATCATCATCTCGGCCATTACCTTGGTAAAGACCCGAGGCGCCGTGGACAATCCGAACGGCAGCGTCTGAAACTGATAGTGACAGTTTTGAACAATGAACCTGAGGTACCCCTGGTGTGCGGGGTAAATCGGAACGTGTAGATACGCATCCTTGATGTCCAAGGATACCATAAAGTCCCCTTCTTCCAGGTTCGCTATCACTGCTCTGAGTGACTCCATCTTGAACTTGAACTTTTTAATGTAGAGGTTCAAGGACTTCAGATTTAGAATAGGCCTTACCGAGCCATCCGGCTTCGGTACCACAAATAGAGTGGAATAATACCCCTTTCCTTGTTGTAATAGGGGTACTTTGACTATCACCTGCTGAGCGTACAGCTTGTGAATGGCTTCCAACACCCTCTCCCTTTCGGAAGAGACGGTTGGTAAGGCAGACTTCAGGAAACGATGAGGAGGATCCGTCTCTAATTCCAACCTGTACCCCTGAGATATTATCTGCAGGATCCAGGGGTCTACCTGCGAGTGAGCCCACTGCGCGCTGTAATTTTTGAGACGGCCCCCCACTGTCCCCGAGTCCGCTTGAGAGGCCCCAGCGTCATGCTGAGGTTTTTGCAGGAGCCGGGGAGGGCTTCTGTTCCTGGGAAGGAGCTGCCTGTTGGTGTCTCTTCCCTCTTCCTCTGCCTCGTGGCAGGTACGACAAGCCCTTTGCTCTCTTATTTTTGTAGGAGCGAAAAGGCTGTGGTTGAAAGGTCGGTGCCTTTCTCTGTTGGGGAGTGACTTGAGGTAAAAAAGTGGATTTCCCGGCAGTAGCCGTGGCCACCAAGTCTGATAGACCAACTCCAAATAACTCCTCCCCTTTATACGGCAAAACCTCCATGTGACGTTTTGAATCCGCATCGCCTGTCCACTGTCGTGTCCATAAGGCTCTTCTGGCTGAAATGGACATAGCACTCACCCGAGATGCCAGTGTGCAAATATCCCTCTGTGCATCACGCATATAGATAAATGCATCCTTTATTTGTTCTAACGACAGTAAAACATTGTCCCTATCTAGGGTATCAATATTTTCAATCAGGGATTCTGACCAAACTACTCCAGCACTGCACATCCAGGCAGTTGCTATAGCTGGTCGTAGTATAACACCTGCATGTGTGTATATATTCTTTTGAATAACTTCCATCTTTCTATCTGATGGATCCTTAAGTGCGGCCGTCTCAGGAGAGGGTAACGCCACTTGTTTGGATAAGCGTGTGAGCGCCTTGTCCACCTTAGGGGGTGTTTCCCAGCGCGCCCTAACCTCTGGCGGGAAAGGGTATAATGCCAATAACTTTTTTTGAAATTATCAACTTTTTATCAGGAGCAACCCACGCTTCATCACACACGTCATTTAATTCTTCTGATTCAGGAAAAACTGTTTGTAGTTTTTTCACACCATACATAATACCCTGTTTTACGGTATCTGTAGTATCAGCTAAATGTAACGTCTCCTTCATTGCCAAAATCATATAACGTGTGGCCCTACTGGAAAATACGTTTGAATTTCTACCGTCGTCACTGGAATCAGTGCCCGTGTCTGGGTCTGTGTCGACCGACTGAGGCAAAGGGCGTTTTACAGCCCCTGACGGTGTTTGAGGCGCCTGGACAGGCATTAATTGATTGTCCGGCCGCCTCATGTCCTCAACTGACTGTTTAAGGGAAGATAAACCATCACGTAATTCCACAAATAAAGGCATCCATTCTGGTGTCGACCCCCTGGGGGGTGACATCTGCATATTTGGCAATTGCTCCGCCTCCACACCAATATCGTCCTCATACATGTCGACACCACGTACCGACACACACCGCAAACTCACAGGGAATGCTCTAATGAAGACAGGACCCACTAGCCCTTTTGGGGAGACAGAGGGAGAGTCTGCCAGCACACACCACAAAGCGCTATATATACAAGGGATATCCTTATATTAAGTGCTCCCTTATAGCTGCTTTAATATATATATATATAGCCATTAATGTGCCCCCCCTCTCTGTTTTACCCTGTTTCTGTAGTGCAGTGCAGGGGAGAGACCTGGGAGCCGTTCTGACCAGCGGAGCTGTGACAGAAAATGGCGCCGTGTGCTGAGGAGATAGGCCCCGCCCCTTTTTCGGCGGGTTCTTCTCCCGCTATTTTTCCAGTCAGGCAGGGGTTAAATATCTCCATATAGCCCCTATGGGCTATATGTGAGGTATTTTTAGCCTTGTATAAGGTTTATATTTGCCTCTCAGAGCGCCCCCCCCCAGCGCTCTGCACCCTCAGTGACTGCCCAGTGAAGTGTGCTGAGAGGAAAATGGCGCACAGCTGCAGTGCTGTGCGCTACCTTATGAAGACTGAGGAGTCTTCAGCCGCCGGTTTCCGGACCTCTTCACGCTTCAGCATCTGCAAGGGGGTCGGCGGCGCGGCTCCGGGACCGGACTCCACGGCTGGGCCTGTGTTCGATCCCTCTGGAGCTAATGGTGTCCAGTAGCCAAGCAGCAAATCCACTCTGCATGCAGGTGAGTTTACTACTTTCCCCCTAAGTCCCACGTTGCAGTGATCCTGTTGCCAGCAGGACTCACTGTAAAGAAAAAAACCTAAACTAAACTTTCTCTAAGCAGCTCTTTAGGAGAGCCACCTAGATTGCACCCTTCTCGTTCGGGCACAAAATCTAACTGGAGTCTGGAGGAGGGTCATAGGGGGAGGAGCCAGTGCACACCACCTGACCTAGTAAAGCTTTACTTTTTTGTGCCCTGTCTCCTGCGGAGCCGCTATTCCCCATGGTCCTTTCAGGAACCCCAGCATCCACTTAGGACGATAGAGAAATATATATATATATATATATATATCTATAATGTGTGTATGTACATGCTCCATTCTCTTCCCTGTCTTCATCCCCCCTCCCCCCCTTTACTTTCTCTTTCTTCCTCCCCTTCTTTCTCTCCCTCTTTGATGAGTCTCAGATGCTCTGTGCGGTATTGGTGGCAGCTGGAGCTGAGGAAGCTGAAGATTTACCGGCTTCTTTGCGGGTTTAATTTAATTTTGAGACAAAATGGGCCAATAACTTAATGGGAGGTGCAACCGTAACACATAATTGGGAAGAAGAAAACAAACCACATCACACGCAGGCTGCAGCATCTGAAACACAGAATCAATCTGTTGAACGCAAAGGATCAGATCAGCCAGAGGTTATGTGAAAGGAATGGGGAGAGATACAGTAGGACGGTGATCAATCAGACAGACTCCTATACCTGTTTGTGCGGCTGCCACTGTGTCCAAACATTCACTGACGTGCCATCGAGGCGTCTGTACCAAGAGTATGGAGAAGGGCATCTGGCAGCTGGGGCAGTACCCGCTGTGCCTGGCTTGTGGAGTTGTGGGGTTCGGTTGTCTTGTCGGTGTTGTCAGCACTTCCCCTGGAGAATCCGCTCCGTGTTTTGCTGGTTTATTTTGCTCACGTGCTGGGTCCGGTGAAGTGTCTGCTTTCTTTCTCTTCCTGGGATTCTTAGTCTTTCGTGATGCGCCCGTTCTCCCGTCACCCCTTCTCTTTCCCTGTCCCCCAGCTTTTCTCCCCTCTTCCTGAGAAACGGTTACATCCCCATTTCTGCCTGAAGCTCTTCTTTTCCTGTTGGATTTGTAACCCCAAATATCATCTTCCTGGTCAGACATTTTTTTTCAATCCTAAAAGATAAGAGAAAGGCGGGAAAAAAAAAAGCTTAAAGTCATGAATAACTGAGAACATGAGAAACTGATCTTGTGCATTAGTGGGTATACCCCTTTCACATCGCACAAATAACCCGGTATCGACACGGCATATTGCCGTGTCGACACGGGTCAGTGTGCGATGTGAAAGCACTTTCCAAGAATTAGCGGGTCGTCTGACCCGGTAATTCAACCCGGTATAAAAGAAGGATTATACCCGGGTTGAATACCGGGTCAAGTGCAGTGTGAATGGGAGCCCCGTCGATGCGACACGGTTCCCATTCACAGCATAGGGAGAGTCGGCGCAGGAGATGAGCTCATCTCCCAGCACTGCCTCCACCCCCGCTGCTGCTGCGCCCCCCGCTGCTATGGCAACCGACCCGGTATATTGCCGTCTCGGAAAGCCAGCAGAGGGGAGCAAATGCCGGATCCCACCCGGTAAGGACACGTTTCTTTTACCGGGTGGGATCCGGCATTTGCGATCTGAATGCGGTATCATTTTCGTTCCTAGATATTAGGGAATACAATCTGTCATCTACTTTTAATACTGTGGCAGCTGAACAAGTCCTGCACTGGGCATTTCTTCATATAATTATAGAACAGCTTTTTAAACTTTCATAAGTTGCCCACTGCACATTGCCATAACTATATTAACGGCTGGCACTTACATTCTGGGATTTAAAAAAGACAAAACACTTGACTACCTCTCAGTTTAACAAGTGCAACGATAATGCAGAGCATTAATGCGCAGTGCAGAACTGTGCCACCTGACCACCCTGGGCTGTATTAACCCACTGCCAGGCTAACAGGCTTTCGGGTATTTTAGGACCCCTCCGGCACTTTAATCTTTCACCCCACTACAGCTGATGTCTTTTCTCACAGCACAATCGTTCTTCCTTTTCTCTTCTCTTTTAAAACAGCGCTAGTGCACTATTGGTCCACTGTGCTCCCCATTGTCTACAAACCTCAGCTGATTATCAGTGTGTCTTGATTCGGCGCAGAGTGCAAAGAGCGCTAGTGCACAGGTAACAGTGTCTCAGCAAACAAAATCGATGGGCCCTTAGGCTTCAGCCTAATCAGCCTTATGGATAATACGGCCCTGCTCCCGCCCCAATTCATGGTGCCCCCTAGTAAGGGAGCGTATTATCTTACCCCCACCTCCCATACACTGTGTCACGTGTCAGTGCTCCATTCCCACACCTGTCATAGTAAGAGATACTACAAAGTACTCCATTAAAAACTCCATCAGGACGTACCTTTACCAAAAGCTGAAACTTCAAAACATACATGTGGTTGCCGCTTTACATGACCTACGACATGTGTAATATTAGATGACTTTTACATGGGGCTTTAGAATAAATTCATTTAAGGGTGTGATTCTTTGTATTTACTATATTACTTTATTTGCTAAGAATATGTAACAACTCTTGCTAGGGTATTCAATTATCCGCAAATTTGCGGCAATTTTTCACCCGAAAACGCTCCGTTTTTCGACCTATTTAATTCCAAACGGGTTTCACGTGAAAATTCTTGCAGTGAAAAGTGCAGGTGAAAATGGGGAAATCAGCCTGTACCCCAAAAATGCTAAACTAACATAGGAAAACAGAAGAGAAGGGTGTTAGAGATCACATTAGAGAGTTTTGGGGGACTTAAATTGTGTGAAATGGCTGTTATATGCATTTTTTTTTTAAAATGCAAAAAAATGATAGAAAGCAAGTTTTTTTGAGCAAAATAAATGCTCTCATTAAATTTGGGGTACATGAAAATGGGTATAAGTATATATTTGGGTCATTTTAGGGTACTTTTAAAAAAAAGTGGAAACAGACCGATTACTTCCATCTGCAAGCCTAAAAACACCTGTCCCACTCATAAAGCACCCCAATATACCTGTCCCATACCTTGAACCCCAATTTCCATCACTTTGTACTTTTTTAACCCCAAAAATGACATGTCATTATTGGCCAATTAAAAATAATTAAAAACTTCAACGTGCCTAATTAGTCATTAAGGGGGGTGTCTCAGGAGTTCTGTACCATATCCAAACATTTTTACCTTAAAATAGTGACTTTTCCCAACTTTTCACCTACTTCAGAGTAGGTGAAGTGAAATTAGTGAAAAAATTATCACCGATAAATTTTCCCGGAAAATTGAATAGGCTGTAATTGCGTTTCGCGGGAAAAGTCAGTTTTTTCGCGCGAAAAGTCCGTTATCGCTGCTAATTGAATATACCCCTTGGTCTGAGTGTCTATACTTTTATGGGGCCCATACATCTTCGATGGACTGTGGCAAGTTTCCGCTCTCCTGATGCCTGGGACGGTGGAACGGTGAAATCCAACATGTTGGAAATTTCTGATTCGCTGATACCAACCAGAAATAATTGGAATGGGCGAGTCGTCAATTTTTTACATGCTGAATTAATCATCTATGTCCGGTAAATCAGATATCTGCTGCGGCCCTTTGTACGGGATGTAGTTATATTGCCGGCGGTCAGGATACCGACGCCGGAATCCCGACTGCTGACAATGCAGCCAGCCGCAATACCGGCTAACAGGGGCATTTCCCACTCGTCCATGACACCCATAGAGTGGGAATAGAATCTGTGGCAAGTGCAACGAGCCCGCACTGTGCTTCATTGCACTCGCCCCCCCCCCTGCCAGCATTCTGGATCCCGGCGTCGGTATGCTGACCCGCCGGTCACCCATACCCAACCCCTTCGTACATAAATCTGGGGAGTATGTAATATGTGTGCGTACCCCCGAAAAAAACGGTTATCAGGGGACATCCCACAGACACTCAATGATAAATTGGCCTCTTATTACCTGTATATAGGGCAGTGACACTGTGCCCACAGCATGGGCAATGAAAGTCTATGGATTTGCAAATGCTAGGGGTGCAAACAATGTACATGGGCTGCCAGGGAGTGCCCAGGCGGAGCACCTGCTGATGTAGAGCTGAAGGAATCCCCAGGGAAAACCCACCTGTGCTCTGCAGCCCAGATCCCTGGGGAAGAAGTGGGAAAAGCAGAAGGCGCGCTGTCAGGAAGCAGGAGAGACCACTGGCTGTGTAATTATTGTAACCAATCCCATAACAGGCACGGATGGAGCTCTGGCTGCTGTAGTCCCTGGCTCCGCCCCTCTGGGGGTGACACCCCGGCGGCTGCCGGTACCTGGGACTGGGAACGATCCTTCCGTCCCGCGCAATTCGCCGGTACACCCTGCACATTGGCCGCAGCACTTTCCTCACTCTATCACCCCCGACACGGGTGAGGGTTAATATAATACACCATAATACCGGCGTCAGCAGCGGACGTGACACAGGTCTCAGGCTCATCAGAAAGTTTGGGAATTATCTCTACCGGGTGAAAGTGGCGAATCTGGTGAAGCGAATGCGGAGCCACGCCTGTGTGAGGTAAACACCGGGGGTGAGCGGGGGCCGCAGTTTCCGCTCAGTAGAGATGGACGTGAGTCTGTTTCTCTCCGGGAAATAATCTCATTGGGCGATGATCGCGTCAGGATGAGAGAGAGAGAGAGAAGATATATTCCCTGTTTTTATGCGTGAGAAGGTTTCTGTCATGAGGGATCGGCGCGAAAGTGCGGCTTATAACGTGAAGCTGAGGCCGCCGCCTGCGTAATCAGGGTGCGGAATCAGGGTGTAGCAAGATGGTGGCGCCCAGTAACTTGCAGTCTCTGCTGCTGCAGAGCCCACTGGAGGGCGCCCTGCTGGAGGCTCTGAGCCGGGAGGAGAAGGAGAGGCTGGTACTGGAGTACCTGGGGAAGGTGAATGGCCAGGCTGCGGAGCTCAGAGCCCCCGAGTTCTCTCCAGGTACCGAAACCAGCACATGACCCTCCCTCCCCAATACTAGCTGTCATATGCATGCTCTGCTGCTGTGCAAATATGCCATGCTCTAGTCCTGTATGAGGCTCTGCATGCTCTGGTTCTATGGAAGGCTCTGCTGCTGTACGAATTTGCCACAATCTGGTTCTGTATGAGGCTCTTCATGATCTGGCTCAATGGGAGGCTCTGCTGCTGTGAGTTTGTGCCATGCTCTGGTTCTGTGGCTCTGCAGCTGTGTGAAGCTCTGCAATGCATGTTCTGCTGCTGTATGAGGGTTATTCAGGCACAAGGAATAATCTCTACATTTACAATGTAGACAGTTAAGATGTCAGCATTGTGAAAATTAGGGTGACACCTACAGTACTGCACAGTCACACTGTCACCGTGTTGACATACAGTATTCACTGTAGACATTCTCATGTCAGTGTAATAATCCAAACCCATGTGAGGCGCTGCTATGTTCTGCCTTATGGCAGACCTGTCACTGATGGGGTATTTTTGCGCTTGTTAGGGTTCGATGATCACTCACGGTCTGGTCTGTCAACTCTCTTCAGCCGTCAGTCAGAATTCTGGACCTAGCAGCCGGTTGGAGATAAGGAAATGAAAAGGCTCCATACAGAATCATGTGTAACCTCAACAGATCAAACTGATCTGCCAGGGCCCATCCTAGGGGTTTATTTTATACTTTCTGAACAAAGAAACGATATGTGCCAATAATTTTAGCCAATCCGAATATACCATGTATATCTTGGAACATGCAACACATCAAATGTCATATAAGATTATAATTAGCAATTAAAGCATCTTTGTATATGGTTTATTGCTTCCCGCTTATCAGCCTTCCGGGCATGTAGACAAGACATCCTTTCTGATGGTCATATGGTCAGGGTCTTGGTATTCTGGATGTTCAGACATGTTGTTCTTGGGTTGGCGATCTGCCTGACTGGCCTTGAATACATCTTGTGTTCTGTCCGGCCTTGAACAATTCATGCATTCAATATAATATCTGAGTACATAGTTTCTGTGTAGCACTTAAGGATTCATCAACACATTTGAACTGACTACTAGTAAGTATCTTAATCAATGTGAAAAATTTTTAATCAATATATATATGTCTGTTATACTGTGAAAGCTTCCTACACTATCACGCTACAGCATCCACTATAAACCACAGGCCTCCTTCAGTGGAAATAGTCCTCAACAGTCACCATCTTGGATGTCCGTATTTGAATGAAATAATAGGACCTACACACTTGGCGATATTATTGAAAGATTTGAACGATCTCGTTCATTTATGAATGAGATACCGTCCATATCTTTCAGTGTGGAGGCACCAGCGATGAACGATGCGCGGCCCCGCGCTCGTTCATCACTGGTGCCCCATCGCTTGCGCATGCAGGCCAATATGTACGATCTCATCCATATTTGCCTGCACTGCTATGGTGACGGGGGGAGTGAAGAAACTTCACTGCCCGCCCGTCGGCCATATCCGCCGTCGGGCAGCTCGGCTGCGGATCGCGCAGTGTGTAGGGCCCTTAACAATGAAGTGGTTACATGTCTTGTGGTCCCCATTCAGACTATACATCAGGCCTGGCCAACCTGTGGCTCTCCAGCTGTTGTAAAACTACAAGTCCCATCATGCTTTGCCACAGTTTTGCTGTTAAGGTATGCTAAAACCGTGGCAGGGCATGCTGGGATGTGTAGTTTCACAACATCTGGAGAGCCACAGGTTGGCCAGGCCTGCTATACATCCTGACATAGATTTATATTTTGAGCACTGTCGTCAGACTTTATTAAGAAATAAAGGAGAAAAGCATACCTTTTATAAGGAGTAAGGTGCAAAAGTGAGACCACGCCGGACTCCGGGAACGGGACCAAACACCCGCCCAGCGGCTACCAGTGATGACGTCAACATGCAGAGTATGTACATCAAAACGTCATTGGACAACACATCACCATAGTGACACTCTAAACAGGAAACAGTCAGGGAAATATAGCAACATCAAATATATAGTAACAAGACGTTTATAATGATCTTAGATAAATATACAATGTGTCAAAAACATTAATAAAAACAGGCATAAGAGACGGCATCATTAAGTCCCCTGGGCGCTAAAACACCAAAGCGCATGATCCACCGAGTTTCACATTGCAAAAGTTTGCGTGATCGATCACCTCCTCTAATGGAGGGAGGGATGTGATCTATCATACGATAACGCAAACTATTTAAGGGATGACCAGCCGTTACAAAGTGATCAGAGCTACCAGATTTTAAAGAATTCCTAATGACAGAACGATGTGCCGACATGCGTTCTTTGAACTTGCGTTCCGTTTTGCCCACGTAGCTCATGCCACATGGGCAAATGAGTTTATAAACAACAAAGGTTGATTTACAAGTGAGTAGATGATTAATAAAAATAATTTTCTCTTTCATCCACTAGGGGACACTGGAGTCTTATACAGTAGGGGTGTGAAGCTTGCAACGGGAGGTGTGGCACAATCTAAAAATTAGCATTGTCTGCACAGCCGGCTCCTCCCTCTTCACATCCCTCCTCCCTCAGTTTGAAAAATTGTGCCTAGGAGGTAACAGGCACTGAAGGGAGCTCCTGCTCCGTGAAGAATTTTTTTATCTTATTTTATTTTTATTTCTTTTTTCTTTTGATGTCTGGCCCAATCCCTCCTAACTAAAAGGAGGGTGCAGGCTTTACAAGAGGTAAAACAATGCCCAATCCCACCTACATCAAAGGAGGGTGCAGGCTTTACCTAAATACTTTAAGCTATGTCAACCTAATAAAAGGGGGACAAAGGCTTTCAGAATGGAGAGACAAGGATCCCAGATAAAGGAATCTGTATCTCTCTATGGAAAATCCGGAGTCAGCATTTCCAAGGCCAGTGAGTACTGGTGATTTTATGGACCTTAGATATAAGGGCTATTAGACTTCTTCTATTAGGTGTACACGCTGCTGCATCCAGGCTCCCTCTAACTTAGGTCCTGGCACACTAGCAGCACAGCTCCCCCGCCGCCTCCCCCCCCCCCCCCCTCACCTCCATCTCACAGCGCGGGCTCAAACACCGCCGCCAGCGCTCCCTGGCATCGGCTCCCGATAAAGGTCAGCTCCCCTGCGCCTCCCCTTCCTCTACAGCGAGGAAGCGCACTGACTTCCCGCCGCACATTAATGACGGAGGGCTGGGGGAGGCTAATCGCGGCTGTCAGCGGCGGCGTTCTTGCATACAGCGGGGACGCGCGCTGTCCTCCCGCCGCACGCAGAGTTGGGCGCTCACTCTTCTCTCTCCCACCGGCAGTCAGAGGAAGACGGACGTGCCTGTCAGTAAACGGGGCGCTTAGAAAGTACGTCCAGCTGCCCGCTCAGATGGTTCCTCGTCCCTTCCCGCCGCCAGCGGAGGGCTGAGGGGGACGACAACGGGTAGTTAAGCACCCTTTTCTAATAAGGCCGACCGGGGGCAGCCGTTAAGGGGGGAGAGGGACCCTAGGGAGCCTTAGTAATATGCATATATATATTAATAAATAATGGTGGCCATTATTAAAGAATAGAGGCACCAAATGGATCCTCAGGCGTTTTTAACTTTAAAATAGGTAGACTTCCTGGCCAGTTACAGCGCCCTCTGCTGGAGCAATAGGACTCTGCTGCAATGGATTTTTTTAATGTATGATGACAGGCATTTTTATGCTTTAGATTTTGAAGGGACTTCTAAACTAAAGATCCCGATGAAATGATGGGAACGACTGGATCACAACCCTGACCTCAGAACTGAAATACAGTTGAGGGTGCGAGGGTTGCAACGTGGCTGGTGATATTATTATTATTGATATTAATATTATTATTCTTGATTTTTATTTTTTTTGTGTTTTACAGGTATCTCAAAATACCTGTCAGATTCCCGCAGACAGCAGTCGGAAAAGACTGATGGATTCTCAGGGAATATAGAGAAATGTTCTGAATTTCATTAATCACTCCTGCGCAAGCATTAAGCAATGCGAACAAAGCGATTAAGAAACACATCCTCATCTTACACAAAGGAGGAAGAGGGTCTTATTATAGATAAGGAGGCAAGATACTTAAGTCTGCCTTACATCAGGAATTTGGATTCCCTTATAGTAGCGGTTATAGAGACCCTAGACTTCAGTGAGTAAGAAGTTAAGCATACGGAGAGTTTTCCAATGGATTCGTATCCCACAATCATTACCAGTAGTGCTCCCTATTCCTCGAACTCTCCAGACTCAGATGGCGAATGCTTGGAAGCAACCTGATAAACGCTTTCAAGTGCCAAGGAGGTTTAACTTTAAGAATCCTTTATCAAGGAGTGTAATGGTTAAAGGGGAGGTGGCGCCTACTGGGCATTTTCAAACACACCTAGGCCTAGCGTGACCGCCCTAAGGGATATGTCAGGTCGCACACGGAATCAAAAGCAATTTTTGTACCAGCATGGGAGTAAATAGGTAGCATGGAGGAGTTTTCTCAGTAAGCAGAGCACGTCCCGAATCTCGGTTCCTACCATTTCGGCTACAGAAAGGAAAAAAAAAAAGGGAAAAGTGATTGTATGGCTCAGAGAATGTTGTTTAGTCCCTAGTTACACAAGTGGATTTCGCAGGCAACTGCAGTGAACTCTACTTTTCTACCTATTTCTTACTCAAGAACCACTTCACACATTAGTGGAGAACACTCGAGACCAGTATTTAAATTCACTCGCTCACTGTCGTACCGAGCCGGGAGAGGTTTTGGAGGGACAGACTCGTGGAACCAGGGATAGGAGTCTGTCAGTGTCGACAAGACCTGCTCACAAACCCAGAGCATGACCGTCTCTCTGATCACCTCGGGTCCCCCTTGGGGGCGCAGTAGGGAAAATATTCCCCAGTGACAGGATAGACTTTCAAAGACGTACACACAGTCCGTTTTTTTTTTTACAGCACGAGGGATTAGGTGTCCGTTACGTGCAGTAGCATTACAGGCGGCAAATTCAAGTACTCCTACATAGAGGGGTATATCGCCAGTCCCAGGTCTTCAAAGTGGAACGGGATTTTATTCAAATCCTTGGGTAGTGCTGGACCAGATGGGCCGGTCAGACCATTACTAAGTTTTACATACACCTATTCCTAACGGTTTGCTAATCCAGGATGTAGTAAATCCAGTCAGTTAGGGCAGGTTTGGAACTAGGAGAGTTAATGGTATCCGTGTATATAAGGAAGGCATTCCTGCATAACCAAACTTACTTAAGATGTACTCTGGTCCAGGATCCTTTCCAAGTGAAGGGTCCTACCATTCGGTCTATCATCAGCCCAGGGCTCTTTTAAGAGGATCATGGCAGTAATGGTGGCAGGATTGAGACGATCTCCTGATCAAAGCCTCCTCTCAAGAACGACGCATCAACGATGCTCAGACATCTTATCACCTTCTCAGTCAACAATGGTGGATGGGGAATTTCCAGAAACCTAGCCTCAGACCAATGCAACGGATTCCATTCCTATATCTCATCGTGGCCACAGTAAGATTGAGAGCTTCTTACCAGAGAACAACATCCAGGACCTACAGAGGCTCGTGACTAAGGTACCGAGGACACAGACGGTCTCCCTGCACCTTTCGGTGCAACTTCTCGGTATGATAATTACGTCTTTTGAGGCCCTCCAATGCAGCTGACTTCACTTACGACCATTCCCAATGAACCTTACTGCTCAGGGACCAGGGTAACGCTGGCCCATTCATAATAAGGATCCGATTGCCACAATAATCCGATTTCCACAACAGACACGGATCTCCTTAATTGGGTGGTTGTTCCACTAAACCCTTGCAGCAAGCAAGAAATTGGAAGTTCGGATTGGAGGATCCTCGCAACAAATGCCAGTCTCAGAGGTTGAGGAAGCTATCCTAGACAAACATCACGTTCAGGGCAAATGGACTTTACTGGAGAGTGGGTTACCCATAGCCATTCTCGAACTGAGAAGCAGTTTACAATTCGCTTGTCTTAGCCGAAGATATACTCAGCGGTCAACAGTGAACCAGAAAGCAGATTATCACAGTCGCCAGAACTGCATCCACATGATGGTAAGCGGAGGGGGTCTACCTCGGGTGGACCTGATGGCGTTTCGAAAAGATCATTAGCTACCCAGGTATGTGCCTAGTGTCAAAGTCAGAAAAATATCCCCATACACGTTGCCATATTTGCACCGCACACTGGTCCGTGCTGCGCATGCGTACGCTCTCCCGTGAAGGCGCATACCCGCAATAGCGGGCACTCGCAGGCGCGGTATGCGTATTTACGGTAGAGTTTATGTAGTCGTAGCGTGCGACTCATTCGTTACATATTTTCACAATTAATGTAGTTTATAGATCATGATCCCTTTGATAGTTTCTGAAAGTTTGGTTAATATAGAAGGTCCCTGTTTAAAGGAATCCCTCTTTGTATCGTACGAAGGGTCTAACAGGAATCATACAGCAGTGTTTGGTACCCATCGGAAGAGTATTTAATTAGCAATATTCCGGTGTTGGTTTGGAGCGTATTAATCGCTCGTGCGAATAGTTATGGACATAAGAAGTTTATGTCCATTTCTACTATTTACTCATACTCAGGTATGCGGCGGGAAACCTAGTTCCCCACCCACCTGAGCTGTTTGAAATCGTCACAGCCCACCTGTATGAATCAACCTATGACCTTTTGTTGTGATACAGGGTCGAATTCCTTCATCCAATGGACAATGGGATTGTAGGGACTATGAGATTGCATTGTGTGTGGGGCATAAATAGGCAGGCCGACCACATCCAGCTCTCACTCTTCAACGGTTCTCATTGCTGAAAATCGGGTGCTGGATGTCCAGGCGCATGCGATCGTTTACCCTTGTGCGTAAGTTTCTCTCCGTAATCATTGTCTTACTGTGAGCCAATTTCTCTCATCTCTCTCCGTCTCTCTCTCTCTCTCTCTCTCTCTCTCTTCTCATATATCTCTCATTGTATTATAGTATTGTATTGTATTGCATTTAGGTCAGTGTAGTATTGTCTTTTTGTATTTATTGTTTAGTTCTGTGGTTAGGAAGTCTCTGTTATATTGTAGTGTATCATTTGTACTGTTATCCCCTTTTTACAAGTATACTAGATATAATACAGTTAATAGGCTTTGGACCCTAAACCAGTATCTGTGTATTTCCTATAGTGTTAAGTGTTCACTTGAGCGTCGGTGACGCTCAAGCAGCTTTGTAGTTAGTCAGGTTACACAAGGTTGCACTTACACCCTGTATTCACATTAAGGTATTCCGTGTATTTCATTGGTATAAGGTTTAGACATAAAGGTATAGCGTTGTGAGCGTCTGCGCCGCTGGTGATCTCCTCGTGGTCTCGAGCGTCCGCTACGCCATAGCGAATCATTACTCTAGTCATAGCCAATAACGTGTCCTGTGATCGCTGGGCCGTGAGCGAACGTGACGCTTGAGCGTCTCGCCTACGGCTGAGCGATCGTTACGCAACTAGCGTACCATTACGGTACTTCTTAAGTAAACAGCGTACAGTGTTCTTAGACTTCATAAAGGGTTGTTTATACGACAAGGGAATTTAGCATTGTCACTAGGTTGAGAGATCCAGCAGCAGAGGAAGTGGACACGCTGACACTTCCTTGGTGTTACTGAAGGGGTTACATTTTTCCACCTTTACCACTCATACCCCGACTTCTCCAAAAGAGGGGGTTATACGAGAGCGAGTATGGGCAATTCTCATAGCACCAAGTTGGGCCCCGTAGAGGTTGGTACTCGGACTTAGGGGGGATGCTAGCGGAGGACCCTTGGCGGTTACCTCGAAAAGATGACCGGCTGTATCAGGGGCCGCTCTCTCACTCAGACCTGAACAGGCTACGTTTCAAGGCGTGGCTGTTGAGACCCGGATCTTACGAGTCTGAGGGATACCAAGAGCAGATATTCCTAAAGATGATCACTGCTAGAAGGCCGGTGACACCCATGTACGACTGCAGACATAGAAAAGGTACATGGACGGGTGTTAGGAGCATGGGTGGAATTCGATGAACGTCCACTTCCCAGACTTCTACTTTTCACTCCGGCTGGTTTAGATGAAGGACTGGGACTAGGTTACTTGAGGGTTCAAGTTTCGGCTCTGTCCATCCTATTTCAACGGCGGTTAGCGGCCTTACAGGAGGTTCAGATTTTTTTACAAGGGGTTCTGCAGATACGCCCTCCTTTCCGTCCTCCCACTGCGCAGTGGGACCTAGATTGGTAGTTGGAATTTTTGAGATCACCATCTTTTAAGCCATTGCGAAGAACAGACCTGCAAGATATCTCTTGCAAGGTCACGTTATTACTGACCTTGGCTTCGGCCGGAAGGGTTTCGGCGTAAGAAGCCCTATCAGGTTAGAGTCCTTTGTTAATTTTCCTGAAGGATAAGGCTAAAACTCCGTACATAAGCGGAATTCCTTCCTAGGTCGTTTCGAGGTTTCAGGTAAACCAACCGATTGTGGTCCCATACTTTTAGGGAGTCGCAGATGGGGTCGTGTCTTTGGAGCTTGTCCGAACTTACGAATATACGTACAGGTTACGTCGTCCTTTAGAGGGTCGGAACATTGGTTTGGTCCAAAGAATAATTGGCCATTATCTAGGCAGGCTTTGTTTGGATGGACTAGCCTTTCCAATCGGCAAGCTAATATTCCCTGTGGTAAGCGGGATCCGGTACAGACTGGTGCTCATAATACCAAATCAGTGGGTGCCTCGGGCGGCTATTCGAGGGACTTCCACTACTCGATCTTGCAGAACGACAAATTGGTCTTCAGCCCACTCATTCGCAAACTTTTACAAGTTTGATACCTGGGCGTCCGAAGATTCTAAGTTCGGACGTTTAGTTTTGCAGGCCGTCGACAGCACTCCCTCCCTTGGGGATAACTTTGGTACGTCCCCTACTGTATAAGACTCCAGTGTCCCCTAGTGGATGAAAGAGAAAAGAGGATTTTGGTACTTACTGATAAATCCATTTCTCTGAATCCTCTAGGGGACACTGGACGCCCGCCTCGGTGCTGTCTACCTGCTGTGTTCAAAGTTCTTGTTCAAACAGTTCGTGCAAACAGCGTTGTTTTTTTCTGTTAAGAGTTTCTTGGATGCTGTTTGTTAGGTTGTACGGTTCGGTTCTTTCCCAGGTGCTATAGTATCATGTCCTATTCTCTCAGTCAAATTCTTCAAACTGAGGAAGGAGGGATGTGAAGGGGGAGGAGCCGGCTGTGCAGACAATGCTAATTTTTAGATTGTGCCACACCTCCGGTTGCAAGCTTCACACCCCTACTGTATAAGACTCCAGTGTCCCCTAGAGGATTCAGAGAAATGGATTTATCGGTAAGTACCAAAATCCTCTTTTCCCAGTATTAGGGTGTGCAAACTTGTTCCCTGTCAATAAAAATTGGCAGGTGACACAGGGGCAACGTATACAACCAGTCTGTTTTACAATGGAAGGATTCCTTGCAATATCAGATTTTACCAAAAAATCACGAAGATTGCGACCTCTCGAGTAGCAGGACATTAAACTAGATTCGCCCAATGAGAGATTATGATCAGATTCAACTGAAGGCCAATGTTTTTTTAGTAATACCAATAATTAAAGGAGAAGAGACGTTATACTTATTCACCCGAGTGAACCTATTAGTGTTGCCCCCTGTGGACTTAGCTCTGGGTTTAAGCAATGTTTTCCGGTCCATTTTTAGGACTCTGTCCTTGGTGTGTAGTAACTCTTTAAGGGGATAACCTCTTTGAACAATTTTAGAGATCAATGTGTCAATTTGTTGAGCAGCCACCTCAATTTGATTATTGATTCTGTGTAACCGAATCATTTGTGAATACGGTAAGCCGCGGATAAGGTTTTTAGGGTGACCGCTGCTCGCTTGTAAAAGCATATTACGATCAGTCGGCTTGGTAAATACAGAGGTATTGATTTCCCCTCCCTTCAAAGAGATCAGGACATCCAAAAAAGGGATTTGTTCTTTTACTAAAATTATAGGTAAATTTAATGGGAGACAATCCTGCATTATGGGTATCTATGATCTTAGTAAATTCACTAATATCACCACGCCAGACAATCAGTAGATCGTCAATAAAGCGTGTGAAAAATTAAATTTTACTTGAAATTAAGGGGTCAATGAAAAAAATTTCATTTTCCACAACAAACATAACTGTTTGCATACACTGGAGCATCACTAAAACCCATAGAGCAACCTTTAACCTGTAGGAAAAATTGATTTTCATATAAGAAAAAATTCTTGTTTAAGATCAGTTCTAGTAATGCAAGGAAAAATCAATGTAAGCAACCGTCAACAAATTACTTTTTATCATTAATTTTTTAACAGCTAATAAACCAAAACTGTGCAGAATAGAGGTATACAAATTCATGACGTCAACTCAAATCAGCCAGCAATCATTTAAATCAATAGTGCAATTTGCTAGCTTATTCAGTAAAGAAGTAGTGTCCAAAAGAAGAGTTGGTTCATTTTGGACCAGAGTCCAAATAGGTCGCAACTGGTTGGAACTAGGAGCCCCCTGCTCCAATAATGGGATGCCCAGGAGGGGGATCCAGTTTTTTATGTATTTTTGGGAGTGTGTAAAACAAAGGGGTTGTAGGAAGTGCTGAGATAAGAACGTCCATAAGTTCCTGGGAAATTAATGAAGCATCGACACCCTGTTGAAGTATTTCTCTCAGATTAGCTCTGATCAGCCCGTAGCTCGTCACTTTGTAACGGCTGGTCATCCCTTAAATAGTTTGCGTTATCGTATGATAGATCACATCCCTCCCTTCATTAGAGGAAGTGATCGATCACGCAAACTTTTGCAATGTGAAATTCGGTGGATCATGCGCTTTGGTGTTTTAGCACCCAGGGGACTTAATGATGCCGTCTCTTATGCCTGTTTTTATTAATGTTTTTGACACATTGTATATTTATCTAAGATCATTATGAACATCTTGTTACTATATATTTTATGTTGCTATATTTCCCTGACTGTTTCCTGTTTAGAGTGTCACTATGGTGATGTGTTGTCCAATGACGTTTTGTTGTACATACTCTGCATGTTGACGTCATCACTGGTAGCCGCTGGGCGGGTGTTGGTTCCCGGAGTCCGGCGTGGTCTCACTTTTGCACCTTACTCCTTATAAAGGTATGCTTTTCTCCTTTATTTCTTAATAAAGTCTGACGACCGTGCTAGGGCACTGAAACGTTACTTACATTACGTGACCGCAGTATGTCCGTTATTTGATGTCATGAGTGCCGCACCTCCGTTCTGCTACATTACCTATTTGTGAGGGCACTGGCCGCTATTATTGTTTTGGGAGTGCCATTCTTTCTTCCAAATATATATATATATATTATATCAATGAAAAGAATCTGCGGCACTCGGAGTCTTTGCTGGAAAAAACGTGTATTCACATAAACACCACCAACGTTTCGGGGCTCACACGCCCCTTTGTCAAGGTGAACACCTTGACAAAGGGGCGTGTGAGCCCCGAAACGTTGGTTTTGTTTATGTGAATACACGTTTTTTCCAGCAAAGACTCCGAGTGCCGCAGATTCTTTTCATTGATAGATACTTCTGGCTACTGGAGGCACCGGAGCAGCATCTTTTGTTGAGAGAGGGGTGCCGGTCCAGCAACCAAGATAGATAGATAGATAGATATATATATATATATATATATATATATATATATATATATATATATATATATATATATATATATATATATATATATATTTATTTATATTATATATTCTATATTCTCTCCAATTCTTAATTGCTTTGGATTAAGTTGGTGTTTGTGACTCTGCAGGGTTAGAGTGGCTGAACACGGAAGGACCAATTTCCCTACACGGAGATCTATGCGGGAAAGTGACATTGCTGGACTTCTTCACCTACTGTTGTATAAACTGTATGCACATTCTTCCTGACCTGCATGCCCTGGAGCAGCAGTACTCTGATACAGGTAATGTCTGCAGGTACTCTGCAGTATGGTAATAAGTATAAGGTGCGCTGTTGGAGCAAGTTTCCCTTTCACACTGCCTGACACGGGTGCTTCCTGCGTGCAGCCTGCCTCAGGTGACGTCAGCAGTGACACGGCGGGGGCGGCACTTGGAGATCACATGATCTCCAAGTGCCGCCCATACTCAGAGTGAACAGGAAACGGGTCGCATTGACCCCGGCTTCCCGTTCACACAGCACAGCGAGCCGGGTTGAACACGTGTTAAACCCTGCACGCTACCCGAGTTGGAATACCGTGTCGCTCGACCCGGATTATTCCAATTTGGCCCAGGCAATATGCCGGGGTGGGGACAGTGGCGGCAAGGGGCCTGAGGCGGGTTGCACGCTGGTAGCACCCGGGTGCGACCCACCTCAGGCGGTGTGAAAGAGGTATCAGACTACACAGCAACATGGGGTATGCGCGCTCATGTGCAATAACCCGCGTTAAAAGCTGGCGGCCTAAAAGGGGTATAACACTGCACCTGGACACACCATGTTACAATGCAAGGGGAGCAAATACGGTTATTCTTTTTTCTCATACGTCCTAGAGGATGCTGGGGATTCCAAAAGGACCATGGGGTATAGACGGATCCGCAGGAGCTTGGGCACACTATAAAGACTTAAACTGGGTGTGAACTGTCTCCTCCCTCTATGCCCCTCCTCCAGACCTCAGTTAGACTTTGTGCCCAGGAGTGATGGGTCACACACTAGGGGAGCTCTACTGAGTTTCTCTGAAAGACTTTGTTAGGTTTATTATTTTCAGGCAGACCTGCTGGCTACAGGCTCCCTGCATCGTGGGACTGAGGGGAGAGAAGCAGGACCTACTGCTTCTTAGTTCAAAGGCTCTGCTTCTTAGGCTACTGGACACCATTAGCTCCAGAGGGTTCGATCACTTGGTGCGCCTAGCTGCTTGTTCCCGGAGCCGCGCCGTCACCCCCCTCACATAAGCCAGAAGAAAGAAGCCGGGTGAGTATGAGAAGAACAGAAGACTTCAGTGACGGCAGAAGACTTCAGTAATGGAGGTAACAGATTGTGCTACACTCCATGCTCCCACACACCAACGCACTCACAGGGTGCAGGGCGCTGAGGGGGGAGCGCCCTGGTCAGCAGGTTGCTGATGCCTTTTTTATTGTAGCTGGCAAAAAAGTATCTGGGTGCCTGAGCACCGTGTCCCATACCCACACCAGCATATACTGCGCGCTGCGCGCCATTACTCCCCCGCCGCAGGCTTCCATGGGTGTGGGGCGCTGGGGGGGAGCGCCCTGGGCAATTGGGTTAAGGCCTCTGTGACTCTGGAGGTGCCGGAGCTCCGTGCTCCGGACACCCACCACTATGTACAGCGCACTAGGCGCCATTTTCCCCCAACTTGCAGAGTAAGCTGGCGGGGCCGGGGCTCCGTGTCTCGGACCCCGCCAGCGTGGTGTAGCGCACTGGGCGCCATCTCTCCACCGCCACCGGCCCCATGGGTGCAGGACGCTGGGGGGGAGCGTCCTGGGCAGCGGATTAAAACTTCCACAGGTAAGCTGGCGGGGCCGGGGCTCCGTGTCTCGGACCCCGCCAGCGTGTTGGAGCGCACTGTGCACTATTAACCGCCACCGGCCCCATGGGTGCAGGATGCTGGGGGGGAGCGTCCTGGGCAGCATTTCTTAACTCTTCCCGGCGGGGGAGCATACCCGGACTCCGGGTGTCTTCACCCCGCCAGGGCACCGCAGCGTGAGCGCTGCGCTCCATCGCTCCCACACACCAACGGTTCGGAGGGGGCGGAGCTTAGCCCTTACACAGGTCCCCGCCAAAATTTACTGAAGGAGGGGGGACACAGTGCTTTTAATGCTATATGGCTGTAATATAGCATTAGGTTACTTAATGGGCGCATAATCCTGGTTGTGTTAACATAAAGTCACTGTTTCCCTTTTTATTTACCCACTATTGGTCAGTCGACAGGTGTGAGGGCTTTGTCAAAAGCTCCTGTGGGGATAACTGTTGGTTTCGCCGACGCTTGCCGGTACTTGATTCAAACGACTAAGTATTAGCAGGTTGCTTTTGTGTGCTTAAAAACAAGTAAATACGCTAGGGGAGACACGGCGGTCGGTCGATGCCCTGTCGGCATCAACGGTAATTCCTGGGTAAAAGAATGAACAGGCTATTATTACCTTGTACCTGTAATATACTGAGTATCCCTTATCCAAAATGCTTGGGACCAGAGGTATTTTGGATATCGGATTTTTCCGTATTTTGGAATAATTGCATACCATAATGAGATATCATGGCGATGGGACCCAAGTCTAAGCACAGAATGCATTTATGTTACATAAACACCTTATATACACAGCCTGAAGGTCATTTAATACAATATTTTTAATAACTTTGTGTATTAAACTAAGATTGTGTACATTGAGCCATCAGAAAACAAAGGTTTCATTACCTCACTCTCACTCAAAAAAGTCCGTATTTCGGAATATTCCGTATTTCGGAATATATGGATATGGGATACTTAACCTGTATTTGCATGTATGTATGTATGTATATGTGTGTGTGTATGTATGTATGTGTGTATATATATATATATATATATATATATATAGAGTGTTATTACAATTGTAGAGGTATGCTTCCCTCAGACCCCTTGGGGTTCCAGGGTTGTTATTATTTTTGCCCGTTTACTATTCCGTGCTGTCGACATTTACTCAGTTTCTGTCGGCCGTAAAGTTCCTGGTAGATCCACATCGGGGGCATGTCAGTACATGGTCATACACATTACTGTCACTAGGGACCTGACGGGTCTGGACAATCCACTTGCGTATAGGTTATATCTATATGTATATATGTGTAGATATAACTTTATATATGCATGATTACGATATGGGTGTTTTATTGTGTATTACATTATGTATATCCATGAATGCTGAAATAATGGTATTCTTCTCATGTGCTGGTCGCTGTGTTGATTAGGCTCTAGATTGGCAGTGACGAGTTGGTTTCGATCCTCTCAAGGAGTCCGAATATTAGTCTCTTCACAACGCGGAGAGAAAATTATGACAATCAACTCCTGGTCGACGCAGAGTCCGGTCGCAAAGGATCATACACCGGCAGCTAAGTGAAATTTTATTTCTATACTTTGACCTTATTTGCAATGTATGCACTTGAGGGAGTGTGGTAGTCGGGTAAGCATCCGATGGAATTATCCTACCCAGGGTGGGTAGGCTTGCCTATATTTATTTTCCCTTATAACATTACAGCAGGCTGCCACGTGACGGCAGGTGGAGTGACCGGAAACATGCGGAGGAGGTCTCCGGGAGATGCTGGTGGGAGGTATACTGCTGTTTGGTGTGGCCTCTCTTAAGTCAATCTCGGCTGTATCCGCTGGTAAGTCTAAATTCGTGAGTTAACCTCCTTCACAACGGTTCGTGACGCATTCTTTTGTAGGTTGCAGTCGTTTAACCGGTTCGATACCGTTCCTTTTTCCTTTTCTGTGTAGACAGTGGAAGGTGAATAGGTAAGTGTTCTGCAGCCTGGTTAGGTTCGCAGAAGTGTACGTAGTTTCTGTTTCCACTACATCCACCACTTGTCGCTGAGTCTATCTGGCTGGTCCCCACTCCGGTGACCACTTGTCTACTAATTTTCAGTTAGTCCAGGAATAGACTAGGACCTGTGAGTTATTTATAGAAGCCAAAGGGGAACATTCTGCGTTATGGTTGTTTCCCCTTACTGTTTCTTCTAATAGTTTTTGCCTCTCCCCTATGGTAGGGGAGGTAACACGCGACGCCATACAGAGGTGAGTCACGTTCAGGACATTGTCTGGTTGTCCCTGTAAAAAGGGTGAATATCTCTGACTGTTCTTCCGCGCAGGAATTGGCCTGTTGTTCCCAACGACGCAGATGTCAGAAATGGGTTTCAGAGTAGATACTGACCGGTTAAGGTTCGGTGTTTTTCCTGTGGAAAGAAGTCTGAGGATCCAAAGTTGGATCGGCTTTGAGGTGACACCTCATCAATAGGTTCCATTAATAAGACAGATGGATGCGGCATAAGAGGCCTTTTTCGGAGAGCAGGTCTAATACCAGAGTGGTTTTCATGGGACCAGTTGGAAATGTGATCCGGGTCTCACCTGCGCATGCACCGAAATATAATCAAAACGGCCAGGACATCGCGCCTGTGGTGTCTGCTCGGTTCTTTCCTTCTAGAAGAATGAAGGTTAGAGATCCAGGTTTAGATCCTGGTGTCCGTGCATATAGATCTCCGAAGCTGGGGAGCAGTCCTTTGCAAGGGACGCATTTCCAGAGGATGAGGTCAAGTTGGGAAACTTGTCTGTTGTAGGCTTTCTTGAATTAAGAGCTATTTTAGACGAACGTATTCTTTGTGTTCTGCCCGTGTTAATTCTGACAGAAGACTTGTCAGCAATGGCATAAGTAAGCCGCTAGGGCGGAGCAAGGAAAAAGCGGAAATGGCAGAAGATGCACAGTTTGCAGTTGAGGGGGAAATCTGGTAAACGCTATGTTAGCAATCTTCGTTCCGGAGGTAAACGACGGAGAAATAGATTTCTTTATCATCCACTAGGGGTCACTGGAGTACTCTTGGGATATGGACGGCTTCCACCGGAAGAAGGCACTGAATAAATTAATTTTTGAGACTACTCCTCCCCTCCATATCCTCGAGCACTTCAGTGTTTTTTCTGTGCTCGACACAGTTAGAAGGCATAGTGGAGCTCGTCCACGAAGTATTGGAATTTTTTTTTTAGTTCCTAAGTTTTTCTTCTTTCAAGGATTTCCACGTCCTTTCCCCCCTTCTAACAGGCGTGGGTCAGGGACAGTGGAAGCGGCTGAGAACAGCCGTGAGTGTCGGACCTCTCTGTAAAGAGCTCCCTCACTCCACCTGCAGGCTGCCTGCAAAAAGCTGGACGGAGCTTGGATGAGAAGCCCCGTCATAGACTTTGGTCACGGTCCAGGTATGTTAGGGGCGGTCAGCTCTTGCTGCCGCTCCACTGTTGGGGATTGTATTGGGTACTCACCGCTGCCCGGAGCGCGTGTGCATGGGCCGCGTCACGGCTCCATGCGGCGCGCTCTCACTCTCCGCTCCCAGCATCTTAAATACCAGACCGCTGCTCCCCGGCGCCGCAGCAGCGCTGCCTGGCTACACAGACACTCCGCAAAATGTGTGTGGCGGGCGGGAGCGCGTGTGCATAGGCCGCTCCAGGGCTCTATGCAGCACGCTCGCTGCTTCCGCTATCCGCCCGCAGCAGCCGAGGAGTTCCCGCTGCCTGGGCCTACAGGTACAGGCCGCTCACACGGCCCTATGCAGACTTCCACAGGCCCCGACCCGGTGCTGTACACGGAGGTCGTGGGAGTGGGGGGGGGGGGGCATTGGCAGTATTTGGCATGCTTAATATGTTAATGTTCTCCTGTCTGTTCCAGGTTTCCTTTATTACATCTCGGCTAAGAGTGGTACTAGGGGAATTTTGGGGTCAGTTTTCTTATTGCTGGCAGGCACTGCACTTGCCTGATATATACCAGGAACTTTGGTGTTATACTGAGTCGTGCAGTCTGTCTGTGTGTAGTTTGTATTGTCTGTCTTTTATAATGAGTAAGACACCAGCAAAATCTAAGAAACATTTTTCATGTCATGTCTGTAAGAGTGTGTTGCCTGATGGATCCACCACATGTACAGCATGTGTTGTTAATACAGCCATAAATACGATTTCAGAAGTAAAACCACCATCTCTGGACCCTCCATGGGCTTTACTTGCAGATGTATTAGTTGGTTTACAATCAGAGCTGGCCGCCTCTCGTGAAGAAAGAGAGGCGGCAAGATCTGAGTTTAAAATGAGACCATTTGAGTTACCAGAGTCTCAATCTGGTCAGAGGCCCACCTTGAGTGGAAAAGATAAATTTCCTTTTCCTAATAATTCTCCAGTCTCTGGGATACTAGACCTCACTGAACAGGAGTATGAGGAGGGCGAAATAGGGCAACAGTCAGATAGTGACGATTTTGACAGCCCAGGTATTGACAATCTCATCAGAGCAGTACGTCAGTCGCTGGAGTTTACGGAAACTGAGGAGCCCCTGACGAATGATGAGGTAGTTTTTACTAAACGACAGAGATCTCCGATGTGTTTCCCTATTTCGGAATCTCTTAATAAAATGTTACTGGAATCACGGAAAAATCCGGATAAACGGTTTTCTATTCCTCGTAGATTTAAATCGAGTTACCCGTTTCCAGAGTCCATGACAGCTACTTGGGAGAACCCACCATTGGTGGATTCATCCGTATCCAAACTTACAAGGAAGTTAACCATACCAGTACCAACTGCTACTACGCTTAAAGACCCTGCAGATCGTAAAATAGAGGCTATGCTAAGGTCCATGTATACAGCAGCTGGAGTGCTGCTGAGACCTGGGTTGGTTGGCATTTGGGTTACTAAAGCTTTAATGGTATGGATAAAAGAGCTCAAGTCGGCTCTGCAAGATGACCATCTTATACTTCTCGCGGATCAAATCTGGGAAGCTGCTGAATATCTATGTACAGCTTCTACTGACGTCTGTCAGCTTACTTCTCGCCTGTCCTCATCGCTAGTCATAGTACGACGAGCACTTTGGCTGCGTTCTTGGCAGGCGGAGACGGAGGTTAAAAAAGGTATAGAGGCATTGCCTTATGATGGCGAGAAGCTTTTCGGTCCTGAATTGGACAAATGGATTTCTGAGGCTACTGGAGGAAAGTCTGTGTTTCTTCCATCGCCTACAACTATACCTAAACGGAAATATTCTGGTCCGGCGTTCAAATCCTTTAGAACTCAGCCCTTTCGTGGGCGGGGCACAGGAGCAGTCACGCCTGGTAGAAGAGGTCGGGGACGTAGTGCTCGACAATCCAATGCACGTCGTCAAGACACTAAGACCACTAACAAACCAGTGGCATGACGGGCTCCCAGCCCATCTCGGATCTCCAATTGTGGGAGCACGCCTTCAGAGCTTTCAGGGGGCGTGGCTGCAGACGTCCACAGATGGGTGGATCCGCAATTTAGTATTAGAGGGTTACAAAATAGAGTTCGATTATCTTCCGACAGGAAGATTTTTCACGACAGGACTGCCTGTGGCGGACGACAAGAAAGCAGTTCTGCAGGTTGCCATTCAGTCTCTGCTGAATGCTGCAGTTGTAATTCCGGTCCCCGTGCAGGAACAGGGGCAGGGTTATTATTCCAGTCTGTTTCTGGTACCAAAACCAGATGGCTCAGTCAGGCCAATATTGAACCTAAAAGGTCTCAATCATTACGTCACTTACCACAGATTCAAGATGGAATCTCTCAGGTCAATAATTGCAGGGTTAGAGCCGCAGGAATTCATGATTGCACTGGATCTCAAGGATGCGTACTTACACATTCCGATTTGGCCACCTCACCAGAGTTTCTTAAGGTTTGCGATAAGGCGAGACCATTACCAGTTTCAGGCTCTCCCGTTTGGCCTCTCATCAGCGCCTCGGGTATTCACCAAGGTAATGTCCGTGATGATAGCTCATCTCAGGTCCCTAGGGGTAATAATTGTTCCGTATTTGGACGATCTACTCATAAAGGCTCCGTCTCAACAATTGCTTCTCCAGCATGCTTTGCTAACGTACAATGTACTAGTTCAGCACGGTTGGATAGTCAGTTTAAAGAAATCACATCTAATTCCGTGTCAGCGACTTCAATTCCTAGGGATGATTCTCGATACAGTAAAACAAAAGGTTTACCTGCCACAACAGAAAGTACAGGTCATTCGTCATCTGGTGCAATTAGTGCTCAAGCCACGCACAGTCTCAGTACATTTGTGCATTCGCCTTTTAGGCACAATGGTGGCGGCTTTCGAAGCACTTCAGTTCGGAAGGTTTCACTCACGTCCGTTTCAACTGGAGGTGTTAGCGCAATGGTCGGGATCACATCTACAGTTGCACCACAGGGTGAGATTGTCGCCACAAGTCAGGGTGTCTCTTCTCTGGTGGTTAAAAATACACAATCTATCTGCAGGGAGACGATTCGGCGTCGTGAATTGGATAATTCTGACAACAGACGCAAGTCTCAGAGGTTGGGGAGCTGTAGTTCAGAGTCATCGGCTCCAGGGCCTCTGGGCAAATCACGAAAGATCGCTATCCATAAATGTTCTGGAACTCAGGGCGATTTACAATGCTCTAAGACAAGCAGTGTACATGTTTCGTTTTCAGACTGTTCAGGTGCAGTCAGACAATGCGACGGCAGTCGCATACATAAACAAACAAGGAGGAACGAGAAGCCGCATGGCAATGCGGGAAGTAGCTCGGATCCTCAGATGGGCCGAATATCACCAGGTGATATTGTCGGCAGTGTTCATTCCGGGAGTGGACAACTGGGAGGCAGATTTTCTCAGTCGTCGGGATTTTCATCCAGGAGAGTGGGCATTAAATCCAGAAGTATTTCAGATGTTGATCCAGAAGTGGGGGTACCCTCAGGTGGATCTGATGGCATCCCGCCACAATCATCAGGTGTCACGATATGTGTCCAGAACAAGAGATCCAGGGGCAGTGGCGGTGGATGCTCTCACAGCCACGTGGCCGTACAGCCTTGTGTATCTGTTTCCACCGTTTCCGCTGCTCCCGCTGTTGCTAAAACGGATCAAGAGAGGGTCCGTCACAGTCATACTAATAGCGCCTCATTGGCCTCGGAGGGCTTGGTTCTCGGATCTCCTCGGGTTACTCGCAGACGATCCGTGGCCACTCCCACTACGTCCGGACCTGTTACAACAGGGTCCGTTCCTTTACCCCGATTTAGCGCGGCTGCGTTTGACGGGGTGGCTGTTGAAAAGGCCATCTTAAGAAGAGAGGGCATTCCTGAGTCTGTTATACCAACCATGGTACGAGCTAGGAAGCCGGTTACGGCAGCTCATTATTACAGAATCTGGCGTACTTATATAAGTTGGTGTGAAGCTCGGAAATTTCCGACATCATCTTTTAATTTATCCCGTCTTTTGTTATTTTTACAGATGAGGTTAGATGGAGGACTACGTCTTTCCACATTAAAGGTGCAGGTATCTGCGTTGTCAATTTATTTTCAAAGGAAATTGGCCTCGTTGCCGTCAATACATACGTTTCTACAGGGTGTAAAGAGGATACAGCCTCCTTTCATTCCACCTACAGCACCATGGGACTTGAATCTGGTTTTAGATTTCTTACAGTCCGATTACTTTGAACATTTACGACAAGTGGATATTAAATTTCTCACTTGGAAAATGATTTTTCTTTTAGCCTTAGCTTCGGCTAGGCGTGTTTCAGATTTGGGTGCCTTGTCGTGCAAGTCACCGTATTTAGTTTTTCATGATGACAGAGCGGAACTTCGGACGAATCCCGCTTTTCTACCAAAGGTAGTGTCGTCTTTTCACATCAATCAACCAATAGTAGTTCCTGTGTTAACAGGAGATTCTGGAACGTTGGATGTGGTTCGCGCATTGCGCATCTATGTATCCCGAACGTCTACTGTGCGTAAAACGGATACGTTGTTTGTTCTCTATGATGCGGCTAAGAGGGGTTGGCCAGTCTCTAAGCAGACCTTATCCAGATGGATCAAACTGACCATACGTCAGGCTTACCTTTATGCTAGGTTACAGCCACCTACTTCAGTAACAGCTCATTCCACACGTTCTGTGGGGACGTCATGGGCAGCGAGTCGTGGGGCTTCTACGACACAGCTTTGCCGTGCGGCTACTTGGTCGTCAGTGCACACGTTTGTGCGCTTTTACAAGTTTGATACTTTCGCGGCATCAGCATCTAGCTTTGGCCGTTTAGTGTTACAGGTGCCAAACAGCTCTCCCACCACGGAGGAAACTTTGGTACATCCCAAGAGTACTCCAGTGACCCCTAGTGGATGATAAAGAAAATAGGATTTTGGTACTTACCAGGTAAATCCTTTTCTTTGAATCCATAGGGGGCACTGGACGCCCACCCAGAGCAGTTTACCTGTTTTAGGAAGTTCAGTGGTTCTTATGGTAACACACTTTCACGACTGGTTTAAATTTAACAAGGGTTAATCAGTTATGGTGTCAACTGTTTAGTTGTCTGTTACGTTTTGTGTCAACTTTATTGTTGTCCGTGAGATTATATGTAATTCTCCTTTGGTCAATCTCTATCGATCCTGTTCGGCTCAGTAAAAAACACTGAAGTGCTCGAGGATATGGAGGGGAGGAGTAGTCTCAAAAATTAATTTATTCAGTGCCTTCTTCCGGTGGAAGCCGTCCATATCCCAAGAGTACTCCAGTGCCCCCTATGGATTCAAAGAAAAGGATTTACCTGGTAAGTACCAAAATCCTATTTTCCTTTGCGGACATGATATCCAGCCGGGAAAAATACTGTCATCATTGAGAAGCTTTCCCAGACGTGACAAGGTCTTTGTGGAGTGTCGCAATTGGACATGTTGGCGTCTCGCCTCAACGAGAGGCCTTGAGGAGATTGTTCCAGGTTAAGGGACACTCAGGATATAGCAGCGGACATCCTCGTGACACCGTGGGTGTTTTTAGTCGGTCTAGGTGACCTCTCCGCTTCCACTTTTCTGACAGTGGTAAGCGTAAGATGTTCGATGGTTCCGATGATCCTCTGAAATCCGGTCTAGCCAGAGAGGGTGGGCTATCCAGTTTTCATGGTTTACTCATAGAAAATTACTGCCCTTTTCCTTTACGTGAGGTAATGTTACAACAAGATTGGGGCGCGTATCAGGACTTACCGCGGCTGCGTCTAACGGCGGGGCGGTTGAATGTATCCTAAGCCAATGGGTGTTCCCAGTGAAGTCGTTTCTTCAATTCTTCAGGCTAGGAAAGAGCTGGCGGCACAGCATTACCACCGTTGTTGGAGTAATTATGTGTCTCGGTGTCTATCCAGGAAGGCTCCTATGGAGGACTTTCAGTTAGGTAGTGCTTATCCATACTTTACAAGCCGATGTGGAGGCAAGACTAATAAGTTTCTTTACAAAATTTCTCTTTTGGAAAGTGGTCAGGCTTTTGACTTTGACGTCCGCAAGGCGGGTGTCGGAAGTGGTGGTTTTGTTTCACAAGAGCCTTGTTTGATCTTTCAGGTGGATAGAGAGGAATTGAATACTAGGTTGGTAGTGCTACCAAGAGTGATTTCTAGGTTTCGCAGAAATCGGCCTATTTTGATGCCGAGGGTTACTTGGGCATTAGCCGGTTCAAATTCCCTTGATCTAGCCAGGGATTTGAGTATGTAAGTCATCAATTTGGCTCAGTTTGGAGGAACAGAGGCTCTGTTTGTCTGGTATGTTCCCAGCTTACTTTGGGAGACTGCGTTATGCAGTTTGTTACATGCTGAATCTGTAATGCGGCTTGGCATGTTCGTTCTGCGGCTGCTTTGCCGTCACCGAAGTCTGTGAAGGTTCTTTCTTTTGGGAAGATGGGCTTTTCTTGGGCGAATACCCGAAGAGTCTCGGTGGTTCAACTTTGACGAGCGGATTCTTGGTCGGAGTCAAACGCTTTTGCGATGCTATACAAATTTGATACCTTGATTGTTGGGGGACCTTATGTTTGCTCATTCGGTGCTGCAGAGTCGTCCGCACTCTCCCGCCCGTTTTGGAGCTTTGGTATAAACCCCATGGTCCTTTTGGAATCCCCAGCATCCTCTAGGACGTATGAGAAAATAGGATTTTGGTACCTACCGGTAAATCCTTTTCTCTTAGTCCGTAGAGGATGCTGGGCGCCCGTCCCGGTGCGTACGGTGTCTGCAGTTATTGCTTTTGGTTACACCCTGGTGGTGTGTCTTCTCTGTCTGGCGGTTGCTACCGTTGTTCATGACATGGCATGCGGGGTCGTATTTTTGCGTCTGTGGACACACGGGTTGTGTTACATATTCTCTCAGCATGTGGCTGTGTTTTGTTCATGCCGTTGGCTGGTATTCTACTGAATGCCACGTTCTACGGTGTGTTTGAGGTGTGAGCTGGTATTACACTCACCGTGTTTATAATAATAAATTCTTTCCTTGAAATTGTCCATCTCTCCTGGGCACAGTTTTCTAACTGAGGTCTGGAGGAGGGGCATAGAGGGAGGAGCCAGTGCACACCCAGTTTAAGTCTTTATAGTGTGCCCAAGCTCCTGCGGATCCGTCTATACCCCATGGTCCTTTTGGAATCCCCAGCATCCTCTACGGACTAAGAGAAAAGGATTTACCGGTAGGTACCAAAATCCTATGTTTGCATGCAGTGCAAATACTGTCTGCTTCTGCATGTAGCCCATATTTACGGTGTAGTTACCTGGCTTGTGTTCCAGTACCTGTTAGCAATCTATTACAGCAATTCTATGGGGTATATTCAATTAAAGTCGGATCCATTCCGACATGTATTTGTCGGAATGGATCCGACAACCCCTATTCAAATATCATCTTAATTCAACTTTTTCAAGTCGAATTAAGATGAAGGACCCAGAGGAGGGGGGGGGGGGGGGGGGCCGCAGGGAGAGGAGGCGGGACAGCCGCCGGCAGCCAGAGGAGATCAGCGCCACAGTAGCGCTACTGCAGGATGTCACACAGCCGCCCGACCTCACGGCAATGTCCACCCGGCTCCCGTGAACGGCGCGGGTGTGTGTCATCCTGCTGCAGCGCTGTGCTATAGCACTGATCTTCCCTGGCTGCCCGCGGCTGTCCCCCCCCATTTCCCTGCGGCCCTCCCCCCCCCCCCCCCCCCCTTCCCCCTCCTCTTCTGGGTCCGCATCTCAGTCCGACATCTTTTGATGTCGGACTGAGATTGTCGAAAAGGGGGCCAAAACTTTTCGTCACAAGCACGTGGATCGGTGCTATACCGCCGATCCACGTGCTTTTTGACAAGTCGAATTTTTTAACTTGTCGAAAATATTGAATAGGTTGGAACCCCTTCTGACCTAAAAAAAAAGTCGAAAACTGCCGTCTTTTCGACAGGTGGCAGTTTTCGACTTCAATTGAATATACCCCTATAGACTTACAGGCTCCATTTATAGAGCATTAGGACCTTGTTTGCGTGTTTAAGATTTTTTCCTTTAGTGGTGGCACTACTTGTCTAATTTGGAGGAAGACTTCCCTGTGCCCCATCACATTACTAGCATATGCATTTTCCTGTGTATGGGCAGAAATACTCTTTGGTAGGTGCTCCGCTCACTGCAAAAGAGCTGGCTTTAAACATAGGCGGGGGTTGGGAAATAAAGAAGCCTGAAGAGTGTAACCAGTCATTAGGGACGTCGGTGCCTGAGCGGCCGCACTGTGAGGAGAGGGTGCGGCTACCTGCAGCGGAGAGACTGGTGCCGACCTGACCTCTGCAGCAGCCGTGCATCAGGAGGTGAGAGGGACGCTGAGATACCAGCTGCCGCTGTCAGCCCCTCCATCAGCCGGGCACTGCAGAGTAGAGACAGCTTTCAGGAGAAGTGCCGGGGGGGGAGATAGGAGAGTATGCACTGCCCAGCATTGACATGGCTAGATCGCGGAGCTTGGGGGGACAGTAAAAGAACAGCTGGCAGCAGCTGGCTGATGAAGGTTATGGAGGTCTGTAGTTAACACTCGCCACACAGACCTCACAGCACAGAAAGCCTAGTGGAAAGTAGCAGTAGCCTCATCGTGCATTCATGGATGTAATGAATTATTGACTATTATCTCCTAAAGGATGCGGTAGTAAGTACTTAGCTGGCCATCCAATACAAGTACAGTCATCACTCTTGTTCTTGCAGCTTATGTCACCAGAGGGCGTTTAGTACACGTTAATCTATTATAGATATAAATTTATGTATATATTGTGGTAACGAACTACTGTTAATTGTCAACCACCTGCAGGGAAAACGATTTAATCATCTCAACTACACTACACACTTACATGCATTTAAGTTAAAAGTATTAATTTACAGTCACTTGGAGAGTGAGCAGTCCTTTAGGAACAGTGACATCTAGTGGCAAACTTCAGTCATTGTACCCAGCACTAACATAAAGCTCTAGGAATCTACTGTATTACAGAGCAGCTGCAACATTAGAGAAGCGAAGTAACAATTCCGTGGGATACCTGTAACTGTAATCCATTAGAAATAAGCAGCCAGCCGGGTGTTCAAAACATTTAGTAAGGCTATTCTGGAATAATTGCACTATATATAGGTTGAGTATCCCTTATCCAAAATGCTTGGGACCAGAAGTACTTTGGATATCTGATTTCTCTTTCATCCACTAGGGGACACTGGAGTCTTATACAGTAAGGGGTGTGAAGCCTTGAACCGGAGGTGTGGCACAATCTAAAATTAGCATTGTCTGCACAGCCGACTCCTCCCCCTTCACATCCCTCCTCCCTCAGTTTGAAAAATTGTGCTGGAGGTAACAGCACGTGGGAGCACTGAGCTCCTGACTAAAAATCTAAAAGGGGCTGCGTAACCCTAATAAAAGGGGGACAAGGCTGCCTAATATCAGAGAGACAAAGATCCCTATTGAAGGGACCTGCCTCTCTCCACAGGAGATCCTCCAGCCTTCTAACAGTGAGTACTGGTTGAAGGAAGACGCAGCTTAGGCTAGGGTACTTCATGTAATTTATTAGTTTCTTGAAAGTAAAACTTTACTATCACTGCTGCCTCCTGATAAAAGAAGAGATAGACCCCCTCTTGCAGCTACAGCGGCGGGCGCGGGAGCAGAGTGCGGCGCGGGACTCAGCCCTTCCTCCCTGTGAGCAGGGAGCGACAGCAGAGAGGCGCGCTGCACAGCGACGGAGACTGACAGCCGAAGCGGAGCACAGGCGCCGCTACGGGGCTGTCAAGGCGCGCGCCGGCTAGCGGGTCCGTAGCGCGCCAGATAGTAGCAGGGAAAGTCTGTTCGCCGAGCGCCGATGGTAGACTCGGCGCGCGCCAGCCAGCGGGCGGCGGGAGGGGAGCCAAAGCAGCAAGTGTTAACACCAAAGCCAGTAAGAAAGAAAAACCTATAAACATATGTGGGGCACACATTTAGTGGGGGCCATATTTAATGATTATGGCGCCAGAATGAGATAAGGGATGGGTCCTCCCCCCAGTAAAGTAAGGAAAAGGGTTGCTTATTACAGAATTAGCTCCCCCTGCTGCACTGCCTGCATAGTGCATAGTAAAATATAGCAGAGTGATCGTTAGACAACAGCTCCCTCTGCTGGTGTAAAATATATTTACAGTATATGAGGATCTCCTGAAAAGTAATATAACTTCACAATTTATATTTTCAAGGGACTTCTGTTTCAAAGATCCCGCAGAAAATTCACGGAAGCAAGCGAATACCAACTCTAACATCGTAGCTGATTTACAGTTGGGGTGTGAGGATTGCGAGTCAGCTGGTGTTTTATTTTTATTTTTTTATTTAATTAAAGTAAAGATATTGGCCTGCTCCTTTTTATATACGAAAAGGACGGGTAATTCCAGCCGGATCCAATACCTTCTCTTCCGTCATCTCCCAGTCTTTCTCTTCCTAGTTTAAAGGGTGAAAGCGCGGCGGGTTACCCTGGTACAGGGTTTTCAAAACAACATGTCTAAGGCAACCAAGACCTCCAAGACCTGTTATGTTTGTACGAAATGTAACAAGAAGAGCACGCGGGTTGGCAGCTCCGGGGTGTGCGACTCCTGCTTAGACAAGGACGCTCCACCGGGGAGCAGTGCTCTGGCTAAGGCATGGGAAGACAACCTTGCTAATAGAATCTCCAAGGAGATGGCAGAATCGCGCAAGCAGCAATCAGAATGGGCTGCGGGATTCTCAAAGACGATGGAGGAATTTCTCATCAGGTTAACGCCGCCCGCACACGCAGACACAAGTGTGCGCAAGGCTGTTAAAAGAACTCTCCCTATGATACCAGAATCAGAAGAGGAAGAGGGTTTTCTTCTTTATACGGAGGAAGGTGAGTTAATTGAACCTAACCTAGATGCCGACTTTCCAGAAGAGGACTCGGCAATCTCAGGTCTAGACTCCTTAATTGACGCGGTAAAAGAGATCCTAAGCTTTAAGGACGAGGAAATACGGGAGCCGGAAGATTTCGATTTGTTCGAATCCCAGAAGCCGCGTTCAGCAGTGTTTCCCATTCCTAAATCCCTCCAATCTCAGATAGAGGAGGCTTGGAAACAAACTGTTTCAATTTCCGAAACGGTTTCAGGTAACTTATCCCCTACCTAAGGGTGTAATGGACAAGTGGGAGACTCCGCCGGTAGTGGATGCCTCACTAGGAAGGGTGTCAAAAAAGACAATTTTACCGATTCCTAACGTAACTACTTTAAAGGATGCGTCAGACCGTAAAGTTGACACTGCGTTAAAGTAAATTTTTGTTGCAGCTGGTGCAGCGCAGAGACCTGCGATAGTCTGTGCTTGGGTCAACAAGGCCATGGGTGCATGGTCCGGCCGTATTGTACAAGCTATTGAGGAGGAAAACAGTTTAGAAGAGATTACCCAACTGGCGGAACACATTCGGGAATCTGCATCGTACTTATGTCAAGCTTCTAAGGATATTAGCAGAATAGCATCGCGCATATCTGCATCGGCCATATCGGCTAGACGGATTTTATGGCTCAGAGAATGGCAGGGAGACTCCGAGACCAAAAAGGCGGTAGAATCCATCCCCTTTGGGGGTGAAATGCTGTTCGGACCAGAATTAGACAAATGGATTTCGCAGGCTACAGCGGGGAAGTCCACTTTTCTGCCTACTCCTTATACGAGAACCGCTCCACAAACTAGGAGAGGTTATTCTGGTCCAGCATTTACTTCATTTAGATCTCAGTCCTTTCGAGCCAGAGGAAGGGGTTTCGGTACACAAGCACGTGGGGGCAGAGGTAGAGGCCGCTCATAAGCAGCGACCAGAAAGCACAATAAACCTGCTGACAAGACCGTGGCATGACTGCCTCCCAGCTCACCTGGGGTCCCCCTTGGTGGGCGGCCGACTGGAAGGTTTTCAGGACATCTGGGCCAAAACCTCACCAGAACTTTGGGTGAACAACTTAATCTCTCAGGGATACAAGCTGGAATTTCAACAGAGGCCTCACAGTCAGTTCTTTACAACAGGATTGCCTCGGTGCCCTCAAAAAGCAGGGGCACTACAGGCAGCAATTCTTAAATTGCTACAAGCAGAGGTCATTATTCCGGTTCCCGCTTCTCAGAGAGGAACGGGGTTCTATTCCAATCTTTTTGTCTTGCCAAAGCCAGACGGGACGGTCAAACCAATACTCCATTTAAAAGTTTTTAAGAGTCCACAAATTCAAGATGGAATCAATCCAATCAGTCATTGCAGGCTTAGAAGAGGGCGAGTTCATGGTATCCATGGACATAAAGGATGCATATCTGCAAATTCCAATCTGGACTCCTCACCAGGCTTACTTAAGGTTCGCACTGGTGGCGAATCACTACCAATTCCGGGCCTTGCCGTTCGGTCTAGCATCAGCCCCAAGAATTTTCACAAAGATCATGGCAATCATGGTTGCAGGACTGAGACTGTTGGGGGTCACGATTATACCTTATCTGGACGATTTACTGATCAAGGCTCCATCTCAGACTCGACTGCTCAAGGATGTTCAGACATCCCATCAATTTCTAATTCAACATGGATGGATTGTCAATTTCCAAAAGTCCAACCTCATACCGACTCAACGGATTCAATTCCTCAGTCTCATCTTGGACACGGTCTTATTACGTGTGTTCCTACCAGAGAACAAGGTCCAGGACTTACTGAGATTAGTGGCTCAGGTACTGAGGACGCAAACCGTTTCTCTGCATCTGTGTGCAACTTCTCGGGAAGATGGTGGCGTCATTCAAAGCTCTCCAGTACGGCAGACTTCATTCCTGACCATTCCAAATAAACCTCATTGCTCAGGGAGCAGGCTCGCACTGGCTTCTCCATCGGAGAATCCGACTTCAACCACAAGTACGGGTCTCCTTGATATGGTGGTCGTTACACAAGAAACTTGCAGCCGGCAAGAAATGCGGCATTTGGGATTGGAGGATCCTGACGACGGACGCCAGTCTCAGAGGTTGGGGAGCCGTCCTAGAGGACCATCAGTTTCTAGGATGGTGGACGCTACAGGAGAGCAAACTACCCATAAAAATCCTCGAACTAAGAGCAGTTTACAATGCACTTCTCTTAGCAGAAGACCTAGTCATGAAACAACACATCAGGATTCAGTCAGACAATGTCACGACGACGGCTTACATAAACCGTCAAGGAGGAACAAAGAGCAGGATGGCGTTAAAGGAAGCCACAAAGATCTTGTTGTGGGCAGAAAGACGAGACCTCATTCTCTCGGCAGTGTTCATTCCAGGTGTGGAGAACTGGGAAGCAGATTATCTCAGTCGCCAGGACATGCATCTGGGAGAGTGGTGCCTTCATCCACGGATTTTCAACATGATTCTGAGAAGATGGGGTCTGCCTCAGGTGGACCTAATGGCGTCTCGACAAAACCATCAGCTACCCAGATATGTGTCAAGGACTCGAGATCCAGCAGCATAAGGAGTGGACGCATTAACACTTCCTTGGTGTTACAGGAGGGTTTACATATTTCCCCCATTCCCACTCATACCCAGGGTACTAAAAAGGGTAAAACGGGAACGAGTGTGGGCCATTCTAATCGCACCAGATTGGCCCCGCAGGAGTTGGTACTCCGACCTGCAGGGGTTACTTGCGGAAGATCCTTGGAGGTTACCTCAGAGAGAGGACCTGCTATCTCAGGGACCGTTCCTACACCCCGACCTGAACAGGCTGCGTTTGACGGCGTGGCTATTGAAACCCGGATCTTAAGAAGCAGAGGGATTCCACGAACGGCCATTCCTACAATGATTGCCGCTAGGAAGCCGGTCACAGCCAGGCACTACTACAGGATTTGGACACGGTACATGGCTTGGTGTCAGGAGTGGGGATGGAATTCAACGAATTTCCATTTATCTCGACTTCTACTTTTCCTTCAGGCCGGTCTAGAGGGAGGACTCAGACTGGGCTCTTTGAAGGTTCAGATTTCGGCTCTCTCCATCCTTTTTCAACAGCGGCTAGCATCCTTGCCAGAGATTCAAACCTTTTTACAGGGGGTTCTGAGGATTCAACCCCCTTTTTGTCCTCCCACGGCACCATGGGACTTAAATTTGGTGTTAGAATATTTGAAGTCACCGACTTTTGAGCCGTTGACAAGAACATACCTGAAATATCTCTCTTGGAAGGTCACGTTATTACTTGCCTTGGCTTCGGCTAGGCGGGTTTCTGAGTTGGCAGCCTTATCCTGTAAGAGTTCTTTCTTAGTTTTTCATGAGGATAGGGCGGAACCATACAAGGACGGACTTCCTTCCGAAGGTGGTTTCGGGGTTTCATGTAGACCAGCCAATAGTGGTTCCATCTTTCCAGGGTCTCACAGATGAGGACGTGTCCTTGGATGTTGTCCGAGCTTTACGGGTATACGTACAGGTTACGTCGTCCTTCAGAAAGTCGGACCATTTGTTTGTTCTTTATGATGGGCCAAAGAAGGGTTGGCCAGCATCTAAGCAGTCTTTGGCTAGATGGATTAGACTTACCATTCGGCAAGCTTATGTTTCCTGTGGCAAACAGGTTCCGGTTCAGACGGGTGCTCATACTACCCGATCAGTGGGTGACTCGTGGGCGGCTGCCAGGGGTGCTTCCACTACTCAACTTTGCAGAGTGGCGGACGTGGTCTTCAGCCGACACGTTCGCAAAATTTTACAAGTTTGATACTTTTGCGTCCGGAGAATCTAAGTTCGGACGTTTAGTTTTGCAGGCCACCGACAGCACTCCCTCCCTGGGGGAAAACTTTGGGATGTCCCCTACTGTATAGGACTCCAGTGTCCCCTAGTGGATGAAAGAGAAAAGAGGATTTTGGTACTTACCGATAAATCCATTTCTCTGAATCCTCTAGGGGACACTGGACGCCCGCCTCGGTGCTGTCAACCTGCTGTGTTTTCAGTTCTTGTTTTAAACAGTTCGTATAAACGGTGCTCCTTATTCGGTCAAGAGTTCTTGGCCGCTGTTTGATATGTTGTACGGGTCGGTTCCTCGCCATGTGCTATAGTGTCATGTCCTATTCTCTCAGTCAAAATGTTTCAAACTGAGGGAGGAGGGATGTGAAGGGGGAGGAGCCGGCTGTGCAGACAATGCTAATTTTAGATTGTGCCACACCTCCGGTTCAAGGCTTCACACCCCTACTGTATAGGACTCCAGTGTCCCCTAGAGGATTCAGAGAAATGGATTTATCGGTAAGTACCAAAATCCTCTTTTTTCCATATTTTGGAATAATTGCATAACATTATGAGATATCATGGTGATGGGACCTAAGTGTAAGCACAAAATGCATTTATGTTTCATATACACCTTATACACAGCCTGAAGGTCATTTACTACAATATTTTTAATAACTTTGTGTATTAAACAAAGTATGTGTACATTGAGCCATCAGAAAACAAAGGTTTCAATGTCTCACTCAAAAAATTCCGTATTTCTGAATTTTTGGATATTGGATAGTCCAACCTGTACTTCTGACTCAGGAAACATAAGAGAACAGTAACGTTTATTGGGAAGGAGTCAGTTACAAGTTATACATACATGAGAGCTATTGGACTTAAGACAATTGTTGAACATATTTCAGATAGAAATACTTTATATAATTGATAGTTTATAAGGAGTTACGTATTTCACAAACGACAAGGGACACTTACAGCACTCACAGTGAGTATGGTAAATATGACATAAGGCACAAGCCAGGTCATCGTTACCCCACGCAGGTTATTCTGAATAAGAGTTCCATCTACTTGTTAGATTTGTATTGTGTTACTATATTTGAAAGCAGATAAAGAATAAAAGAAAGATTATGTGCTTTTAAATACTGCCAAGAAAAATAAAAGCTAATCCTGTTTCTTCTTTCAGACGGCCTTGTAATTATTGGGGTGCACTCAGCGAAGTTTCCAAACGAACGGGTTTTGGATAATATTAAGAGCGCGGTTCTGAGATACAACATCAGCCATCCCGTGGTGAATGATGCCGATGCCACCTTATGGCAGGAGCTACAGGTCTCTTGCTGGCCCACACTGGTCCTGCTTGGCCCCCAGGGCAACCTCCTGTTCTCTCTGGTTGGGGAAGGGCACAAAGAGAACCTATTCCTCTTCACTTCCATGGCATTAAAGTTCTACAAAGAGAGAAATGAAATCCAGTCTGGCCAAATTCCACGCCAACTCTACAGGAACTCGCTGCCTGAATCTCCGCTCCTTTTCCCTGGTAAGGTGGCGGTAGACGTGGCCGGTGGCAGGCTGGTTATCGCTGATACGGGGCATCACAGGATTCTGGTCGTGACCACAGATGGCAGAGTCCTTCACACTGTTGGAGGTGAGACCCAAAGCATAATCTGTATTGATATATATCACCCATGTCTCGCTCAAGTATGTAACAGTCCAAGCACTAAGCACTTCTTAATAGCACACGTGCAGGCAACTATTCTGTGTGATTAAACTATCCATAAACTAGAAGCCAGTGACATCACTGAGCATGCAGCTTATCCAATCACTAGGAGCAGTGACATCACTGAGAGTGCAGCTTATCCAATCACTAGGAGCCAGTGACATCACTGAGAGTGCAGCCTATCCAGGCACTAGGAGCAGTGACATCACTGAGAATGCAGCTTATCCAATAGCTAGGAGCAGTGACATCACTGAGAGTGCAGCTTATCCAATCGCTAGGAGCCAGTGACATCACTGAGAGTGCAGCCTATCCAGGCACTAGGAGCCAGTGACATCACTGAGCATGCAGCTTATCCAATCACTAGGAGCAGTGACATCACTGAGAGTGCAGCTTATCCAATCACTAGGAGCCAGTGACATCACTGAGAGTGCAGCCTATCCAGGCACTAGGAGCAGTGACATCACTGAGAATGCAGCTTATCCACTAGCTAGGAGCAGTGACATCACTGAGAGTGCAGCTTATCCAATCGCTAGGAGCCAGTGACATCACTGAGAGTGCAGCCTATCCAGGCACTAGGAGCAGTGACATCACTGAGAATGTAGCTTATCTAATCACTAGGAGCAAATGACATCACTGAGAGTGCAGCCTATCCAGTCACTAGGAGCCAGTGACATCACTGACAGTGCAGCCTGTCCATTAACTAGGAGCCAGTGACATCACTTAGAATGTAGCTTATCCAATCACTAGGAGCCAGTGACATCACTGAGAGTGTAGCCTATCCAGTCACTAGGAGCCAGTGACATCACTGAGAGTGCAGCCTATCCAGTCACTAGGAAATAGTGACATAACTGAGAGTGCAGCCTGTCCAGTCACTAGCAGCCAATGACATCACTGAGAGTGCAGCTGGTCCAGTCACTAGGAGCCAGTGACATCACTGAGAGTGCAGCCTGTCCAGTTACTAGGAGCCAGTGACATCACTGAGAGTTCATCCTATACTTCCACTAGGAGACAGTGACATCACTGAGACACAAATAATGTTCTCAGGATATTACTAGGTTGTACTCCCACATATTCCTATGAATGTAGTTTTGGCCCACAAATTTACTTCACTCTGTGTCTGCTACAGGTGCACTTTGACCTATTTGCTATAATGCAAAACCAAAACAAATTATACCCTGTTTTTTGGGGGGGGTATTTTTTTGCAAAAGGCAAATTTTCAAGATATACCATTAGTTTATTTAATGACAGCTGAGAAACTTTTTAAGTTAACTACAAGCAAATCTGTATTGGTGATGTCTTGACATGTTTTCGGAAACGGCAAAATTCAGAATTCTGCATGTAGTCTCCATAATAAAATGATATACAAGGCTGTTCGATCCCCTCCATCTCTGCACTGAACACATTTTATAGTGATGGTAATAAAACCTAAACTACTAAGGCGGAACATCATTTGAAAGAGAGAAGTTCACTCTTTCAAAAGAAGTTGCCCCCTAATATGTAAGTGCCAGAATGGGGTGATATCTCTTACCCTAAGTACCCTCTCCTATCCCCTGACCCTTCTAGTATTTCTGCAGTACAGGGTGGTGTTGTCTGGTATCACTAAACCCTGCCTCCTCCATTGGCTTCCACTGCCAGTTGGACTTTTCTGTAGGTTCTACCCTCTTGATTACCTGCAGTTCTGAGGATGAGTGTGACTCGTCCTCAGCACTGCTGATGTATATGGTGAAGATTAGTCTCGATCATTGTTTGCCCTGAAGGGGTTAAAAAGTGATATTTTATGGAGATGGGAGGATCTGTAACATGTCTAATTTTGATACCGCGCTAACAGATACTTAAGTTTTAGAAACTATTTCCAATTTCTCTATAGAGTAAGGAGACGGCGAACCAGCTGCACATGAAGTGTACATCTCGTCTGCACCACCTAAGGCGAGAGCGTAAATACATCTGCAAATATGGTCAACAAGTATTATTATGCCTGCAATAAAACCTACAATCGCAGGATTTGTCTGTATTGCTATCCATCTAGTAGACGCTTGGGTTGGTTTTGCTATATACAGATTATGTTATTGTAATATAAAAACATAAACACGTCGTAGACTGATAACGTGGAGGAAAATTTGAAAAATTGCAGGTAGAAGTTCGGAGAAAAACATTGTGCTCCTTCATCCACACCGCCAACACATTATACGCATGCTAAATGTACAAAAACCAAAAATATAACAAAAAAAAAAAATTCAGCACAAAAACATAATTAATTCATAATAACGGGTAGATATGTGTCTCAGGGGAGGGCAGCCAAGCTGGACGCACAGTATTAGTTCTCTCCACGTGTTGGAGCTACAGCTGGACAGATCCTGTTGCGCTGCGTCTGAGCGGAGTAGCCGGTTTGGCACTGCACAGACGCCTATATCTGTAGCAAATTGCAGTTGTCATTGGCTATATTGCTTAGCGTGTCACCACAATGAGACAGCAACGGTCTTCCTGCTTCAGCGCTTTACTATTGGCTTACAGTTTATCCTCCACCGCAGTGTATACATTGTCATAAAGTATCATACAGTATTTATTGCTTTTGAAGTGTTCGGTATTTGGAGAGTTTCTTCCGTTTTATGTTTATCAGAACTGAACTGGTTCTCCGTATATTTCCAAACGCCCGAGATGTGTGATGTAATGTTGCGATGTAGTGACCGCACGCTGACTAAGGGGCAGCACGGATGGTGTAATGGTTAGCATTACTGCCTCACAGCATTGAGGTCATGGGTTCAATTCCCACCGTGGGAGTTCTCCCCGTACTTGTGTGGGTTTCCTCTGGGTACTCCGATTTCCTCCCACAATCCAAAAATATACTGGTAGGTTAATTGGCTCTCAACAAATTAACCCTAGCGTGAATGTGTCTGTGTGTACATGTGGTAGGGAATGTAGATTGTAAGCTCCACTGGGGCAGGGACTGATGTGAATAGGCAAATATTCTCTGTACAGTGCTGCGGAATATGTGTGCGCTATATAAATAAAATAAAAAAAGGGGCAGATTTATGAAATCTTGGAGAGAGATAAAGTGGATGGGAATAAAGTGCCAGCCAATCAGCTCCTAGCTGCCATGTTACAGGCTGTGTTTGAAAAAATGACAGGAGCTGATTGGCTGGTACTTTGAGGCAGATGTACAAAGCCTTAGAGAGTGATAAAGTAGAGAGAGATAAAGTATCGACCAATCAGCTCCTAACTGTCCTTTTTCAAACACAACCTGTAACATGGCAGTTAGGAGCTGATTGGCTGGTACTTTATCTCTCTCCAAGCCTTGATAAATCTGCCCCTTAGTCATTTTCACTGCTGCTTACTAGTTAGCTGTAGAGAATTGTCCAGTATAGAGAGTTACCAGCGCTGTGTAGAGAGAACATTAATGGTGCATGTAGAGGAAAGCGGTTTCTTGCACAGTTTCCTACAACCGTTACCAATTTACATGATAATCTCCCGCCATTTATACTGTGCATTGTAGTGTATGGCCTGCACATAACAGGTGTATAGGGGAGTGTATGCATTGTAGTGTATGGCCTGCACATAACCGGTGTATAGGAGAGTGTATGCATTGTAGGGTATGGCCTGCACATAACCGGTGTATAGGGGAGTGTATGCATTGTAGTGTATGGCCTGCACATAACCGGTGTATAGGGGAGTGTATGCATTGTAGTGTATGGCCTGCACATAACAGGTGTATAGGGGAGTGTATGCATTGTAGTGTATGGCCTGCACATAACCGGTGTATAGGAGAGTGTATGCATTGTAGTGTATGACCTGCACATAACCGGTGTATAGGGGAGTGTATGCATTGTAGTGTGGCCTGCACATAACCGGTGTATAGGGGAGTGTATGCATTGTAGTGTATGGCCTGCACATAACCGGTGTATAGGGGAGTGTATGCATTGTAGTGTATGGCCTGCACATAACCGGTGTATAGGGGAGTGTATGCATTGTAGTGTATGGCCTGCACATAACCGGTGTATAGGGGAGTGTATGCATTGTAGTGTATGACCTGCACATAACCGGTGTATAGGGGAGTGTATGCATTGTAGTGTGGCCTGCACATAACCGGTGTATAGGGGAGTGTATGCATTGTAGTGTATGGCCTGCACATAACCGGTGTATAGGGGAGTGTATGCATTGTAGTGTATGGCCTGCACATAACCGGTGTATAGGGGAGTGTATGCATTGTAGTGTATGGCCTGCACATAACCGGTGTATAGGGGAGTGTATGCATTGTAGTGTATGGCCTGCACATAACCGGTGTATAGGGGAGTGTATGCATTGTAGTGTATGGCCTGCACATAACCGGTGTATAGGGGAGTGTGTGCATTGTAGTGTATGGCCTGCACATAACAGGTGTATAGGGGAGTGTGTGCATTGTAGTGTATGGCCTGCACATAACAGGTGTATAGGGGAGTGTGTGCATTGTAGTGTATGGCCTGCACATAACCGGTGTATAGGGGAGTGTGTGCATTGTAGTGTATGGCCTGCACATAACAGGTGTATAGGGGAGTGTATGCATTGTAGTGTGGCCTGCACATAACAGGTGTATAGGGGAGTGTATGTATTGTAGTGTATGGCCTGCACATAACAGGTGTATAGGGGAGTGTATGCATTGTAGTGTATGGCCTGCACATAACCGGTTTATAGGGGAGTGTATGCATTGTAGTGTATGGCCTGCACATAACCGGTGTATAGGGGAGTGTATGTATTGTAGTGTATGGCCTGCACATAACCGGTGTATAGGGGAGTGTATGCATTGTAGTGTACGGCCTGCACATAACCGGTGTATAGGGGAGTGTATGCATTGTAGTGTATGGCCTGCACATAACCGGTGTATAGGGGAGTGTATGTATTGTAGTGTATGGCCTGCACATAACCGGTGTATAGGGGAGTGTATGCATTGTAGTGTATGGCCTGCACATAACCGGTGTATAGGGGAGTGTATGCATTGTAGTGTATGACCTGCACATAACCGGTGTATAGGGGAGTGTATGCATTGTAGTGTGGCCTGCACATAACCGGTGTATAGGGGAGTGTATGCATTGTAACATAGAAACATAGAATTTGACGGCAGATAAGAACCACTTGGCCCATCTAGTCTGCCCCTTTTTTATTTTATCCTTTAGGCAATCTCAATCCCTTTTTTAATCTTGATTCTTTGTAAGGATATTCATATGCCTGTCCCAAGCATGTTTAAATTGCCCTACAGTCTTAGCCTCTACCACCTCTGATGGGAGGCTATTCCACTTATCCACTACCCTTTCTGTGAAGTAATTTTTCCTTAAATTTCCCCTGAACCTCCCCCCCTCCAGTCTCAATGTATGCCCTCGAGTTCTAATACTTCTTTTCCTTTGAAGAATGTTTCCCTCCTGAACTTTGTTAAGACCCTTTATATATTTGAAAGTTTCTACCATGTCTCCCCTTTCCCTTCTCTCCTCCAAACTATACATGTTAAGATCTTTTAGCCTTTCCGGGTAAGTTTTGTGATGTAGGCCATGCACCATTTTAGTTGCCCTTCTTTGTACACTCTCTAATGTATTTATATCCTTCTGGAGATAGGGTCTCCTGAACTGGACACAGTATTCCAGATGGGGCCTTACCAATGACCTATACAGTGGCATTATCACTTCTTTTTTCCTGCTACTGATTCCTCTCCCTATGCAACCAAGCATCTGACTTGCCTTTCTCATTGCTTTGTTGCATTGCTTTCCTGCCTTCAAGTCACTTGAAATAGTGACTCCTAAATCTCTTTCCTCCTCAGTAGTTTCCATTATAGTACCCTTGATACTATACTTAGCCTTTGGGTTTTTGAGACCCAAGTGCATGATTTTGCATTTTTTAGCATTAAACTGTAGTTGCCACGTTCTTGACCATTTCTCAAGCCTACCTAGGTCATCAATCATTTGTTTGACCCCTCCCGGTGTGTCTACCCTGTTGCATATCTTTGTATCATCTGCAAAAAGGCATATTTTCCCTTCAATACCATCTGCAATGTCACCAACAAAGATATTAAAGAGAACTGGACCAAGTACAGATCCCTGGGGTACTCCACTGGTAACATTTCCCTCCATAGATTGCACTCCATTAACTACAACTGTCTGTTTCCTATCCTGCAACCAGGTTCTTATCCATTTCACTAATTTATAATCCACCCCCAGGCTTTCAAGTTTATTTAGCAGTCTGTGATGTGGGACAGTGTCAAATGCCTTACTAAAGTCTAGATATGCTACATCTACAGCTCCCCCTTGATCTATTATTTTCATCACAGAGTCAAAAAAAGTCAATAAGATTTGTTTGGCATGATCTCCCACCAGTAAATCCATGCTGTTTTGGATCCTGTAAGTTGTTTGATTTAAGATATTCCACTACTCTTTCTTTTAATAGTTTTTCCATTACTTTCCCTACTACTGATGTAAGGCTTACTGGTCTGTAGTTACTTGCTTCTTCCTTGCTTCCACTTTTGTGCAGTGGAACTACATTTGCTCTTTTCCAGTCCTCTGGAATATCACCTGTATTTAGTGACTGGTTAAATAATTCTGTTAAAGGTGTAACCAGGACATCTTTTAGCTCTTTGAGTATCCTTGGGTGTATCCCATCTGGTCCCATTGATTTATACACTTTTAGTTTTGAAAGTTCTGTTAGGACCTTCTCATCTGTAAATGTATTTTCATCTACCTTATTTTTATGAATGTCCTTGCAATTTAACTGTGGCCCCATCCCTTCTTCTGTAGTAAATACTGAGCAAAAATAATTATTTAGGTGATCTGCTATTGCCTTGTCTCCCTCCACCAAATGCCCACTCTCTGTCTTAAGTCTTATTATTCCTCCATTTGATTTTCTCCTTTCACTTATATACTTAAAAAAAGTTTTGCCCCCTTTATCTACTGACTGGGCCATTTTCTCCTCAGCTTCTGCCTTTGCACGTCTGATCACTTTCTTAGCATCCTTCCGTCTGTCCAGATACTCCTCTTTGTCGTTATTATTTTGAGTCTGTTTGTATTTCCTAAAAGCCATCTTTTTTGCTTTCACACTAGTTGATACTACTTTTGCATTGTAGTGTATGGCCTGCACATAACCGGTGTATAGGGAAGTGTATGTATTGTAGTGTATGGCCTGCACATAACCGGTGTATAGGGGAGTGTATGTATTGTAGTGTATGGCCTGCACATAACAGGTGTATAGGGGAGTGTATGCATTGTAGTGTATGGCCTGCACATAACCGGTGTATAGGGGAGTGTATGTATTGTAGTGTATGGCCTGCACATAACCGGTGTATAGGGGAGTGTATGCATTGTAGTGTATGGCCTGCACATAACCGGTGTATAGGGGAGTGTATGCATTGTAGTGTATGGCCTGCACATAACCGGTGTATAGGGGAGTGTATGCATTGTAGTGTATGGCCTGCACATAACCGGTGTATAGGGGAGTGTGTGCATTGTAGTGTATGGCCTGCACATAACAGGTGTATAGGGGAGTGTATGCATTGTAGTGTATGGCCTGCACATAACCGGTGTATAGGGGAGTGTATGTATTGTAGTGTATGGCCTGCACATTACAGGTGTATAGGGGAGTGTATGCATTGTAGTGTATGGCCTGCACATAACCGGTGTATAGGGGAGTGTATGCATTGTAGTGTATGGCCTGCACATAACCGGTGTATAGGGGAGTGTATGCATTGTAGTGTATGGCCTGCACATAACCGGTGTATAGGGGAGTGTGTGCATTGTAGTGTATGGCCTGCACATAACAGGTGTATAGGGGAGTGTATGCATTGTAGTGTATGGCCTGCACATAACCGGTGTATAGGGGAGTGTATGTATTGTAGTGTATGGCCTGCACATTACAGGTGTATAGGGGAGTGTATGCATTGTAGTGTATGGCCTGCACATAACCGGTGTATAGGGGAGTGTATGCATTGTAGTGTATGGCCTGCACATAACCGGTGTATAGGGGAGTGTATGCATTGTAGTGTGGCCTGCACATAACCGGTGTATAGGGGAGTGTATGCATTGTAGTGTGGCCTGCACATAACCGGTGTATAGGGGAGTGTATGTATTGTAGTGTATGGCCTGCACATAACCGGTGTATAGGGGAGTGTATGTATTGTAGTGTATGGCCTGCTCATAACCGGTGTATAGGGGAGTGTATGCATTGTAGTGTATGGCCTGCACATAACAGGTGCATAGGGGAGTGTGTGTATTGTAGTGTATGGCCTGCACATAACCGGTGTATAGGGGAGTGTGTGCATTGTAGTGTATGGCCTGCACATAACCGGTGTATAGGGGAGTGTGTGCATTGTAGTGTATGGCCTGCACATAACAGGTGTATAGGGGAGTGTGTGCATTGTAGTGTATGGCCTGCACATAACAGGTGTGTAGGGGAGTGTGTGCATTGTAGTGTATGGCCTGCACATAACAGGTGTGTAGGGGAGTGTGTGCATTGTAGTGTATGGCCTGCACATAACAGGTGTATAGGGGAGTGTATGCATTGTAGTGTATGGCCTGCACATAACCGGTGTATAGGGGAGTGTATGCATTGTAGTGTATGGCCTGCACATAACAGGTGTATAGGGGAGTGTATGCATTGTAGTGTATGGCCTGCACATAACCGGTGTATAGGGGAGTATATGCATTGTAGTGTATGGCCTGCACATAACCGGTGTATAGGGGAGTGTGTGCATTGTAGTGTATGGCCTGCACATAACAACAGGTGTATAGGGGAGTGTGTGCATTGTAGTGTATGGCCTGCACATAACCTGTGTATAGGGGAGTGTGTGCATTGTAGTGTATGGCCTGCACATAACCTGTGTATAGGGGAGTGTATGCATTGTAGTGTATGGCCTGCACATAACAGGTGTATAGGGGAGTGTATGCATTGTAGTGTATGGCCTGCACATAACCTGTGTATAGGGGAGTGTATGCATTGTAGTGTATGGCCTGCACATAACCGGTGTATAGGGGAGTGTATGCATTGTAGTGTATGGCCTGCACATAACCGGTGTATAGGGGAGTGTATGCATTGTAGTGTATGGCCTGCACATAACCGATGTATAGGGGAGTGTATGCATTGTAGTGTATGGCCTGCACATAACCGGTGTATAGGGGAGTGTGTGCATTGTAGTGTATGGCCTGCACATAACAGGTGTATAGGGGAGTGTATGCATTGTAGTGTATGGCCTGCACATAACCGGTGTATAGGGGAGTGTATGTATTGTAGTGTATGGCCTGCACATTACAGGTGTATAGGGGAGTGTATGCATTGTAGTGTATGGCCTGCACATAACCGGTGTATAGGGGAGTGTATGCATTGTAGTGTATGGCCTGCACATAACCGGTGTATAGGGGAGTGTATGCATTGTAGTGTGGCCTGCACATAACCGGTGTATAGGGGAGTGTATGCATTGTAGTGTGGCCTGCACATAACCGGTGTATAGGGGAGTGTATGTATTGTAGTGTGTGGCCTGCACATAACCGGTGTATAGGGGAGTGTATGTATTGTAGTGTATGGCCTGCTCATAACCGGTGTATAGGGGAGTGTGTGCATTGTAGTGTATGGCCTGCACATAACAGGTGCATAGGGGAGTGTGTGCATTGTAGTGTATGGCCTGCACATAACCGGTGTATAGGGGAGTGTATGCATTGTAGTGTATGGCCTGCACATAACCGGTGTATAGGGGAGTGTGTGCATTGTAGTGTATGGCCTGCACATAACCTGTGTATAGGGGAGTGTGTGCATTGTAGTGTATGGCCTGCACATAACCTGTGTATAGGGGAGTGTATGCATTGTAGTGTATGGCCTGCACATTACAGGTGTATAGGGGAGTGTATGCATTGTAGTGTATGGCCTGCACATAACAGGTGTATAGGGGAGTGTATGCATTGTAGTGTGTGGCCTGCACATAACCGGTGTATAGGGGAGTGTATGCATTGTAGTGTATGGCCTGCACATAACCGGTGTATAGAGGAGTGTATGCATTGTAGTGTATGGCCTGCACATAACCGGTGTATAGGGGAGTGTATGCATTGTAGTGCATGGCCTGCACATAACCGATGTATAGGGGAGTGTATGTATTGTAGTGCATGGCCTGCACATAACCGGTGTATAGGGGAGTGTATGCATTGTAGAGTATGGCCTGCACATAACAGGTGTATAGGGGAGTGTATGCATTGTAGTGTATGGCCTGCACATAACCGGTGTATAGGGGAGTGTATGCATTGTAGTGTATGGCCTGCACATAACAGGTGTATAGGGGAGTGTATGGCCTGCACATAACAGGTGTATAGGGGAGTGTATGCATTGTAGTGTTTGGCCTGCACATAACCGGTGTATAGGGGAGTGTATGCATTGTAGTGTATGGCCTGCACATAACAGGTGTATAGGGGAGTGTATGCATTGTAGTGTATGGCCTGCACATAACAGGTGTATAGGGGAGTGTATGTATTGTAGTGTATGGCCTGCACATAACCGGTGTATAGGGGAGTGTATGTATTGTAGTGTATGGCCTGCACATAACAGGTGTATAGGGGAGTGTATGCATTGTAGTGTATGGCCTGCACATTACAGGTGTATAGGGGAGTGTATGCATTGTAGTGTATGGCCTGCACATAACCGGTGTATAGGGGAGTGTATGCATTGTAGTGTATGGCCTGCACATTACAGGTGTATAGGGGAGTGTGTGCATTGTAGTGTATGGCCTGCACATAACCGGTGTATAGGGGAGTGTATGCATTGTAGTGTATGGCCTGCACATTACAGGTGTATAGGGGAGTGTGTGCATTGTAGTGTATGGCCTGCACATAACAGGTGTATAGGGGAGTGTATGCATTGTAGTGTATGGCCTGCACATAACAGGTGTATAGGGGAGTGTATGCATTGTAGTGTATGGCCTGCACATAACCGGTGTATAGGGGAGTGGTTACCGTGTACTGATCGGGACATGATACACTGACGTCTCTGTTTCTCTCACATTGCTCTTTTCAGGATGTGAGAGCGGCTGGAAAGATGGAAGTTTCTCGGAAAGCTCCTTTCACTCCCCTCAAGGTGTGGCTATTGCGGGCAGTGTCGTCTATGTGGCCGACACGGAGAACCATCTGATTAGGAAGGTACGCCACGTTTTTCAGTCTGTGTGTCGGGCAATGTACCCTGCAAGCCCCTGTGGCTCTACTCATTACTGTGACATAGTTATGGCATCTCAGAGACCTGTAAAATACGTCAGAAAATCTCCATGGACTTATTTTAATCCCACTTCAAATATATTTCTCATACGTCCTAGAGGATGCTTGGGTCCACTTCAAGACCATGGGCTATAGATGGTTCCGCAGGAGCCATGGGCACTCTAAAGACTTTTCATTGGGTGTGAACTGGCTCCTCCCTCTATGCCCCTCCTCCAGACCTCAGTTTTAGAAATGTGCCCAGGCAGACTGGATGCACTCTGAGGAGCTCTACTGAGTTTCTCTGAAAAGACTAATGATAGGTTTTTTATTTTCAGGGAGATCTGCTGGCATCAGACTCCCTGCTTCGTGCGACTGAGGGGGCAGAAGTAGGAACCAACTTCCTGAAGAGTTTCATGGCTCCTCTTCTGGCTGACAGGACACCATTAGCTCCTGAAGGGTGCTGAACGCTAGCCGTGTCTAGATGCTCACTCCCACAGCACGCCGTCACCCCCCTCGCAGAGCCAGAAGTCAGAAGACAGGTGAGTAGAAGAAGATAGATCTCCTATCAAGAAAAGTGACAGCTGAGGTACGGCTCGGCTGGCGGGAGCGCAGCGCGCCATTGCTGCCCACACACACAGGCACTGCAGGGCGCGGGGAGGGGGGCGCCCTGGACAGCAAAAATACCTATAAACTGGCAAAAAGGGGGCATAAGATGCCGCTAGCATAGCCCTACCGCCGCCAGTATAAATATTATTAAAGTTTGCTGAGTGAAAAACGCGCCATTGCGGGGGCGGAGCTACTTCCTCAGGCAGCCAGCAAACTGCTCAGCGCCATTTCCTCTCTCTTCTCAGGCTGCAGAGACAACGCTGGTCCTTTCCTCCACTTCTGACTACAAGTACAGGGTGAAAATAAAGGGGGGGCCCAAGCGTTTTTGGTGCATTACAAGTGTGTATTACTGTGTAAAAGCGCTGCTTGTCTGTGGGCATTCTGTGTTCACAGGCATTAGATACAGCCGCTGGGGTTGTGAACTGGCTGCTCCTAAACTGTGTCCCTCTGACAGATTTTACTGTGGGTCTGTCCCCTATAAGTCCCAGTGTGTCTGTGTGGGTGTTGTACACGTGTGAGGCATGTCTGAGGCAGGGAGTTCCTCCCCGGAGGAAGCCATTTTAGGGGCACAGAGTTGTAATGTGGTGGCGCTGCTGACACACCAAGAGCCTGCATGGGTGAAAGAAATACGTGATAGTATGCGTCATATCAATAGGAGATTAGATAAGTCTGAATCTCATGCTGAGTGCTGGATAAAATCTGTGGAGGATGTGATTTTTCAGGGCTCTGTTCTTCCATATGCAGGCGACCCCTCTGGGTCACATAAGAGACCATTTGCGAATATTGTGAATACTGATACCGACACGGACACTGATTCTTGTGTCGACGATAGTGACTCCAGAGAAATAGATCATAAATTGGCAAAAAATATACAATATATGATTATAGCTTTAAGGGAAGGTTTGGAAGTCACGGAAGCCACTCCTGTACCTCAGGAGAAGGCATATTTCTATAAAGAAAAGAAATCCAAAGTCACTTTCCCTCCTTCCCACGAGCTAAATACTCTCTTTGAAGGGATGTGGTTGAATCCTGAAAATAAATTTCGTATTCCCAAGAGGATTCAGATAGCTTACCCTTTCCCAGCAGAGGACAGGAAAAAATGGGAGTGACCCCCTGTGTTAGACAGTGCACTGTCCAGATTGACAAAGAAGGTAAATCTCCCTGCACCTGGCACGGCTTCACTAAAAGAGCCGGCAGACCGAAAGATGGAAACTACATTGAAATCCATTTATGTTACCAATGGTACGCTGCTCAGGCCCACTATTGCCTGCACGTGGGTAAGTTGCGCTATTGAAAAATGGTCAGAAAGTGTGTCAGCAGAAATTGACACTATTGATAAAGATGAGATACTCCTTAAGTTAGGGAATATCAAGGACGCTGCCGCATACATGCTGGAAGCAATGAAGGATATTGGACTCTTGAGTTCACAAGCCGCTACCATGGCAGTATCGGCTAGGCGGGCGTTGTGGATTCGCCAGTGGAACGCGGATGCAGATTCCAAAAGAAACATGGAGGCTCTCCCATATAAAGGTGAGGCCTTATTTGGCGATGGACTGGATGCGTTAGTCTTGGCGGCTACCGCAGGTAAGTCGACATTTTTGCCCTCTGCGCCTGCACCGGCAAAAAAAGCCCCATCACCCACACATGCAGTCCTTTCGGCCCAATAAATACAAAAAAGCGAGAGGTTCCCCCTTCTTTAGAGGTAGGGGAAAGGGAAAGAAGTCCACAGCGGCTTCAAGTTCCCAGGAGCAGAAGTCTACCCCTGCTTCTGCCAAATCTTCAGCATGACGCTGGGGCTCCCTTGCGGGAGGCCGCTCGGGTGGGGGCACGTCTCAAACGGTTCAGCCAAGGATGGATTCTGTCTGGCCTGGATCCCTGGGTGTTGCAAATCGTATACAAGCGGGATACAAGCTGGAGTTTCAGGACGTTCCCCCATGCCGATTTTTCAAATCGACCTTGCCAGCTTCTCTTCCAGACAGAAGCAGTAACAGCGGCAATCCAAAAACTATGTCAGGATCAGGTCATAGTCCTGGTACCTTTGTCACAACAAGTGGAGGGGTTTTATTCAAGCCTTTTTGTAGCCCCGAAGCCGGACTGCTCGGTCAGACCGATTCTGAACCTGAAAAATCAGAATTTCTACTTGAAACGGGTCAAGTTCAAAATGGAATCACTGAGAGCAGTGATTTCCAGTCTGGAGGAGGGGGACTACATGGTATCTGTAGACATAAAGGATGCTTACCTGCATGTTCCCATTTACCCTCCTCACCAGGCTTATCTGAGATTCGCGGTTCAGGATTGCCACTACCAATTCCAGACATTACCTTTCGGTCTCTCCACGGCACCAAGGGTATTTACCAAGGTGATGGCGGAGATGATGGTTCTCCTGCGTCAAAAAGGAGTCAATATAATTCCTTATCTGGACGATCTCCTGATAAAGGCGATATCCAGGGAGCAGTTGTTACAAAACATCACACTCTCCCTGTCAATACTCCCAACAACACGGTTGGATCATAAATTATCCAAAGTCACAGTTGGAACCGACGACAAGGTTGTCTTTTCTCGGGATGATTCTGGACACAGAAGTTCAGAGAGCATTTCTTCTGGTGGAAAAGGCTCTGGAAATCCAGAAACTGTAAAACTGTTATTGAAACCATCCAGGGTGTCGATCCATCAGTGCATTCGGCTGTTAGGGAAGATGGTGGTGGCCTACGAGGCCATACAGTTTGGCAGGTTCCATGCCAGAGTGTTCCAGTGGGACCTGTTGGACAAGTGGTCGGGTTCCCACCTACACATGCACCGAAAGATAATCCGGTCAACAAAAACCAGGATTTCGCTCCTGAGGTAGCTACACAGCTCTCACCTACTAGAGGGACGCAGGTTCGGGATTCAGGACTGGCTCCTGGTAACCACGGATGCAAGTCTCCGAGGCTGGGGAGCTGTCACTCAAGGAGAAAGCTTCTAAAGACGATGGTCAAGTCAGGAAGCCTGCCTTCACATAAATGTGCTGGAACTGAGAGCCATTTACAACGGCCTTCAACAAGCGGTACATCTTCTTCAAGATCATCCCGTGCATATCCAGTCGGACAATGTAACAGCAGTCGCGTACATAAAAAGGCAGGGCGGAACGAAAAGCAGAGCGGCAGTGGCAGAGGTGACGAAGATCCTCCTCTGGGCAGAAAGACATCTAAAAGCTCTGTCGGCAATATTCATTCCGGGAGTAGACAACTGGGAAGCAGACTTCATCAGCAGACATGATCTCCATCCAGGAGAGCGGGGCCTCCACCAAGAAGTCTTTGCAGAGGTGACAAGTCTTTGGGGAATTCCTCAAGTAGACTTGATGGCATCTCGTCTCAACAAGAAGCTTCAGAGATACTGTTCCAGGTCGAGAGACCCTCAAGCGATAGCGGTGGATGCGCTAGTGGCCCAGTGGGTTTTCCCGTCAGTGTATGTCTTCACTCCACTTCCGCTGATCCCAAAAGTGCTCAGGATCATAAGAAGAACAAGAGTTCGGGCAATCTTCATTGCCCCAGACTGGCCAAGGAGGGCTTGGTACCCAGAGCTCCAGGAGTTGCTCATAGAAAATCCTCGGCCTCTTCCTCTTCGCGAGGACCTGCTACAGCAGGGGCCGTGCGTGTATCAAGACTTACTGCGGCTACGTTTGATGGCATGGCTGCTGAGCGCCGGATCCTAGCCCGAAAGGGTATTCCCAAGGAAGTCATCCTCACTCTTATTCAGGCCAGGAAGGGAGTAACGCTGAAACGTTAACACCGTATTTGGAGAAAATATGTATCTTGGTGTGAATCCAAGAAGGCTCCTACGGAGGAGTTTCACTTGGGATGTTTCCCCCATTTTCTACAGGCTGGTGTGGAGGCGGGCCTCAGGTTAGGATCAATCAAGGTCCAGATTTCGGCCTTTGTGTTTTTCCAGAAACAATTGGCTTCTCTTCCAGAAGTTCAGACCTTCGTGAAAGGGGTTCTGCACATCCAGCCTCCATTTGTGCCTCCGGTGGCACCATGGGACCTTAACGTGGTGTTGCAGTTCCTCCAATCGGACTGGTTTGAGCCTCTACAAGAGATAGAGTTGAAGTTTCTCACTTGGAAAGTGGTGATGCTTTTGGCATTGGCATCCGCACGGCGGGTGTCTGAATTGGGGGCCTTGTCTCACAAGAGCCCTTACCTAATCTTCCATGAAGATAGGGCAGAGTTGCGAACTCGTCAACATTTTCTTCCAAAGGTGGTTTCTTCTTCCCACATAAACCAACCTATTGTGGTGCCAGTAGTTACTGAGACGTTCACCGAGTCAAAGTCTCTAGTTGTGGTTAGGGCTTTGAAAATTTATGTCGCTAGAACGGCTCGAATACGGAAAACAGAGTCATTGTTTGTCCTGTATGCTTCCAATAAAATTGGGTGTCCTGCTTCCAAGCAGACTATTGCGCGTTGGATCAGAAGTACGATTCAGCACGCTCATACTACAGCTGGATTGCCGTTACCGACATCGGTGAAGGCCCATTCCACTAGGAAGGTGGGCTCATCCTGGGCGGCTGCCCGGGGGGTCTCGGCATTACAACTTTGGCGAGCAGCTACTTGGTTGGGGTCAAACACTTTTGCTAAATTCTACAAGTTTGACACCTTGGCCAATGAGGACCTCAAGTTCGGTCAATCGGTGCTGCAGGGTCATCCGCACTCTCCCGCCCGTACTGGAGCTTTGGTATAAACCCCATGGTCTTGAAGTGGACCCCAGCATCCTCTAGGACGTATGAGAAAACAGGATTTTAATACCTACCGGTAAATCCTTTTATCCTAGTCCGTAGAGGATGATGGGCGCCCGACCCAGTGCGTACTTTACCTGCAGTTTAGTTATTAGAGTTACACAAGTGGGTCTGGGACTGAGGGTCGACAGCACAAAGGTCGACACACCTTAGGTCGACGCCAATTGGTCGACACACCTTAGGTCGACATGGACAAAAAAGTCGACAGGAACAAGGTCGACATGAGTTTTTATGTTTTTTTTGGTGTCGTTTTCTTCGTAGAGTGACCGGGAACTCCAATTAGTGCACCGCGTCCCCTCGCATGGCTCGCTTCGCTCGCCATGCTTCGGGCATGGTGCCTTCGCTCGGCACACTTTACCGTTCCAATCGTAGTCCACGTGGATCGTTAAGTATGAAAAGGTTCCAAAAAATAAAAAAATCGCGAAAAACTCATGTCGACCTTGTTCCATGTCAACCTTGTTCCTGTCTACCTTTTGTCCATGTCGACCTTTTTGTCCATGTCGACCTAAGGTGTGTCGACCTTTGTGCTGTCGACCTGGAGTCCGGATACCACACAAGTTGTGTTATCTTAGTTTCAGCATGTTGCTGCAATTGGTTCATGCCTGTTGGCGTGTGTTACGTTGAATGCCATGTGTGCGGCATGGTTGGGGTGTGAGTTGGTATGGATCTCACCACTAGTATTAAAGTAAATCCTTTCCTCGAAATGTCCGTCTCCCTGGGCACAGTTCCTATAATTGAGGTCTGGAGGAGGGGCATAGAGGGAGGAGCTAGTTCACACCCATTGAAAAGTCTTAAGCGTGCCCATGGCTCCTGCGGAACCGTCTATACCCCATGGTCTAGAAGTGGACCCCAGCATCCTCTACGGACTAGGAGAAAAGGATTTACCGGTAGGTATTAAAATCCTGTTATTGGTCTATGCTTAAAACTTCATTGTTTTCAAAAATGTTTCTGAAGCTTTTTTGTACCTACTGAGGATCTAGCTGGAAGATTCTTTGTCAGATGGTCTAGCAGGGGTGCTTCCCAAATGTGTTTAACAGTTGTCTTTTACCTTTTAAAAGGTATGAACGATATTCATGGTAAGACTTAACCCCTCCTGATATCCTTACACACTTTTTCCTTAAAGGATGTCCCTGTGTAATCCTTATACAGCCGGTGTGCAGTACCTAGCTCGTCCCGCAGACCCCATGCTCCTGTGTAATAATGCCATCTTCCAATATTCCTGGTAGCTGTCTCCCCGCATGCGGCTTCCTTGGTTAAGCAGGTTACCCATGAATTTTACACTTTGATTTGACATCTGAGTTCTCTGTAGTGTAATGTTTCCAAGTCTCTTCTCAAGGGCTCGAGATCAGACGTAATTTCCTGTCTAATAGGTTTTAATGTTTCTGTTACGAAGGCAATAAATATTTTTAGATTCATGTGGAAAAGTCCTTTAAATCAGCAACTGGTGACCTGATACACATAAGCGCTCTTCTAACCTTCAATAGATTAATTGCAGTAACTTTTACCCTAAACATGTGAAAGCAAATGAGCCCACGTGGATCCATGCAGGAATATGCTGTAGTAGGGAGGCCTTGTCCTGGGGTAGATGGGCACGTCCAAACACACAGCAGCCAGGAAACCGCACACCCAGTCCAGGGTTTTCATGCAATCTAGCCGTAGCTAGTTTTCTTATGTGTACAGAAAATATAAAACAAAAATAAATCCTAACCCATTTGGGCACAAACTATCAAAAAGGTTCCCTCCCTCAAAAGATGGTAGGACCCTATGCCCCTACCACAAACAAAGGCATATTGCACAGTACTCATGGTCAATAAATCAGTGTCTCATAACTAGCTAGTTGCCTATTTCCCCAGGAAGTGAGACCCTGAGTAAAGCCCTGACGCACCTTATATCAGCCTCTAACATGTGCGGGTACTAATTATCCTGCACTCAGGCTCAACACCCGAAATGAGCCTAATGGATGGAGCCCCTCTAATCTCTTCATCCATACCCCAGGAACCCATAACCAGCTATTATATATGTGTAATTACAAATGTGTCCTTTTACCCCCTATCCCTTTTGTGGCATATGGCATAATTCCTGCACTGTGCACTTACCTTGTCAATGAAGATTCTGGCCTTATCCACAGCGGGAGATCACATGGTGCTGATCTGCGATCATCTGATCTGTGTTGCTTCCTCCTACAGTCACATGATGCAGTACAAGGCTTCTTCTTCCGATCATCTCTTCATTCGCGCACCACCTCACCTTCAGATATAGCGATGTGTATGGAAAACATGTAGTCATGGGAACAACCTGAGGAAGAGGGAGGTTTTGCAGAAGATATTCCTCAAATTGCAAAGTAGTAGTTACGGCTCCGTTGGCAAATGTATTCTACATTTTGTAGTAAAACTTCTTTTAACAAATAAAAATATTTTATCTAGGTTGATCTGGAAACGTTTAGAGTGAGCACGGTGGCCGGGATAGGAAGTCAAGGCGTTGACAAGGAGGGCGGAGCTCAAGGAGAGGCGCAACCAATCAGCTCTCCCTGGGATGTCACATATGGGGACTCGGGTAAGCAAGTCCAGCACATACCGCTGCCTAAAGATGATATCCCTTATTTGCTCATCGATTTGGATACAGTATTTATAATTGATGCCCGATTAAATCTGCCATATCAATAAGTAAGGAATCGTTTATATGGCAGCTGTAAATTAATGTTATGGCCCAGCATCTGATTACAGAAGCTGTAGGTAAATGGTTGTGGCAGGCGTGGATCTACTTTAAATGGGCTCTAGTTCTGTATTCTATGTTCCAGTTATTCTATCTAATACATATATTAAGGGACGAATGTATGAAATATTCTTGCTGTAGGACTTGTCTTTATTTCTTTGCTGGTGTTACCAAATTTTTTAATTTTTGTGTTTCCATTCGCCATAATCCCTTTATCTCCTACAAGATCTGTGATATCCGTATAACCCGCTCCTGGCACAATCGCTTGGGGCATGACTTAACAGCAGTTTTATTGTGGACTTCATCTCTGAGATCTTTTCCCAACGTTGTGCCACAAGTTTTCCATTGGGTTAAGATCAGGGGACTGTCCAATTCAGCATCCAGATGTGACGCAAGGTGAACCAATTATTCAGGACGTTTGTTCTGTGGAAGTGTGCATTGTCATCTTGTAAAATGACGGAGACATTTATTTCGCAGAGGGGTGCGTTCTTGCCTCAAGTGTTGTGATGTATTTTGCCGCACTCCGCATTCCTTCCATGATTTGAAGACGTCCAACACCAGCGGCTAACGTGCATCCCCAGTCCAAGACCTTGACCGGATGCGTCACAGTCATGCTTAGACACTCAGAACAGCAATTGTTGTTATTGCATCAGTGTTGCGTATGTGTACGCAGTTGCTGAAGACTTTGCGATGGTTTATTTAGGCAAATGCACTGTGAAACGCAATCTTTGCGCAGCGATGGTTTTCCTTGGCCTCACGGATCTTGGTAGATCACCGGTTGATCTGGCCTCCTGAAATTTGGCCAGTATCCTGGAAACGGTATTGGACAGGTTACAGCCGGTCGTTTCCGTAATCTGTCTTCCAGAATGTACCGCTCTTTAGCGAACACCGTTTTCTTTGCCGGCACAGGTGATATGATTCTTTGCTTAAGACACATGGGGGGAGATGTCTCAAAGTTTAGAGAGAGAGAAAGTACCAACCACTCCGCTTCTGTCACTTTACAGGCTGTGTTGGAAAAATGACAGGTAGAAGCTGATTGGTTAGTACTTTTTTTTTATTTTCCTCTCCAAGCTTTGATACGTCTTCCCATGGTGAGAATGCACTTCTAATATGTCAAAGAGAATGCATGGTGTGTCTGTGTATATGTATGTATGTATATATATATATCCATGCATGTGATAGTGGCACTCACTGTCCCTTTAGGGACCACCGGGGTGCCCTCCTTCCAAGGTATAGCCAATTCAGGTTCTCTGGGGCGGATTGCTGCTCCACTCCTCCATGCAAAAAGAACCAGGCGGCACTCCACGGATTTTTAAACCAGTAAAAATGTATTCAAATTGATTCAAGACATTACATGCATAGTGGGCACCAACGTTTCAACGCCACCTGGGCGTTTTTATCAAGGTGCTACGCTGTGTTGTGAAGGTATAGGGTTTGTTTTGGAGGAGTGGAGCAGCAATCCGCCCCAGAGAACCTGAATTGTGTGTGTGTGTGTGTGTGTGTGTGTGTGTGTGTGTGTGTGTGTGTGTGTGTGTGTGTATATGTATATATATATATATATATATATATATATATATATATATATAATATTACTCTGATTGGTCAACTGATTGCGGCACCTAATTGCTTGATGAATATTGTGGCGGTGAAACTGTTTGTTTCAACACAGTTTTCTGGCTGAAACCTAGAAACAGCTTTTATATACAAACAGGACTTACGCAGGTATTAATATGTGGCAACATTTCTTACATAACATTATACTATATATATCAAAGAAAAATACATAAAATATCTCCTCAAGCCAGGGAAAATGCAGAACCTTCTAGTGATGGAAGACTTTTGATGAAGTGATGAAAGGCCATCGCTGATGAGAATAAAAAAATAGCAACTACTGTCATCCACTTGTGACCTGTACCCAGGCCTTCCGCGGTTCCCTATCGTATCGGCCTAGTAGTCCATAAAATTGCAGAGCTGTGCAGAGACTGAGATATTTTCTGGCCTGCTGACGGAAGATGTTGTTGGACCCCTGATAATAAAGCCTTCACTTTTGGAGAACCTGGCTGACTTGTGTCGTTCCTTTTTTCACAAATTTATCGTGATTCAAGGTTTATTTGTGGTTTTTCACGGCTAATTGAATTCAACACTATATGTGCCTTCCTGTGGCTTATTATTTTACCTCCTGCTGCAATTTGTAGGCATCTATTATATTATCTTTTTGATTTATGTTTGTTATCCTCGTATATGAGCTACCCCCCCCAACTGTGCTCTCTTCATTGGAGATAGTTGTGTACAATGAGCAGTTTCATATTGTATCTCTGCCTGGTCATATAAAGACATAGGTGGTCATTACGAGTTGATCGCTCGTTGCCGATTTTCGCAGCGCAGCGATTAAGTGAAAAAACGGCAATTTTGCGCATGTGCATGGTACTTTCACACAAAACTTTGTAGATTTACACAAGCTCGAGCGCCGTTTTTTCATCGCTCAAGTGATCGGAGTGTGATTGACAGGAAGTGGGTGTTTCTGGGCGGAAACTGGCCGTTTTCAGGGAGTATGCTAAAAAACGCAGGCGTGCCAGGTAAAAACGGGGGAGTGGCTGGCCGAACGCAGGGCGTGTTTGTGACGTCAAACCAGGAACTAAACAGACTAAGGTGATCGCAGTCTAGGAGTAGGTCTGGAGCTACTCAGAAACTGCAGCAAATTATTTAGTAGCAGTTCTGCTAATCTTTCGTTCGCTATTCTGCTAAGATACACTCCCAGAGGGCGGCGGCCTAGCGTGTGCAATGCTGCTAAAAGCAGCTAGCAAGCGAACAACTCTGAATGAGGGCCATTGCTAGGAAGCACAGAAAAACTAGCTAGTGAGCCAAGTGCATGGAGTAAAAGTTGCAGTAAGATTTATATAAAGTAGTAAATTAGTCCTATAAAGGTGGATATACGGTATTTTCCCTGCTGTACAGAAATCTAGCTGCATCGGACAAATCATTTACTGCACGTTTCCTGTTTCTCCTCGGATGTCTCATTAAATAATTAGGCCCCTTATTGCTTCGGAATGTGTTCCACTGCTGCCTTTTGGGTTTGTTGAAGTAATTATCTTTATTTGTCCCTTTCTGTGTGAGGGAGAGCTTTCCATCATGCTTCCACACATAGAATGTATTCCCTATCATTAGACTGTACTAAGAGCTGTCAGGGACTCTGCAATTACAGCTTGTTTAAGAACACTCTGGTCACGATTCTGTATTTTCAGATCTACATAAAAAATATACAGCCATAGCAGCTGGATGCAAACCAGGGGGAATCGCACTTTTATCCAAGAAACAAAATGTAACTTTTTAACACAACGGGGTAGATTCAACAACCAGCGTGAGCCGTCTTTATTCACGATTGCATTGTGTGCACAGAAGTAAATGCGGCTAGTTGACTGTATGCATCTGCGCAAACGCACTCCCCCCTCCCCAATCCGGACACTTGGCTCCATCGACAACATTACCAGCATAGCCTTCACCGGCCGTATAGTCCATATATCTGTAGGCATGCCAGTCACTCACTATACCTTGCCAGTGTGCGAACGCTCTGTTGCCACCCAGCCCAGTTGGAGATGCAACCTGCAGGATATAGAGTATCTGCAGTGTGAAAATGGCCACTCTATATACTAAAAACACTGCTAATCAGAACAGTTATAATACACTAGTAAAATTGAGGTGCTTAGCATAATTTTGGCCAAAAATATGGACCCACCTACCACGGCCAGGTGACCTAATGAGGTGGGTCCCAAACATTACTAAGGTTCAAGTCCAGAGTGGACCCCGGGCCAGCACAGCCCAACCGCTCCAAGGCATCACACTAGTGAGAAGTGTCAGTTTGTGTTAGAAAGTGTTACATAAGAAGTAGTAGGTGAGTGCCTGAAGTGTTACGTAGGTGAGAAGTCGTAATTAAGGTATTAAAAAGTGTTACATTAAGTGTTTACAATAATGATTCCCTGAAGCAGCCTGGGCACACCAACCCAGGGGGCCCCATCCCCCAAACACATTCCTAATACTGACATGTTATTTAAATGTATCCAGGACTTACCATTCCTAGTGCCTATTCCAGTATGTGGACTGCAAATGTCAGAACCCTACACTAATTAAAAACACCATTGTGAAAATGCGTAAGATACGTCTGCAGAATCCATCAGGTGTCTTGTTGCTGCCGTATGAGCAGCTGTCCAATCTGGGACTGGTACAACTGGTAGCAGCCTGGGCCCCGATAAGTGTCACTGGGATCTTACTGGGACAGTGGTCCTAGAATCTCATCACGCTATCTCTTTACAGCCATGTTGGGGCCGGAGCCTGTCGACGGCGCAGGCACAGCCATCTAGCAGCACGCTTGCAAGCACAGGCTACTGGAGACTAAACCAAAGAAAATGCAGTCTTGTAGCTTATAGACTAAATTACTTTTCGGAGCTTGATAAATTGGAGGAGACCGCATTTCCTAATTTTAAAAAAATGTTGCCTGCGGTAAACTCTTACTTAGCGGATCGCAGGGCAGATCTCTGAATTATCCTGCGTTCCGGGTTTGATAGATCAGAGAGTAGAATAAAATCATGCGGGAACAGCTGTTACGGGCTGGGCGCAAGTGCGCGCTTGTGATGATGACCGGTAGCAGGCGAAGCGTGGGACTCTGGAAACGGGCGTATACGCGCATCTAGTTCTGTCTGTGTAATGCAAGAGCACTAACTGGGTGCAGAGGCGAATCCAGCGGGGATTTAGCCAGTATCATCCATCCCACTATGTTGTCTGTCAATAACTGCTGCTGTCAGGAGGTTCGGGAAACCAGCAGGAGGACAGACTGGGTTTCCCCCGGCAATGTCCTTTTCCCCATGTCCACTAGTGGCCACTGTTCCACGCAATTCTTTGCATCTGATTATTCATTGCATCTGATGCCCAGGACCAGCATTTTCCTTTAATAGAAATGATGTCTGCATCTAATTCATTTTCAGCTGTGACCGAGTATGGATTGGTCAGTAGAGCCTACGTCATGTGTTTTTGAGATTGTCTGAAGCTGTGGGCTCATTGGCTGGAAATAGGCAGGATCTAGTCACCGATCTCGCTGCATTGGTTTATTCTATAGATCTTTTATGTGACTTGGCCTTGCAGAACAATGAGCCTGAACTTGTGCAGTATTCTGCCAGTCACCACCCAGCCTCCTGCAACCCCCTCTTCCCTCCTGCGTTCTGCCACTCCAGCAGTGTGCCTATCCTGTGTCTGTGCACCACGCACATTAACTGTAGGTCGGCACCAAGCACCACAAATCTCAGCGCCTGCTGGTAACAATACATGATAAGGGGGTACAGATGGATGCTGAGTTACACCCAGTTTGCTGTACAATGAGACAGGTACGGATCTAGACTTTTCTTTTAGGGGGGGGCGGTTTACTGTTTAATCTTGACTCCTCCCCTCTCTAGTCCCAACTCCTCCCATCTGCAATCCTAACTCATCCTCTCTCAATTCCTGGAAAACTGAACTTTTTGAGTGAGACTGAGATAGAGCTTTGTGATTGTTCTATGTACATGTGACTGTGCTATGGGGTAATTGTATTTATTAGCCCTAGTTCCCACACACCAGCAAGTGAGGGGCATATGCTCTGTAACCCTTGGTCTCCTGGCTCCTCTGTGCTGCTGTGGTATAGACTGCAGCAATGCGTGCTGCCTCAGGCTCTCCCTGGAGAGCTCTCTTCAGCTCAAAAGTGGCCGTGGCTATGACTGTGTAAGGGGGGCGGTCGCCCCCCTTCGCCCCGCCCTAAATCCGGCCCTGCAATGAGAACAGTGTGACAAAGTGACCGGTCAATGGGCTTCTAGCTGGAGAGATCGGCATTGTCATGCACCAGGAGAATAGTGTTCCGACTAGAGAGATGGCGACCAGAAGAGGCACATGGTGCCTCGTGGTGGAAAGCATTGAAAGTTCTTTAGAACTGTCCTAATGTATCTGGATGAGAAAACATGGGTTCTGTTGCGCTAAAGCCATCATTTTGGGTTTATATTTGGAAAAGATGCCTCACGCACTGATAGATACCGAGTTTCTGCTGCTTCTACTTCTTTTCAGTTAGTTGTGCAGTGATTGGTTTTGGCTCCTCAGTGAGATACCGGGTTAGCGACGCCTGAATTACTGGGGGTTCATGTGAGGAAACCAAGCATTGCCCGGCAACAGGCAGTGATTAACAAACACCGTTCTGTGTCATGAGATGTTTCCAGCAGGTAAATGTGTAACCAGGTTACTTAGCCATTGCAGTGTGATTACAGCCCCCGAAAGCCTCCATGCAGTAAATACTGGGCAAGGCCACAGAGCTAACCATTCATTTTCCAGTATGAATTCAGTGTGAGTCTCATGTTAAAGAAGCTTTAACTACAATCTCCTATTTCTGTACAGCACCTTATTACATAACGTATTATAATGCATGCCAATGGGCGCCACCAGGAGACACGTATTCAGTGTGGGGCCCTGCCTAGCTTCACCTGGGTAGTGCGGCCGTATCTCGTGACAACTATTTATTGCTTACCTAGGTGTGGTGAAAAGTATAGTAGACGTGGGTACATTTATTAGAGAACGGATATTCAGCACTGACACATAACTTGTGATGTTGAGCCATATCTGACGCCACTTGTGCAGTGCTGATCTGCAGCTGGTGGCGGGTACGCCGTGCTGATCTGCATCTGGGGACGGGTACGCCGTGCTGATCTGCAGCTGGGGGCGGGTACGCCGTGCCGATCTGCAGCTGGCAGCGGGTGCGCAGTGCTGATCTCCAGCTGGTGGTGGGTGCGCAGTGCTGATCTGCAGCTGGGGGCGGGTACGCCGTGCCGATCTGCAGCTGGTGGTGGGTGCGCAGTGCTGATCTCCAGCTGGTGGTGGGTGCACAGTGCTGATCTGCAGCTGGGGGCGGGTACGCAGTGCTGATCTGCCGCTGGGGGCAGGTGCGCAGTGCTGATCTGCAGCTGGTGACTGGTACGCCGTGCTGATCTGCATCTGGGGACGGGTACGCCGTGCTGATCTGCAGCTGGGGACGGGTACGCCGTGCTGATCTGCAGCTGGGGGCGGGTACGCAGAGCTGATCTGCAGCTGGTGGCGGGTATGCAGAGCTGATCTGCAGCTGGTGGCGGGTACGCAGAGCTGATCTGCAGCTGGTGGCAGGTACGCTGTGCTGATCTGCAGCTGGTGGCGGGTACGCAGAGCTGATCTGCAGCTGGTGGCAGGTACACTGTGCTGATCTGCAGCTGGTGGCGGGTACGCAGTGCTGATCTGCAGCTGGTGATCAGTAAGCAATGCCACCCAATGTGTAATCACAAACTTACTGACCATATGCACCCATGTAAGTTCTCCAGGGTATATATAATTGTACGTTCTTCCACGCCATCAGACGACAGATGTTACTGTATACAGATGATGCAATGGCGCTCAGGATACTGGATGTATTACTCTTGTTGTCTCTCCACACCCAAGCATTAAGCAAATCTCTCTCCATTCTCGCTGCGGAAGATGTAACAGAATAAATAAAGATGTGACTGATTGAATAAAGTTGTGATTGGTTTGTGGCTTCCTCGTTTTATCACTGGCTTTGGCGTATCTCTTCCAGGGGTGCTGTGGATAGCGATGGCAGGGACGCATCAGATCTGGGCACTGTTATTAGAAGAGGGGACCCTGCCCAAGGGAAGGTAAGTACCCCTTTTGTGCGTAGACCTTATATACTGAGCTGCTGAGTGCACACGGCCGGGCCTGGGAACTGTCTCTATACAGAGTAATGGGAATACTTATCGCCGTGCTGCAGTGTCCTCTCCAGGCGGATTCTATAACTCCGCAGTAATGGATCTATGTGATCGGCAGTATGCCATTGTAATTCTCCTATATCAGGACTCGTTTCTCGTCAGTATCCTGCTGTAAGCAGAAGTGCTACATTTGTTGCTTTATACATCGCTGTGTTCATATTTTATACTTTTTGTAAAGTTAAATTTCTCTAACGTCCTAGTGGATGCTGGGGACTCCGTCAGGACCATGGGGAATAGCGGGCTCCGCAGGAGACAGGGCACATCTAAAAAGCTTTTTAGGTCACATGGTGTGTACTGGCTCCTCCCCCTATGACCCTCCTCCAAGCCTCAGTTAGGTTTTTGTGCCCGTCCGAGAAGGGTGCAAACTGGATGGCTCTCTTAAGGAGCTGTTTAGTAAAGTTTTTTTTTAGGTTTCTAATCAGTGATTCCTGCTGGCGACAGGATCACTGCAACGAGGGACTTAGGGGAGAGACTTGCAACTCACCTGCGTGCAGGAGGATTGAAGTTTTAGGCTACTGGACACTGAGCTCCAGAGGGAGTCGGAACACAGGTCAGCCTGGGGTTCGTCCCGGAGCCGCGCCGCCGATCCCCCTTACAGACGCTGAAGAAAGACGGCGGAACGGAGGTCCGGAAACAGGCGGCAGAAGACTTCACAGTCTTCAGAGAGGTAGCGCACAGCACTGCAGCTGTGCGCCATTGTTGCTACACGGCTCACTGACACGGTCACGGAGGGTGCAGGGCGCTGCTGGGGGCGCCCTGGGCAGCAATATAAATACCTATTTGGCAAATAAATACATCACATATAGCCATTAAGGCTATATGTATGTATTTAACCCAGGCCAGTTTTCCTAATAACCGGGAGAAAAGCCCGCCGTGAAAGGGGCGGAGCTTATTCTCCTCAGCACTCAGCGCCATTTTCCTGACCAGCTCCGCTGGTGAGGAAGGCTCCCACTCTCCCCTGCACTACAGAACAGGGTTAAAGAGAAGGGGGGCATAAATTGGCGATATAATTATATATTAAGAGCCCATATATAGAAACAACACCTTCTAGGGTTGTTATATACATTATGGCGCTTTTGGTGTGTGCTGGCAAACTCTCCCTCTGTCTCCCCAAAGGGCTAGTGGGTCCTGTCCTCTATCAGAGCATTCCCTGTATGTGTGTGCTGTAGGTCGGTACGTGTGTGTCGACATGTATGAGGAAAATGTTGGTGAGGAGACGGAGAAAATTGCCTGTAATGGTGATGTCACTCTCTAGGGAGTCGACACCAGAATGGATGGCTTACTTATGGAATTACGTGATAATGTCAACACGCTGCAAGCCGGTTGACGACATGAGACAGCCGGCGGACAAATTAGTATCGGTCCAGGTGTCTCAGACACCGTCAGGGGCTTGTAAAAACGCCCATTTACCTCAGTCGGTCGACAGACATTGACACGGACACTGACCCCAGTGTCGACGGTGAAGAAACAAACGTATTTTTCCTTTAGGGCCACAAGTTACATGTTAAGGGCAATGAAGGAGGTGTTACGTATTTCTGATACCACAAGTACCACAAATAAGGGTATTTTGTAGGGTGGGAATAAACTACTTGTAGTTTTGCCTGAATCAGATAAATTAAATGAAGTGTGTGATGATACGTGGGGTTCCTCCGACAGAAAGTTATGGGCGGTATACCCTTTTTCCCGCCAGTAGTAAGGGCGAGTTGGAAAACACACCTTAGGGTGGACAAGGCGCTCACACGCATATAAAAAACATGGCGTTACCGTTTCCAGATACGGCCGCCCTCAAGGAGCCAGCTGATAGGAAGCTGAAAAATATCATAACAGTATATACACACATACTGGTGTTATACTACGACCAGCAATCGCCTCAGCCTGGATGTGCAGCGCTGAGGGGGCTTGGTCGGATTTCCTGACTGAAAATTTTGATACCCTTGACAGGGACAGGATTTTATTGTCTATAGAGCATTTTAGGGATGCATTTCTATATATGTGTGATGCGCAGAGGCATATTTGCATTCTGGCATCAAAGAGTAAATGTGATGTACATATCTGCCAGACGAAGACACGACAGTGGTCAGGTGAGGCAGATTCCAGACGGCATATGGAAGTATTGCCGTATAAAGGGGCGGTCCATTGGACCTGGTGGCCATGGCAACAGCTGAAAAATCCACCTTTTGTTACCCCGAGTCACATATTGGCAGAAAAGGACACAGTCTTTTCAGTCTCAGTCCTTTCGTCCCCATACGGGCAGGCGGGCGAAGGCCAGTCATATCTGCCCAGGGGGAGAGGAAAGGGAAGAAGACTGCAGCAAGCAGCTCATTCCCAGGAACAGAAGCTCCTCACGGCTTCTGCCAAGTCCGCAGCATAACGCTGGGGCCGTACAAGCGGACTCAGGTGCGGTAGGGGGTCATCTCAAGAGTTTCAGCAACACTCGCAAGGGAACTCCGGGATCCTACATGTAATATCCCAGGTGTACATTGGAAATTCGAGACGTCTCCCCCTCACACAATTCACAGGCTGTATTCCCAGCAGGTGATAATCAAAGTACCCTTCTTACAACAAGGAAGGGGGTAGTATTCCACACTATATTGTGGTACTGAAGCCAACCGGCTCGGTGAGATCTGAAATATTTGAACACTTACATACAAGCATTCAAATCAAGATGGAGTCACTCGGAGCAGTGATAGCGAACCAGGAAGAAGGGGACGATATGATGTCACTGGATATCAGGGACGTTTACCTACAGGTCCAAATTTGCCCTTCTCACCAAGGGTACTTCAGGTTCCTGGTACAGAACTGTCACTATCAGTTCAGACGCTGCCGTTTGGATGGTCCACGGCGCCCCGGGTCTTTACCAAGGTAATGGCCGGAATGATGATTTTTCTTAAAAGAAACATGGACGCTTTCCTGATAAGGGCAAGGTCCAGAGAACAGTTGGAGGTCGGAGTAGCACTATCTTAAGTAGTTCTACGACAGCACGAGTGGATTCTAAATATTCCAAAATCGCAGCTTTTTCCGACGACACGTCTACTGTTCCTAGGGAAGATTCTGGACACAGTCCAGAAAAACGTGTTTCTCCCAGTGGAGAAAACCAGGGAGTTATCCGAGCTAATCGGGATCCTCCTAAAACCAGGAAAAGTGTCAGTGCATCATTGCACAAGAGTCCTGGTAAAAATGGTGGCTTATTACGAAGCAATTCCATTCGGCAGATTTCCCGCAAGAACTCTTCAGTGGGATCTGCTGGACAAATGGTCCGGATCGCATCCTCAGATGCATCAGCGGATAACCCTATATCCAAGGAAAAGGGTGTCTCTCCTGTGGTGATTACAGAGTGCTCATCTTCTAGAGGGCCGCAGATTCGGCATTCAGGATTGGATGCCGGTGACCACGGAGGCCAGCCTGAAAGGCTGGGGAACAGTCACACAGGGAAAAAATTTCCAGGGAAGTGTGATTAAGTCTGGAGAATTCTCTCCGCATAAATAAGCTTAGAGCAAATTTATAATGCTCTAAACTTAGCTAGACCTCTGCTTCAAGGTCAGCCGGTATTGATCCAGTGGGATAACATCACGGCAGTCGCCCACGTAAACAGAAGGGCGGCACAAGAAGCAGGAGGGCAGTGAAAACTGCAAGGATTTTTCGCTAGGCGGAAAATCATGTGATAGCACTGTCAGCAGTGTTCTTTCCGGGAGTGGACGACTGGGAAGCAGACTTCCTCAGCAGGCATGACCTCCACCCGGGAGAGTGGAAACTTCATAGGGAAGTTTTTCAACATGATTGTGGACCGTTGGCAAAGACCAAAGGTGGACATGATGGCGTCCCGCCCGAACAAAAACGGGACAGGTATTCCGCCAGGTCATGAGACCTTCAGGCGATAGCTGCGGATGTTCTGGTAACACCGTGGGTGTACCAGTCTGTGTATGTGTTCCCTCCTCTGTTTCTCATAACCAGGGTATTGAGAATTATAAGACATAGAGGAGTATGAACTATACTAGTGGCTCCGGATTGGCCAAGAGGGACTTGGTACCCGGAACTTCAAGAAATGCTCACAGAGGACTAAGGGCCTGGGGAGCTAAGAAGGGACTTGATTCAGCAAGTACCATGTCTATTCCAAGACTTACCGCGGCTGCGTTTGACGGCACGGCGGTTGAATGCCGGATCCTGAGGGGAAAAGGCATTCCATAAGAGGTCATACCTACCCTGGTCAAAGCCAGGAAGGAGGTGACCGCACAACGTCATCACCACATGTGGTGAAAATATGTTGCGTGGGTGAGGCCGGGAAGGCTCCACGACGGAAATTCAACTAGGTCGATTTCTACACTTCCTGAAAACAGGAGTGTTTTGGACCTCAAATTGGGGTTCATTAACATTTAAATTTCGGCCCTGTAGATTTTCTTCCAGAAAGAATTGACTTCAGTTCCTGAAGTCCAGATTGTAAAGGATGTATTGCATATACAGCTTTTTTGTGCCCCTAGGGGCACCGTGAGATCTCAACATAGTGTTGGGATTTCTTAAAATCATAGTGGTTTGAACCGCTCAAATCTGTGGATTTGAAATATCTCACATGGAAAGTGACCATGCTGTTGACAAATATCTCACATGGGAAGTGACCATGTTGTTAGCCCTGGCCTCGGCCAGGCGATTGTCAGAATGGGCGGCTTTGTCTTACAAAAGCCCATATTAAAATTTTCCATTTGAACAGGACAGAACTGGGACTCGTCTCCAGTTTCTTCATGAAGGGGTGTCAGCGTTTTCACCTGAAACAACCTCTTGTGGTGCCTGCGGCTACTAGGGACTTGGAGGACTCCAAGTTACTAGACGTGGTCAGGGCCCTAAAGATATATATATATATATATATATATATATATATATAGTTAGGACGGCTGGAGTCAGAAAGTCTGACTTGCTGTTTATACTGTATACACCCAACAAGCTGGGTGCTCATGCTTCTAAGCAGTCTATTGCACGCTGGATTTGTAGTACAATTCAGCTTGCACATTCTGTGGCAGGCCTGCCACAGACGAAATATGTAGATGCCCATTCCACAAGGAAGGTGGGCTCATCCTGGGCGGCTGCCCGAGGAGTCTCGGCATTACAACTTTGCCGAGCAGCTACGTGGTCAGGGGAGAACACGTTTGTAAAATTTTACAAATTTTGATACTCTGGCTAAGGAGGACCTGGAGTTCTCTCATTCGGTGCTGCAGAGTCATCCGCACTCTCCCGCCCGTTTGGGAGCTTTGGTATAATCCCCATGGTCCTGACGGAGTCCCCAGCATCCACTAGGACGTTAGAGAAAATAAGAATTTACTTACCGATAATTCTATTTCTCGTAGTCCGTAGTGGATGCTGGGCGCCCATCCCAAGTGCGGATTGTCTGCAATGCTTGTACATAGTTATTGTTACAAAAATCGGGTTATTACTATTGTTGTGAGCCATCTTTTCGGAGGCTACTTCGTTTTGTTATCATACTGTTAACTGGGTTCAGATCACAAGTTGTACGGTGTGATTGGTGTGGCTGGTATGAGTCTTACCCGGGATTCAAGATCCTTCCTTATTGTGTACGCTCGTCCGGGCACAGTACCTAACTGAGGCTTGGAGGAGGGTCATAGGGGGAGGAGCCAGTACACACCATGTGACCTAAAAAGCTTTTTAGATGTGCCCTGTCTCCTGCGGAGCCCGCTATTCCCCATGGTCCTGACGGAGTCCCCAGCATCCACTACGGACTACGAGAAATAGAATTATCGGTAAGTAAATTCTTATTTTTTCCTCATTCTGTTCTCAATCTGCCATTCAGAGTTTGACGCGGTTCTTAAAAGCAGATTGAGGTTCCCTTTACCCACGTGGATGTCTTTTTTAAATGACTGAGTAAACCATTGTCTAGGTGACTGTGCGTTACTGACCTAAAAGGACCTGCAAGCATTCCCTCTCACTAAGGGGTTAATTCACTAAAGGTCAATTTGAAACGATTTTAGGTCGATCTTAATCGATGTTGGCCTTCCAGGGCTAAAACACATTTACTAACACTTAAAAAGAAATATAAAAAAAATCCTCGGTTAGTAAATGTGTGTTTTTAACCCTGGAAGCACGTGGATTTAAATCGTCCTTTAGTAAATATACCCTTAAGACTGGCTACACACAGTCAGAATGTCCAGTGACGCGTTCTCCTTCTAGCTGTGCCGCATTCGTCAGGGCAGATTTTGCCGTTCAGCGCTGAGGCCACCAAATTGGATCAACTATGTAGACGTTATGGAGTTAGGAATAGGGGGAAAGACTGATTACCTCGCTGGAATATTATTATTATTACAATCTTGTATTTATAAGGTGCCACAAGGAGATACGAGATCGTTAAAGACGGGTATAAATTTACATGGATACAGAATTACAATGTGCAATACAGGGCCCTGCTCATATAATCGTACAGTCTGTATGTGATGTGGGTGTACACAGTAGGGAGAAGAGGGCAGACACTGAGAAGGTAGGTGGGCTGGTGGAAAGCTAGAATGGAGCCTGAAGGCTGGGAAGCTTTATGTAAGTCTAATGGAATGAGGGAGGGAATTCCAGTGGTCAGGAGCAGCCCAGGGGGAATCCTCACATGATGGTAGTTACTTAGATTGAGGCCTGGTGCATAAGGGAAGCCCTTTGTGATAATCAATAGGCTGTGAATTAATGTGGTCGAAAAAACAGCACTAATTGAATACCCCCCATAATGTTGTTCTGCTAACACAATGTCCTCTCCACTCCACTGAAACTGACCTCATAAAACTCGACAGTGACCTCCTTGCTGCCAAGTCCAAGGGCTACTAATTTCTGCCTATTCTCCTTGACATCTCTGCTGCTTTTGACCCATGGACCACCCTCTCCTCCTACAAATCCCTCACTCCATTGGTCTGTGGGATACTGCCCTCTTCTGGCTGTCCTCCTACCTCTCTGACCGTTCCTTCTCTGTCTCCTCTCATGACTCCACCTCCCTCTCACTTCCACTAACTGTAGGTGTACCCCAAGGATCTGTTCTTGGTCCTCTCCTTTTCTCTCTCTATACATCCTCTTTTTAGTGAACTCATTAGCTCTTTTGACTTCCAATATCACCTCTATGCTGATGATAATCAAATCTACCTTTCTTCCCCTGACCTCTTTCTCTCTCGAATATCCAGCTGTCTCTCTACTACATCTTCATGGATGTCTCAACGCTTTAAGCTTAACATGTCTAAAACTGAGCCAATCACCTTCCCACCCTCCCGCACAACCTCACCTCCCACAATTGAATTATCTATTGATGGCACGACTATCTCCTCTAGCCCCCAAGTGCTTTGAGTAATCCTCGATTCCTCCCCCTCCTTTAAACCACATTCAGGTACATTCAGTACCTCACGCAGTCCTGCCGTTTCCTTCTCAGAAATATTTCCAGGATCAGACCCTTTCTCACCTTGAATGCTACTAAGACCCTCATCCACTCACTGGTCATCTCCAGACTGGACTACTGTAATCTTCTCCTGACTGGCATCCCTGACTTATACATCTCTCCACTCCAATCTATCCTCAATGCTGCAGCCCGGCTCATCTTCCTCACCAAACATACTGTGTCCGCCTCCCCTCTCTTACAAGCCCTACACTTGCTCCCCTTCAGAATCCAATTCAAGCTTCTCACACTCTTACAAAGCCCTCACCCACTCCTCTCCCAGTTAAATCTCTGACCTCTCCCTTTACACTCCCACCCGTCCTCTTCACTCTGCTAATGCACGCTGCCTCTCCTGGCTACTGATTACCTCCTCCCACTCCTACCTCCAAGATTTCTCACGTGCTGCTCCCTTTCTCTGGAATTCTCTACCTCTCAGACTCTCCACCTCAATACTTCAAACTGGCTCTCAAGACCCACTACTTCACCAAACCCAGCCGTCTCTCACCATAACTTTCTGTTACAAGCTGTGTCTACCCCATCTGTGTCACCCCTGTGTCTGACCCTCTTCTTTAGAATGTGAGCTCTCACGAGCAGGGCCCTCTCCCCTCATGTGCTTATCCTTCACTCACTTAGACTATCTTCTACTCCATACTCCCTACACTGGCACCTAACCCTCGGCTTCTGCCACCCTGATGCTTATTTCAGTGTTATGTATGCTGAGGTAAAAAATTTTATGTACCATGTACTTGACCTACACTATCTTGTACCATACGTCGCTGTTTTCTTGTTTGGCCCGTTTGGTTATGTTCTTTGTTAGGCGCGGTAGAACCCTTGTGGCGCTGTATAAATAAAGGACAATAATAATAATAATAATAATAGGCATTATTATGACATTTTTAATGGATAATTTGTGAAACCCCAACATTGTGGGCCAATAGTACATGGTAATATGTGCAGCTCCATCTAATGATATGCCTGTCACACATGCAGGTGCACTGCCCTCTTCTGTGTTATGGAAGTGGCCCATGATAGCACTTTGTACAACCTCCTGTGTGCCTCTGGGTCTATAATCACTTTAGGGACCATACTCTTCATTAATTTAACATAGGGGTCCTCAAACTATTTTGCTCCAGGACCACATCAAACAGTAACAATTATTACAGGGAGTTACCACAGATTAGCCGCCGCATTTGTGTGGTCAACAGACCGCGCATGCACAGTAGCATTGCGGAGGCACAAAACAGAAGTGAAGAGACACAATCGCAGGGACGAGCTCTTTTCTGAATCCCTGTCCTGCATGGTTTTTTTTTATATATATTCATGTGCATGTTAAGTTTATATCTGCTGTGAAGGCTTTGGGGGAGAGGCAGTGGGTGGCAAGGGGAGGCAGAAAGTGGGAGAAAGGTTGAGGCAGTGGCTGGCAGGGAGATAGGGAGATAGAGAGAGAGAGGCAGTGGCTGGCAGGGAGATAGAGAGAGAGGCAGTGGCTGGCAGGGAGATAGAGAGAGAGGCAGTGGCTGACAGGGAGATAGAGAGAGGCAGTGGCTGGCAGGGAGATGCAGAGGAAGACTGGAGAGGCAGTAGGTGGCAGGGAGAGGTAGAGGGTGACAGTGGGAGAAATGTTGAGGCAGTGGCTGGCAGGGAGATACAGAGGGAGACAGGGAGAGGCAGTGGGAGACTGGAGAGGCAGTAGGTGGTAGAGGGTGACAGTGGGAGAAAGGTTGAGGCAGTGGCTGGCAGGGAGATACAGAGGGAGTCAGGGAGAGGCAGTGGGAGAATGGCGAGGCAGTAGGTGGCAGGGAGATACAGAGGGTGACAGTGGGAGACAGGTTGAGGCAGTGGCTGGCAGGGAGATACAGAGGGAGTCAGGGAGAGGCAGTGGGAGAATGGCGAGGCAGTAGGTGGCAGGGAGATACAGAGGGTGACAGTGGGAGGGAGATTGAGGCAGTGGCTGGCAGGGAGATACAGAGGGTGACATGGGAGAAAGGTTGAGGCAGTGGCTGGCAGGGAGAGGTAGTGGGAGAATGGAGAGGCAGTAGGTGGCAGGTAGAGGGAGGCAGGGAGAGGTAGAGGGTGACAGTGGGAGAAAGGTTAAGGCAGTGGCTGGCAGGGAGATAAAGAGGGAGGCAGGGAGAGGCAAAGGTTGAGAGCTGGGTTTCATCTGCAAGTTTCCTACAACTCAGAAGCCCCAGGACCTGAGAGCACTCTCACTGCCAGCCGTGTGCCCCCTGTAGATATTTGCATGTAGATGAGGAAGCCAAGGGTGCAGCCTGCTGGTGGCAGCAGCGGCTGCTGGTCAGTACAGGAGAGGCAGAGCACTGCGGTGGGGGCAGAGCTGCCCGATGACACCTCATATCTCTAAGCCGGTGATCCGAGGAGTCTGAAGTAACAGACAATTCAACTGATTATTTTTTTTTTTAGACTCCTTGGATCACTGGCTGAGAGATCAGAGGAGTCCTCAGCCTGACAACCAGCAACATGGAGTCACGATCCACTTTGGGGTCAGGACCCACAGTTTGAGAACTGCTTTAACCTTTCCTTTCCTCCTTAATTATACTGCTCCTGACTGATGTGTTCAACAACGCGTAAAACTGAGGTGACACTGGGACTGTCCCTCACTCCATGCTAGTAGCGCAGATTATAATATAATTTCATTACATCAGCAGAATTGTGCTTATAAATGTGCTGTTATATGATCACCGCCACCTCCATGCTTCTACTAAAGTCACGTTTGTTTGCATGGTCTCAGAATAATACCCCCCCCCCCCCCCAATCTGGATAAGGAGACACGTTTGTCCCATCAGAAGATGTTCCGCAGACGCTGCCATCCTGATGCACCAATCTGTGTACTTCCTGTAAACATGTATGGCGTAAACCAACGCTGTCCTAACTTGGCCTTTAATGAGTCTCTGTGATTATAAATGTGTGTATGAGTTGGTATTACAATGGCTTATGTAGTCTGAGCTCAGAGAATTTACTCAACCAAGACAGATGTTGAAACTGATGCTCTCTGTATACGGAGAAACGACTTTTTTGTATTAGTAGCTATTTTAGTTCCTGCAAGAAGCTAGCAACCAAAGATTAGATCTTAATGCCACGTGCATGTGTCCTGTCACTAGGTGAATAGTGTAACTTGTATCCACTTGTTTTATAGGTCCTGTAGAAAATCCTACCCGTTGTGACCCTGTTTGTCTCCCTCTAGTGGCCTTCCTAAAGGAACATGTGTTCGGTTTGCTGGGAGTGGAAATGAGGAAAACAGGAATAATTCGTATCCACATAAAGCTGGATTTGCTCAGCCCTCCGGACTGACCCTGTGCACCGCTGAGCCTTGGAACTGCCTCTTTGTGGCAGACAGTGAAAGCAGCACCATCCGAAGTGTTTCTCTGAAGGACGGAGCCGTCAAGCACATGGTGGGGGGAGAGCGCGATCCGATGGTAATACTTTCTACTCTGTTTGCGTCTTGTCCCTATAGTAGCGTCTTGTTCTCCTCTCATACTGACTGTATTCCTATAGTAGCATCTTGTTCTCTCATACTGACTGCATTCCTATAGTAACTTCTTGTTCTTCTCTCATACTGACTGTATTCCTATAGTAGCGTCTTGTTCTCATACTGCCTGTATTCCTATAGTAGTGTCTTGTTCTCCTCTCACACTGACTGTATTCCTATAGTAGCGTCTTGTTCTCCTCTCATACTGACTGTATTCCTATAGTAACGTCTTGTTCTCCTCTCATACTGACTGTATTCCTATAGTAGCATCTTGTTCTCATACTGCCTGTATTCCTATAGTAGTGTCTTGTTCTCCTCTCACACTGACTGTATTCCTATAGTAGCGTCTTGTTCTCCTCTCACACTGACTGTATTCCTATAGTAGCGTCTTGTTCTCCTCTCACGCTGGCTGTATTCCTATAGTAGCATCTTGTTCTCCTCTCATACTGACTGTATTCCTATAGTAGCGTCTTCTTCTCCTCTCATACTGACTGTATTCCTATAGTAGTGTCTTGTTCTCCTTTCACGCTGACTGTATTCCTATAGTAGGGTCTTGTTCTCCTCTCACACTGGCTGTATTCCTATAGTAGCGTCTTGTTCTCCTCTCACACTGACTGTATTCCTATAGTAGCGTCTTGTTCTCCTCTCACACTGACTGTATTCCTATAGTAGCGTCTTGTTCTCCTCTCATACTGACTGTATTCCTGTAGTAACGTCTTGTTCTCCTCTCCTACTGACTGTATTCCTATAGTAGCATCTTGTTCTCCTCTCATACTGACTGTATTCCTATAGTAGCGTCTTCTTCTCCTCTCATACTGACTGTATTCCTATAGTAATGTCTTTTTCTCCTCTCACACTGACTGTATTCCTATAGTAGCGTCTTGTTCTCCTCTCACACTGACTGTATTCCTATAGTAACGTCTTGTTCTCCTCTCATACTGGCTGTATTCCTATATTAGTGGCTTGTTCTCCTCTCATACTGACTGTATTCCTATAGTAGCGTCTTGTTCTCCTACTGTCTGTATTCCTATAGTAGCGTCTTGTTCTCCTCTCACACTGACTGTATTCCTATAGTAACGTCTTGTTCTCCTCTCATACTGGCTGTATTCCTATAGTAGTGGCTTGTTCTCCTCTCATACTGACTGTATTCCTATAGTAGCGTCTTGTTCTCCTACTGTCTGTATTCCTATAGTAGCGTCTTGTTCTCCTCTCACACTGTCTGTATTCCTATAGTAACGTCTTGTTCTCCTCTCACACTGACTGTATTCCTATAGTAGTGTCTTGTTCTCCTCTCACACTGACTGTATTCCTATAGTAGCGTCTTGTTCTCCTCTCACACTGACTGTATTCCTATAGTAACGTCTTGTTCTCCTCTCATACTGACTGTATTCCTATAGTAGTGTCTTGTTCTCTTCTCACACTGACTGTATTCCTAAAGTAACGTCTTGTTCTCCTCTCATACTGACTGTATTCCTATAGTAACGTCTTGTTCTCCTCTCATACTGACTGTATTCCTATAGTAACGTCTTGTTCTCTCACACTGACTGTATTCCTATAGTAGCATCTTGTTCTCCTCTCATACTGACTGTATTCCTATAGTAGCGTCTTCTTCTCCTCTCACACTGACTGTATTCCTATAGTAGTGTCTTGTTCTCCTCTCACACTGACTGTATTCCTATAGTAGCGTCTTGTTCTCCTCTCACACTGACTGTATTCCTATAGTAACGTCTTGTTCTCCTCTCATACTGGCTGTATTCCTATAGTAGTGGCTTGTTCTCCTCTCATACTGACTGTATTCCTATAGTAGCGTCTTGTTCTCCTACTGTCTGTATTCCTATAGTAGCTTCTTGTTCTCCTCTCATACTGACTGTATTCCTATAGTAACGTCTTGTTCTCCTCTCATACTGACTGTATTCCCATAGTAACGTCTTGTTCTCCTCTCACACTGTCTGTATTCCTATAGTAACGTCTTGTTCTCCTCTCATACTGACTGTATTCCTATAGTAGTGTCTTGTTCTCCTCTCACACTGTCTGTATTCCTATAGTAACGTCTTGTTCTCCTCTCACACTGACTGTATTCCTAAAGTAACGTCTTGTTCTCCTCTCATACTGACTGTATTCTTATAGTAACGTCTTGTTCTCCTCTCACACTGACTGTATTCCTATAGTAGTGTCTTGTTCTCCTCTCACACTGACTGTATTCCTAAAGTAACGTCTTGTTCTACTCTCATACTGACTGTATTCCTATAGTAACGTCTTGTTCTCCTCTCATACTGACTGTATTCCTATAGTAGTGTCTTGTTCTCCTCTCACACTGACTGTATTCCTATAGTAACGTCTTGTTCTCCTCTCACACTGACTGTATTCCTATAGTAGCGTCTTGTTCTCCTCTCACACTGACTGTATTCCTATAGTAACGTCTTGTTCTCCTCTCACACTGACTGTATTCCTATAGTAACGTCTTATTCTCCTCTCATACTGACTGTATTTCTATAGTAGAGTCTTGTTCTCCTACTGTCTGTTTTCCTATAGTAGCTTCTTGTTCTCCTCTCATACTGACTGTATTCCTATAGTAGCGTCTTGTTCTCCTCTCACACTGTCTGTATTCCTATAGTAACGTCTTGTTCTCCTCTCATACTGACTGTATTCCTATAGTAACGTCTTGTTCTTCTCTCACACTGACTGTATTCCTATAGTAGCGTCTTGTTCTCCTCTCACACTGACTGTATTCCTATAGTAGGGTCTTGTTCTCCTCTCACACTGACTGTATTCCTATAGTAGGGTCTTGTTCTCCTCTCACACTGACTGTATTCCTATAGTAGGGTCTTGTTCTCCTCTCATACTGACTGTATTCCTATAGTAACGTCTTGTTCTCCTCTCACACTGACTGTATTCCTATAGTAACGTCTTGTTCTCCTCTCATACTGACTGTATTTCTCTAGTAGCGTCTTGTTCTCCTACTGTCTGTATTCCTATAGTAGCTTCTTGTTCTCCTCTCATACTGACTGTATACCTATAGTAGCGTCTTGTTCTCCTCTCACACTGTCTGTATTCCTATAGTAACGTCTTGTTCTCCTCTCATACTGACTGTATTCCTATAGTAACGTCTTGTTCTCCTCTCATACTGACTGTATTCCTATAGTAACGTCTTGTTCTCCTCTCATACTGACTGTATTCCTATAGTAACGTCTTGTTCTCCTCTCATACTGGCTGTATTCCTATAGTAGTGGCTTGTTCTCCTCTCATACTGACTATATTCCTATAGTAGCGTCTTGTTCTCCTACTGTCTGTATTCCTATAGTAGCTTCTTGTTCTCTCATACTGACTGTATTCCTATAGTAGTGTCTTGTTCTCCTCTCACACTGTCTGTATTCCTATAGTAACGTCTTGTTCTCCTCTCATACTGACTGTATTCCTATAGTAGTGTCTTGTTCTCTTCTCACACTGACTGTATTCCTAAAGTAACGTCTTGTTCTCCTCTCATACTGACTGTATTCCTATAGTAACGTCTTGTTCTCCTCTCATACTGACTGTATTCCTATAGTAACGTCTTGTTCTCTCACACTGACTGTATTCCTATAGTAGCATCTTGTTCTCCTCTCATACTGACTGTATTCCTATAGTAGCGTCTTCTTCTCCTCTCACACTGACTGTATTCCTATAGTAGTGTCTTGTTCTCCTCTCACACTGACTGTATTCCTATAGTAGCGTCTTGTTCTCCTCTCACACTGACTGTATTCCTATAGTAACGTCTTGTTCTCCTCTCATACTGGCTGTATTCCTATAGTAGTGGCTTGTTCTCCTCTCATACTGACTGTATTCCTATAGTAGCGTCTTGTTCTCCTACTGTCTGTATTCCTATAGTAGCTTCTTGTTCTCCTCTCATACTGACTGTATTCCTATAGTAGTGTCTTGTTCTCCTCTCACACTGTCTGTATTCCTATAGTAACGTCTTGTTCTCCTCTCATACTGACTGTATTCCTGTAGTAGTGTCTTGTTCTCTTCTCACACTGACTGTATTCCTAAAGTAACGTCTTGTTCTCCTCTCATACTGACTGTATTCCTATAGTAACGTCTTGTTCTCCTCTCATACTGACTGTATTCCTATAGTAACGTCTTGTTCTCCTCTCATACTGACTGTATTCCTATAGTAGTGTCTTGTTCTCCTCTCACACTGTCTGTATTCCTATAGTAACGTCTTGTTCTCCTCTCACACTGACTGTATTCCTAAAGTAACGTCTTGTTCTCCTCTCATACTGACTGTATTCTTATAGTAACGTCTTGTTCTCCTCTCACACTGACTGTATTCCTATAGTAGTGTCTTGTTCTCCTCTCACACTGACTGTATTCCTAAAGTAACGTCTTGTTCTACTCTCATACTGACTGTATTCCTATAGTAACGTCTTGTTCTCCTCTCATACTGACTGTATTCCTATAGTAGTGTCTTGTTCTCCTCTCACACTGACTGTATTCCTATAGTAGCGTCTTGTTCTCCTCTCACACTGACTGTATTCCTATAGTAACGTCTTGTTCTCCTCTCACACTGACTGTATTCCTATAGTAGCGTCTTGTTCTCCTCTCACACTGACTGTATTCCTATAGTAACGTCTTGTTCTCCTCTCACACTGACTGTATTCCTATAGTAACGTCTTGTTCTCCTCTCACACTGACTGTATTCCTATAGTAACGTCTTGTTCTCCTCTCATACTGACTGTATTTCTTTATCATCCACTAGGGGTCACTGGAGTACTCTTGGGATATGGACGGGCGTAGCCGAACAAAGGCACTGAATATTCAAATTTAGGACTCTCCCCCCCTCCATATCCCCAAGTACCTCAGTGTACTTTGCCAGTGTTTTTTCGGTGCTCACAGATGAACATCGGCTTGTGGCAATGGCCACTTTTCAGAAGATTTTTCTTTTTCTTTTTCTTTTTAATTTTTACACTTCCCGTCCCAGTTTCTGGAAAAACTTGGGTCCGGGATGGTGCCGCTGCAAGGCAGCGTATGGCGTGTCGGTCCTCACAAAGAGCACCCTCACAGCCACAGGCGCTATAGGGCAGCGCATGGCGTGTCGGTCCTCACAAAGAGCACCCTCACAGCCACAGGCAGCCACTGTCTCCTGCAAGCTGAACGGAGCTTACAGAAAAAAGATCCGTTACAGCCAGGATGAGACAAAGAGCTGGAAGAAGGAGCTTACAGCAGACACGAGTGGAGAAGCTGGAGGCTGAAACGGAGCTTACAGTGAGAAGCTCGTCACAGCCAGTATGGAGCAAGGTATGGGTGTCAGGGCGGTCAGCTCACGCTGCCGCCCTGCTGTGTGAGTGTTAACTGTACAGGGAGCTGGCCGCCGCTGAGCACGCCGCTGACGGGTCCCGCTGAAGTAGTAAGGAGCACTTCTTATATATGAAGTTCCACCTGATAGAATGAGAGCTTTACAGGTTCTCCTCACATTATACGCGCAGAGCGGCCGCACGTCACTCAGACGCCGGCCGCTCTCACTGCTCTGATGGCCCGGCACCGCTACACGCCGCCGACACTCTCCTTGGCTGAACTAAGCAGAGCGGCCGCACGTCACTCAGACGCCGGCCGCTCTCACTGCTCTGATGCGGCACCGCTACACGCCGCCGACACTCTCCGGGCGCTGAACTAAACAGAGCGGCCGCACGTCACTCAGACGCCGGCCGCTCTCACTGCTCGGATGGCCCGGCACGCCGCCGACACTCTCCTGTGTACTAAAGAGCGGCCGCACGTCACTCAAGGACGCCGGCCACTCTCCCAGTGAGACACCGCAGACACAGGGAGACTGTGTACTGCTGTAGGAAGGAGCTTCCGGTCGGCTCCCCGGCGCTAGATTCAGGCTCTCCTGCTCTCCCTGCACCCGATCCCCGTACGCTGCAGGTAACATGGGGATGCAGGGGGGGGGGGGAGGGGGAATAATACCCATAGCAGCAGCAAAGGCTGCATGGGTTCAAAATAAACAAGCAGCGCAGCACTTTAAACAATGTACACTGTGTACTGTGATTCAGCACGTTTTATATATATAATATATAATGAAGCTTTTGCTGGCAGAACTGTCTATAATATCAGTATGAACTGTGATTATATGTGTAAACACTTTGTATATATATATAATATATATATGAGGCTTTGGCTGGCATTAGGTTATCAGTGGCATAACCTATTGCACGTTTAACCATGTTTTCTGTTATTTTTGGTTAAGGTTGCAAAATAAATACACTGCAGGCAGTGCTCATATTAATTGACTAAATGCATATATTTTACTGTAACCTACACCTGGGTTATCACTGTATAATAGGCTATTAAGCATAGTAACTGTATAATAGGCTATTAAGCCTATATTAAAACTGCAGCAGGTAACCTGTACTGTGATTTTCTGTGAAAGCATGGCATGACGGCCATTTTAATCATTGCTGGTTTTCCAGTTATAATTCCAGACCATACACCTCTACTCCACAAGGAGGCGCAGGGGTGTTAGTGGGAATTTTTACTTCAGGATAATTCTAGAACATTCCTGCCCTACATCTTTAAGCCACCAGAAGGCGCAGGGGTGTTAGTAGGAATTTGGTTCGGGTTTCATACCCATGTGAACTGCTTTTCACATAAAGAACACTTTAGTTTCCTAATAAATATGCTGTTCAGCAATAACATATATATATAGATATATATGCCATATAATAATGTTATTAAGTCGTGCAAGTGTCTGTCTGTTGCCTATTATGATGTCTGTCTACATAGCAAATAAGGCTCTAGTGCAGACTAAAAATGTTAACATTGGCAATTCAAATTAAAACAGCGGTAATCAGAGTCTCAGAATAACTCCGCCAGCGCTAACAAAAGACAGTCTTTCCAAAGTGACAATTTTCCTTTGGGTACCAGAGTGTTTATTTCACTAGTCTTATAATTTAATGCACGATTCTATGTCAAATCTCACACCGATAAAGTGAGAAGGGTACATTAGTCCAGCATTCAGATAGTGCGGGGTTTTGGACAACCATACATAATCGTTTCCAAAAGGACGCGATCCGCCATTGGTATATGCGTTTCTGTCAAACATGATAAAAACCACAGATACATTTGGGTCACTAGAATCTATGTATGAAACCATGCCGATCACGGTTAAAAGAAGCTGCAGAGTATATCTGTAAAGCTTCTGCTAACGCCGGTTATTTTCATTGTCGCTAGTTAAGTGCGACAAGACCAGAGCTTGTTTGCTCCTAAATTTGATATATGTGTAACGGCATTTTATCCCTTTAGGATATTCTGCCATTAGCGCATACAATATACTTGTAACGGCGTTTTATTCCTTTATAAGAAACAGTCACGCCTTGTAACGACAGGACGTTACAGTCAGCAAGCCAGTGGTTTGATGACCTCTTTTACAATTGTGGAAGTGCGTCTTTTCATGTTACATTTGCAAGGTTTCATGACTTCAACTCATATATGTCTCAGCTATTTACAGCTTAGAGTACAAAACTGCTTCTGGCGAACGGTTTGGCAGGTTGTCATTTAGTCTTTGCTGGTTTATAAACCAGCCAATAGTACGCCAACAGAGTCAAAGTTACTTATTCCCCTCTGTTTGAGCAAAATCAAAAGCTCCGTTGCAATATCAATCAGCAAGTCATTTACTACAGTTAGGAAATGGATTTTCTGCTGTTAGTGTTTGCTTATTGCAGCCACAAAATTGTATAATTGCATTTGATCTTCACAATGCGTATTTACCCAGTCCGGTTTCTTCATCATAGGTTCTAGCGTTGGCAAATCGCCACAACCATTAACCATTTCATTTATACCGTTGCTTATCGCTTCCGGTATTTACCAAAGTGATGTTGGAATAATAGCTCATCTCACATAAGAACTATGTATCAACAAAGTTCCTCTATCTTGCGTTACTAAGGTATACTGCGGTAGCAGATTAAGTTCGAAAACAATCACATCTAAGTCTGTCTAAACGATGTCAATTCCTAGGTAAGATTATAAATACGGTAAATCAAAGACTTTTACCTACTACAGCAGCAAGAGCAAAAGTACACGCAGACTAGCGGTACATTGGTGTATTCAATTATTAAGAATAAAGATGTGTTTTCAATTTAGTTCGCCACCCTTCACTCGCGTTTCCCACAGAGGGACAGGGGTGCGTATACTCTGGACGACAGTCACAGAGAGTCAGGATTTGTAGTTGAAATCAACGCAAAGGTTCTAAACACGACAGATTGCTGTCGATAAAGGTACTAGAACTCTGTGCATTTTACAATGCAATAGATAAATGTCCTACAACTCTGTGCATTTTACAATGCAATAAATGATTCGCTTTCAGTCTGACCAGGGATAGACTCTGGTTTCTCTTCAGAACAAATAAAAAATATTTCTGTGGAGAGGAACAACCGTGAGTTTCATGTAATTTTGTTTTTTCATGCCTAGCTCACGCTGCCCTTAAGCAGTCAAACAAAGCAAAGGCAGTTGCATACTCAACAACCAGTGAGAACCAATAAGCCGCATGGCAAGGCGGTAGGTAACTCAAATCTTCAATGGCTCAGAACGCCATTATGTGAAAATGTCAAGAGATCAATCCGTGAGTGGACATCTGTTAGACAGGCGATCTCACCCGTCAGGGTTTGGATCTTAAAAACTGGACATTAAATCCAGAGGTGTTTCATATGTGAGTCCACAGAAGGGGGTTACCCTCAAGTATACATGAGGGCATCTCGCCACAATTACAAAAGCTCAGTATGTGTACATCACATTCATGGGGTCATGCAGCATCGTGTATCTGGCTCCACCATTTTCCGCTTCTTTCTTCGTTGCCAAAACGGATCAGTAGACAGTTCGTCACAGTCATACTGGTGGTATCTCATGGGTTTCAGAGAAGTTTGCTTCTCGAATTTTCAAGGAATACTTGCACACGATCTTGGCCCGCTCATAATACGTCCAACCTGTTACATCAGGGAACGTTCTTTTACCCATAGTTACCTATGTACCTATTATCTATGTACCGCAGCTGCGGTTGACGGGGTGAGGGTTCAGACCGCCCTCTTAAAAAATAGAGCATTACAGTATCGGTTATACCAACCATGTTACGAAATACTAAGCCGCTTAAGGCAGCTCATGACTAAAAAAAAAAAAAAAATTTCGTGTGCTTTCATAGGGTGTAAACCTCGGAAGTTTCCAACATCATACTTCAAGTACCCGTATTCTGTTAAACGGGATGGGATGGCAAACTGCGTTCATCTGCACTAAGAGGGCAGGTATCTGTGTGGTAAACTTATTTTCAAAGCGTTTGCCTCTATTTGCGTCTGTCAACATCTTTCTACAAGGTGTCACCAAAGTTCAGACTCTATTTATCCCACCTACAGCGCCAGGCGATTTGAGGTTGGGTTCAGATTTTCTTACAGTTTCATATTTTGGAACCCTTTCAACAAATGGGGATTAAGTTTCTCACTTTGGAAAACATTTTTCTTCTAGCCTTGGCTTCGGCAATGGTGCTTCGACAAGGGGTTTGTTTTCATATTTGGGTGCCTTGTATTCCAAGCCACCGTATTTGAGTTTTCTCATGACAAAGCAGATCTTCGGACGAAATCCGCTTTCGTATTCTTCACATCAATATACCAATAGTGGTTCCTGTGTGGACAGCACATTCTAAAATTCTGATTGTGGTACACGCGTTACGCGTTTATATATGTACCGAACGTCTACAGTACGTGATATGAGTACGTTGTTGTTATATATGATACTGCAAACTGGGGTTAGCCAGTTTCTCAGCAGACATTATCCAGATAATAATGACTACAAGTCAGGCTTACTTTAAGGCTAAGTTACATTCGCCTACGTCAGTAATAGTTCATCCCACAGGTTCTGTGGGAATGTCAGACCCAGCGGGTCGTGGAGCGTCTACGACGCGGCTACATAGCCTTCAGTGCACCACGTTTGTGCACGTTTACATGTTATGAATGGTGGCGCCATCAGCATTTAGCTTTGGCTGCCTACTGTTACAAGTATCAAACAGCTCTCCCGCCCACGAGGGAAGCTTTGGTACGTCCCAAGAGTACTCCAGTGACCCCTAGTGGATGATAAAGAAAATAGGATTTTGGTACTTACCAGGTAAATCCTTTTCTTTGAATCCATAGGGGGCACTGGACGCCCACCCAGAGCAGTTTTACCTGGGTTGTTTTAAGCTCAAGGGAGCTTAGTGAACAGATTTAACTTGGATGGTATTAAGCTCAAAGGAGCTTATGGTAACACATTTTCACCGGTTGGTTCAAATTATAAGTTCTATCGGTTAAGGTGTCAACTGTTTAGTTGACAATAAGGTTACGGGTCAACTTTGTGGTTGTCCGTTATGTTATAGGGATTCTCCATTGTCAACCTCTCTATATCCTGTTCGCTCAGTAAAAAACACTGGCAAAGTACACTGAGGTACTTGGGGATATGGAGGGGGGGAGAGTCCTAAATTTGAATATTCAGTGCCTTTGTTCGGCTACGCCCGTCCATATCCCAAGAGTACTCCAGTGCCCCCTATGGATTCAAAGAAAAGGATTTACCTGGTAAGTACCAAAATCCTATTTTCTATAGTAGAGTCTTGTTCTCATACTGTCTGTTTTCCTATAGTAGCTTCTTGTTCTCCTCTCATACTGACTGTATTCCTATAGTAGCGTCTTGTTCTCCTCTCATACTGACTGTATTCCTATAGTAACGTCTTGTTCTTCTCTCACACTGACTGTATTCCTATAGTAGCGTCTTGTTCTCCTCTCACACTGACTGTATTCCTATAGTAGGGTCTTGTTCTCCTCTCACACTGACTGTATTCCTATAGTAGTGTCTTGTTCTCCTCTCACACTGACTGTATTCCTATAGTAACGTCTTGTTCTCCTCTCATACTGACTGTATTCCTATAGTAACGTCTTGTTCTCCTCTCACACTGACTGTATTCCTATAGTAACGTCTTGTTCTCCTCTCATACTGACTGTATTTCTCTAGTAGCGTCTTGTTCTCCTACTGTCTGTATTCCTATAGTAGCTTCTTGTTCTCCTCTCATACTGACTGTATACCTATAGTAGCGTCTTGTTCTCCTCTCACACTGTCTGTATTCCTATAGTAACGTCTTGTTCTCCTCTCATACTGACTGTATTCCTATAGTAACGTCTTGTTCTCCTCTCATACTGACTTTATTCCTATAGTAACGTCTTGTTCTCCTCTCATACTGACTGTATTCCTATAGTAACGTCTTGTTCTCTCACACTGACTGTATTCCTATAGTAGCGTCTTGTTCTCCTCTCATACTGACTGTATTCCTATAGTAACGTCTTGTTCTCCTCTCATACTGACTGTATCCCTATAGTAACGTCTTGTTCTCCTCTCATACTGACTGTATTCCCATAGTAGTGTCTTGTTCTCCTCTCACACTGTCTGTATTCCTATAGTAACGTCTTGTTCTCCTCTCATACTGACTGTATTCCTATAGTAACGTCTTGTTCTCCTCTCATACTGACTTTATTCCTATAGTAACGTCTTGTTCTCCTCTCATACTGACTGTATTCCTATAGTAACGTCTTGTTCTCTCACACTGACTGTATTCCTATAGTAGCGTCTTGTTCTCCTCTCATACTGACTGTATTCCTATAGTAACGTCTTGTTCTCCTCTCATACTGACTGTATCCCTATAGTAACGTCTTGTTCTCCTCTCATACTGACTGTATTCCCATAGTAGTGTCTTGTTCTCCTCTCACACTGACTGTATTCCTATAGTAGTGTCTTGTTCTCCTCTCACACTGACTGTATTCCTATAGTAACGTCTTGTTCTCCTCTCACACTGACTGTATTCCTATAGTAACGTCTTGTTCTCCTCTCACACTGACTGTATTCCTATAGTAACGTCTTGTTCTCCTCTCATACTGACTGTATTCCTCTAGTAGCGTCTTGTTCTCCTCTCACACTGACTGTATTCCTATAGTAACGTCTTGTTCTCCTCTCACACTGACTTTATTCCTACAGTAACATCTTGTTCTGCTCTCACACTGACTGTATTCCTATAGTAACGTCTTGTTCTCCTCTCACACTGACTGTATTCCTATAGTAACGTCTTGTTCTCCTCTCATACTGACTGTATTTCTCTAGTAGCGTCTTGTTCTCCTACTGTCTGTATTCCTATAGTAGCTTCTTGTTCTCCTCTCATACTGACTGTATACCTATAGTAGCGTCTTGTTCTCCTCTCACACTGTCTGTATTCCTATAGTAACGTCTTGTTCTCCTCTCATACTGACTGTATTCCTATAGTAACGTCTTGTTCTCCTCTCATACTGACTTTATTCCTATAGTAACGTCTTGTTCTCCTCTCATACTGACTGTATTCCTATAGTAACGTCTTGTTCTCTCACACTGACTGTATTCCTATAGTAGTGTCTTGTTCTCCTCTCACACTGACTGTATTCCTATAGTAGTCTTGTTCTCCTCTCACACTGACTGTATTCTTATAGTAACGTCTTGTTCTCCTCTCACACTGACTGTATTCCTATAGTAGTGTCTTGTTCTCTTCTCACACTGACTGTATTCCTAAAGTAACGTCTTGTTCTCCTCTCATACTGACTGTATTCCTATAGTAACGTCTTGTTCTCCTCTCATACTGACTGTATTCCCATAGTAACGTCTTGTTCTCCTCTCACACTGTCTGTATTCCTATAGTAACGTCTTGTTCTCCTCTCATACTGACTGTATTCATATAGTAGTGTCTTGTTCTCCTCTCACACTGTCTGTATTCCTATAGTAACGTCTTGTTCTCCTCTCATACTGACTGTATTCATATAGTAGTGTCTTGTTCTCCTCTCACACTGACTGTATTCCTAAAGTAACGTCTTGTTCTCCTCTCATACTGACTGTATTCTTATAGTAACGTCTTGTTCTCCTCTCACACTGACTGTATTCCTATAGTAGTGTCTTGTTCTCCTCTCACGCTGACTGTATTCCTAAAGTAACGTCTTGTTCTACTCTCATACTGACTGTATTCCTATAGTAACGTCTTGTTCTCCTCCCATACTGACTGTATTCCTATAGTAGTGTCTTGTTCTCCTCTCACACTGACTGTATTCCTATAGTAGCGTCTTGTTCTCCTCTCACACTGACTGTATTCCTATAGTAACGTCTTGTTCTCCTCTCACACTGACTGTATTCCTATAGTAGCGTCTTGTTCTCCTCTCACACTGACTGTATTCCTATAGTAACGTCTTGTTCTCCTCTCACACTGACTGTATTCCTATAGTAGGGTCTTGTTCTCCTTTCATACTGACTGTATTTCTATAGTAGAGTCTTGTTCTCATACTGTCTGTTTTCCTATAGTAGCTTCTTGTTCTCCTCTCATACTGACTGTATTCCTATAGTAGCGTCTTGTTCTCCTCTCACACTGTCTGTATTCCTATAGTAACGTCTTGTTCTCCTCTCATACTGACTGTATTCCTATAGTAACGTCTTGTTCTTCTCTCACACTGACTGTATTCCTATAGTAGCGTCTTGTTCTCCTCTCACACTGACTGTATTCCTATAGTAGGGTCTTGTTCTCCTCTCACACTGACTGTATTCCTATAGTAGGGTCTTGTTCTCCTCTCATATTGACTGTATTCCTATAGTAACGTCTTGTTCTCCTCTCATACTGACTGTATTCCTATAGTAGTGTCTTGTTCTCCTCTCACACTGACTGTATTCCTATAGTAACGTCTTGTTCTCCTCTCATACTGACTGTATTCCTATAGTAACGTCTTGTTCTCCTCTCACACTGACTGTATTCCTATAGTAACGTCTTGTTCTCCTCTCATACTGACTGTATTTCTCTAGTAGCGTCTTGTTCTCCTACTGTCTGTATTCCTATAGTAGCTTCTTGTTCTCCTCTCATACTGACTGTATACCTATAGTAGCGTCTTGTTCTCCTCTCACACTGTCTGTATTCCTATAGTAACGTCTTGTTCTCCTCTCATACTGACTGTATTCCTATAGTAACGTCTTGTTCTCCTCTCATACTGACTGTATTCCTATAGTAACGTCTTGTTCTCTCACACTGACTGTATTCCTATAGTAGCGTCTTGTTCTCCTCTCATACTGACTGTATTCCTATAGTAACGTCTTGTTCTCCTCTCATACTGACTGTATCCCTATAGTAACGTCTTGTTCTCCTCTCATACTGACTGTATCCCTATAGTAACGTCTTGTTCTCCTCTCATACTGACTGTATTCCCATAGTAGTGTCTTGTTCTCCTCTCACACTGACTGTATTCCTATAGTAGTGTCTTGTTCTCCTCTCACACTGACTGTATTCCTATAGTAACGTCTTGTTCTCCTCTCACACTGACTGTATTCCTATAGTAACGTCTTGTTCTCCTCTCACACTGACTGTATTCCTATAGTAACGTCTTGTTCTCCTCTCACACTGACTGTATTCCTATAGTAACGTCTTGTTCTCCTCTCATACTGACTGTATTCCTCTAGTAGCGTCTTGTTCTCCTCTCACACTGACTGTATTCCTATAGTAACGTCTTGTTCTCCTCTCACACTGACTGTATTCCTATAGTAACGTCTTGTTCTCCTCTCACACTGACTGTATTCCTATAGTAACGTCTTGTTCTCCTCTCACACTGACTTTATTCCTACAGTAACATCTTGTTCTGCTCTCATACCTACTTATTTCCATCACAGAACCTGTTTGCCTTTGGTGATGTTGATGGGGTTGGAATTAATGGGAAGCTTCAACACCCACTGGGAGTTTCCTGGGACTGGCAGAGGAATCTCCTGTATGTAGCAGATTCATATAACCACAAGGTGAGACACAGTCTGTGGCTGCTCTGTATACTGGTCTCTCCTTCTAGATGTCCTTACCTGTTCATTCCTCAATGACAGACACTACAATGGGTAATTCCTGTGTAGGATTAGGTAGAGAGTATATAATGCTGGTCACTGGGTGCCGTGCGTTGGAGGAACATTTACCAACGTCACTGATGTGCAGCAACCACATCCGGCAGCGTAATGCAGTATGGCTAAAACAACGTAACTCCTGGAAGTCCCCCAGAATAAAGCTGTGTAACCTGTGAGAAGTCTTTGACCATTAACCTTGGACGGGTATCTGTGTGCTACCCGTGGAGTTAAGAAACCAGGCTCTCGGACAATACCAGATTTGCAGAGCTGCTATTCTGCATTAGGATGTGGTTCTCTGCAGTGTTTTGGAGATTCCCCCAATGAAGCAGAGCGATTAGAGATGCCATGGGTGTTTCATTTAAACACTGCCAGAACTATGCACAAATCTTGAACATGTGTAAGAAACCTTTCATACTCCAGCTGTTGTGGAACTACACCTCCCAGTATGTCATGCCACAGTTTTGCTGTTAGGGCATATTAAAACTCTGGCAAGACAGGCTGGTATGTGTAGTTGTACAGCAGTTGGGGGTCATCTAGAGTATGGATGAAGGACCAGCTGCCGCTGGAACTCCTAACCCCCTTTGGAAGATCACTATCTTTATGAGGAATGAGCATATTTGAGGTGTAAAGTGTCAGTTTACTGTATATTCTGCAAAGTATGTATACGTTCAGTGCTGGAGAGGTTCAGGAGTACTGTGCCCCGATGTGGACACACCTGTAGCGAGTATTTTTATTGCAGAGCCACTGAGAGTCCCCCGTGGATAGATAATTTTTATTTTACTTTATTTTCCAACATCAACAATCAAGCATAGCCTGTGTGATCAGAGCCCTCAGACGATGGGGAGAGAGACTCTATACGGGTGTCCAGGAGGAGGTAACTTGGGCGTCTTTGAGTTTTCAGAAATATCTATGGCATCAGTGGCTGGGAGAGGCCACTCTTTACCCTGGGCAGCAGACGCCCAGCCTAAAAGTTATCTCGCTAATCTCCCATTCGGAGGGGCCCTTATATCTGGAGACAAATTGGGTTCTGGAAGGAAGATTCCTACAAGAGCGAAGCTTTAAGTATTTTCATTCTCCATCATCACGTCAGCAATTCAAAGACGTGAGAAACCATAAACCTGGAAGATGGTCTAGTGGCAGAATATTCCTTCTACCACTAAACTGCCTTTTTGAGTATTTTAGATTAAAGATGAAAGGTTTAATCCTAGTCCCCAGTAGGGGGCAGAATTGCACAATTAGCAGATATATTTACACATTGTATCATAGATCTGTAAAGAATTCATACAGGATGCAATTCCATTTAATACAGTGCAGGACTCCATCAGACTCCGCAGAGGTAGAGGCTCTGCACAGCAGTCTACAGGTCTAACTCCAAACCCTAGCGATTGTCCCAGGGGCTTCACACAAGAAGGGCAAAGATTTAGATCCCTGACTATTCCGTGTCTGACAATCCTCAGGGACTTTTGCACTAGTTGGACAACGCTTCCAAGTCACCGATCTGACTATCAATCTGGCAACGTCCTTCACAAACCATTACAGAATTATTGATGACGTTATTAGCTGCAGTAAAAAGAGGATTTTGGTACTTACCGGTAAATCTATTTCTCTGAATCCTCTAGGGGACACTGGAGTCTTATACAGTAGGGTTGTGAAGCTTGCAACCGGAGGTGTGGCACAATCTAAAAAGTATCATTGTCTGCACAGCCGGCTCCTCCCCCTTCACATCCCTCATCCCCCAGTTTGGAAACTTTGACTGAGAGAATAGGACATGATACTATAGCACATGGCGAGGAACCGAACCATACAACATAGCAAACAGCATCCAAGAAACTCTTGAAAAACTAACGCTGTTTGCACGAACTGTTTGAACAAGAACTTTGTACACAGCAGGTTGACAGCACCGAGGCGGGCGTCCAGTGTCCCCTAGAGGATTCAGAGAAATGGATTTATCGGTAAGTACCAGAATCCTCTTTTCTCTTTCATCCACTAGGGGACACTGGAGTCTTATACAGTAGGGGACGTCCCAAAGTTATCCCCTAGGGAGGGAATGCTGTCGGTGGCCTGCAAAACTAAACGTCCGAACTTAGATTCTCCGGACGCAAAGGCATCAAACTTGTAAAATTTCGCGAACGTGTGGGCTGAGGACCACGTCACCGCTCTGCAAAGTTGAGTAGTGGAAGCACCTCTGGCAGCTGCCCACGATGCACCCAGTGATCTGGTGGTATGAGCACACGTCTCACCCGGAACTTGTTTGCCACAGGAAATATAAGCCCGAATGGTAAGTCTAATCCATCTAGACAAAGACTGCTTAGATGCTGGCCAACCCTTCTTTGGCCCATCATAAAGAACAAACAAATGGTCCGACTTTCTGATGGACTATGTAACTTGTACGTATACCTGTAAAGCTCGGACAACATCCAAGGACACGTCCCTATCTGCGAGACCCTGGAAAGATGGGACCACAATTGGCTGGTTTACATGAAACCCCGAAACAAACTTAGGAAGGAAATCTGCTCTTGTACGGAGTTCTGCTCTATCCTCATGAAAAAGGGACTCTTACACGATAAGGCTCCCAACTCAGAAACCCTTCTGGCCGAGGCCAAGGCAAGCAATAACGTGACCTTCCGAGAGAGATATTGCAGGTCTGTTCTTGCCAACGGCTCAAAAGTTGGTGATCTCAAAAATTCCAACACCAAATTTAAGTCCCACGGCGCAGTGGGAGGACGAAAAGGGGGTTGTATCCTCAGAACCCCCTGTAAAAAGGTCTGAACCTCCAGCAAGGATGCTAACCGCTGTTGAAATAGGATGGAGAGAGCCAAAATTCGAACCTTCAGAGAGCCCAGCCTCAGTCCTACATCTAGACCGGCCTGAAGGAAAAGTAGAAGTCTGGATAAGTGGAAGTTCGTCGAACTCCACCCACGTTCCTGACACCAGTTCATGTACTTCTTCCAAATACTGTAGTAGTGCATGGCTGTGACCGGCTTCCTAGCGGCAAGCATCGTAGGAATGGCCGTTCTTGTTATCCCTCTGTTTCTTAAGATCCGGGTTTCAATAGCCACGCCGTTAAATGCAGCCTGTTCAGGTCTGGGTGTAGCAACGGTCCCTGAGACAGCAGGTCCTCTCTCTCAGGTAACTGCCAAGGATCTGCCCGCTAGTAACCCCCGCAGGTAGGAGTACCAACTCCTGTGGGGCCAATCTGGTGCGATCAGAATTGCCCACACTCGTTCTCGTTTCACCCTTTTCAAAACCCTGGGTATGAGTGGGAAAGGTGGAAAAATGTAAACCCTCCTGTAACACCAAGCAAGTGTTAATGCGTCCACTCCTTCCGCTGCTGGATCTCTTGTCCTGGACACATATTTGGGCAGCTGATGGTTTTGCAGAGACGCCATTAGGTCTACTTGAGGTAGTCCTCATCTCCTCACCACCATGTCGAAAATCCGTGGATGTAGGCACTACTCTCCCGGATGCATGTCCTGGCGACTGAGAATTTGCTTCCCAGTTCTCCACACCTGGAATGAACACTGCCGAGAGGATGATGTTTCGCCTTTCTGCCCACAACAAGACGGTTGTGGCTTCCTTTAACGCCATCCTGCTCTTTGTTCCTCCTTGACGGTTTATGTAAGCCGTCGTCGTGACATTGTCCGACTGTATCTTTAAGTGTTGACCAATGACTAGGTCTTCGGCTAAGAGAAGCGCAGTGTAAACTGCGCTGAGTTCGAGAATGTTTATGGGTAGGCTGTTTTCCAGTAACGTCCATCTGCCTTGAGACTGATGTTCCTCTAAGATGGCACCCCAACCTCTGAGGCTGGCATCCGTTGTCAGGATCCTCCAATTCCAAATGCCGAATCTCTTGGCTGCTGCGAGATTCCTGTGCAACGACCACCAAATTAAGGAGGTTCATATGTGCGGTGGAAGTCGGATTCTTCGATGTAGAAACCAGTGTGAAACCTCTCCCTGAGCAATGAGGTTCATCTGGAATGGTCGGGAATTAAGTCTTCCGTACTGGAGAGCTTCGAACAACGCCACCATCTTCCCTAGAAGTTGCACACAGAGGTTTAGAGAAACAGTTTGTGTCCTCAGTACCTGAGCCACTAATCTCTGTAGGTCCTGGACCTTGTTCTCTGGTAGGAATACTCTCAATTGAACCGTGTCCAAGATGAGACCGAGGAATTTAATCCGTTGAGTAGGCATGAGGTTGGATTTCTGGAAATTCACAATCCACCCATGTTGAATGAGAAATTAATGAAATGTCTGAACCTCCTTGATCAGCTGTTCCTGAGATGATGCCTTGATCAGTAGATCGTCTAGATAAGGTATAATTATGACCCCCAACAGTCTCAATCCTGCAACCATGATTGCCATGATCTTCGTAAAGATTCTTGGGGCTGATGATAGACCGAACGGCAAGGCCCTGAATTGGTAGTGATCCGTCACCAGTGCGAACCTTAAGTAAGCCTGGTGAGGAGTCCAGATTGGGATATGCAGATATGCATCCTTTATGTCCATGGATACCATGAACTCGCCTTGTTCTAAGCCTGCAATGACCGACTGGATTGATTCCATCTTGAATTTGCAGACCCTTAGAAACTGGTTTAAAACTTTTAAATTGAGTATCTGTCTGACCGTCCCGTCTGGCTTTGGCACGACAAAAAGATTGGAATAGATGGAATAATGACCTCTGACCGTAGCAATTTCTGAATTGCTGTTAGTAGTGCCTTTGCTTTCTGAGGGCACCGAGGCAATCCCGTTGTAAAAAAAACTGACTGTGAGGCCTCTGTTGAAAATCCAGTTTGTACCCCATGGAAGTTATGTTGTTTATAAAAAGTTCTGGTGAGGTTTTAGCCCAGATATCCCGAAAACCTTCAAGACGCGCGCCCACCAAGGGGGACTCCAGGTGAGCTGGGAGGCCGTCATGCCACGGTCTTGTCAGCAGGTTTATCCTGCTTTCTGGTTGCTGACTGTGAGCGGCCTCTACCTCTGCCTCCATGTGCTTGTGTACCGAACCCTCTTCCTCTGGCTCGAAAGGACTGTGATCTAAATGAATTAAACATTGGTCCCGAATAACCTCTCCTAACCCGTGGAGTGGTTCTCGTATAAGGAGTAGGCCGAAAGGTGGACTTCCCTGCTGTAGCTTGTGAAATCCACTTGTCCAACTCTGGACCGAAAAGCATTTCACCCCCAAAGGGGATGGATTCCACTGCCGTTTTGGTGTCCGAGACTCCTTGCCATTCTCTGAGCCATAAAATCCGTCTAGCCGATATGGCCGATGCGGAGATGCGTGATGCTATCCTGCTAAGATCCTTTGAGGCTTGACACAAGTATGAAGCTGATTCTTTAATATGTTCTGCCAGTTGGGTAATTTCTTCCAAGCTATTTTCCTCCTCAATAGCCTGTGCAATACGTCCAGACCATGCTCCCATGGCCTTTTTAACCCAAGGACAGACGGTCGTAGGTCTCTGTGCCGCATCTACTGCTACGAAAATTGACTTTAAAGCTGTGTCAACCTTACGGTCTGAAGCATCCTTTAAAGTTGTTACATTAGGTATTGGCGAGATTGTCTTTTTAGACAACCTTCCTAGGGAAGCATCCACTACTGGTGGAGTCTCCCACTTATCCATTACTCCTTTAGGTAAAGGGTAAGTTACTTGAAACCTCTTTGGAAATTGAAAGTGTTTATCAGGTTGCTTCCAAGCCTCCTCCATTTGAGATTGGAGAGATGTAGGAATGGGAAACACTGCTGAACGCGGTTTTTGGGATTCGAATAATTCGAAATCCTCGGGCTCCTTAACTTCTTCCACTTTAAAGTTTAGGATCTCTTTTACCGCGTCAATTAAGGAATCAATACCCGAGATTGCCGTGTCCTCTTCCGGAGGATCAGCGTCTAGGTTAGATTCAATCAACTCACCTTCCTCTGTATCAATAATAAGACCCTCCTCCTCTGATTCTGGTACAATAGGAGGAGGTCTTTTAACTGCCTTGCGCACATTTGTTTCTGCTTGTGCGGGCAGTGTTAACCTGATGAGAAATTCTTCCATCGTTTTTGAGAATCCCGCAGCCCATTCCGATTGCTGCTTGCGTGATTCCGCCATCTCCTTGGAGATTCTATCTGCAAGGTTTTCTTCCCAGGACCTAGACGGAGCACTGCTCCCAGGTGTAGCGTCCTTGTCTAAGCAGGAGTCGCACACCCCGGAGCTGCCAATCCGCGTGCTCTTCTTGTTACAATTCGTACAAATATAACAGGTCTTGGTTGTGTTTAAACACCCTACCAGGGTACTACGCTGCGCTTTCCTTTTTAAACTAGGAAAAGAAAGACTGTGATACATGACGGAAGCAAAGATATCGGATCCAGCTGGAATTACTCTTCCCTTCCTTATATTGCAAAAGGAACAGGACAAGAATAAATAAGTAAAAAATAAAATAAAAAATAATTAAAAACACCAGCCGACTTGCGACCCTCACGCCCCAACTGTAAATCGGCTACGATGGTAGAGTTGGTATCCGCCTGCTTCCTTGTATTTTCTTCAGGATCTTTGTAGTAGAAGTCCTTTGAAAATATAAATGATAAAGTACAATTATTTCTCTAACGTCCTAAGTGGATGCTGGGACTCCGTAAGGACCATGGGGAATAGCGGCTCCGCAGGAGACAGGGCACAAAATAAAAGCTTGAGATATCAGGTGGTGTGCACTGGCTCCTCCCCCTATGACCCTCCTCCAAGCCAGTTAGATTTTTGTGCCCGGCCGAGAAGGGTGCAAACTAGGTAGCTCTCCAGAGCTGCTTAGAATAAAAGTTTAGTTAGGTTTTTTTATTTTCAGTGAGTCCTGCTGGCAACAGGCTCACTGCATCGTGGGACTAAGGGGAGAAGAAGCGAACTCACCTGAGTGCAGAGTGGATTGGGCTTCTTAGGCTACTGGACGTTAGCTCCAGAGGGACGATCACAGGTTCAGCCTGGATGGGTCACCGGAGCCGCGCCGCCGTCCCCCTTACAGAGCCAGAAGAGACGAAGGTCCGGTGAAAGCGGCGGCAGAAGACATCCTGTCTTCAAGACTAAGGTAGCGCACAGCACCGCAGCTGTGCGCCATTGCTCTCAGCACACTTCACACTCCGGTCACTGAGGGTACAGGGCGCTGGGGGGGAGCGCCCTGAGACGCAATATAACACACATATACCTTAGCTGGCAAAAGGAATACATCACATATAGCTCCAGGGCTATATGGATGTATTTTTTCCCCTGCCATTTTACACAAAAAAGCGGGAGTTAAGGACGTCGTGAAGGGGCGGGGCCTATCTCCTCAGCACACTGGCGCCATTATTCCCTCACAGCTCCGCTGGAAGGACGGCTCCCTGATTCTCCCCTGCAGTACTGCATCTGATTCAGGGTAAAAAAGAGAAGGGGGGGGCATTTTGGCAGCAAATAACTAGATTAACAGCAGCTATAAGGGATTAACACTTATATAAGGTTATCCCTGTATATATATATAGCGCTGGGTGTGTGCTGGCAGACTCTCCCTCTGTCTCTCCAAAGGGCTAAGTGGGGTCCTGTCCTCTATCAGAGCATTCCCGGTGTGTGTGCTGTGTGTCGGTACGCGTGTGTCGACATGTATGAGGAGGAAAATGAGGTGGAGGCGGAGCAGTTGCCTGTGTTAGTGATGTCACCCCCTAGGGAGTCGACACCTGACTGGATGATTGTGTTTAAGCAATTAAGTGATAATGTCAGCAATTTACAAAAAACTGTTGACGACATGAGAAAGCCGGCAAATCAATTAGTGCCTGTTCAGGCGTCTGACACCCTCAGGGGCCCTAAAACGGCCGCTACCTCAGTGGGTCGACACGGATCCAGATACAGATACTGAATCTAGTGTCGACGGTGACGAGACAAACGTAATGTCCAGTAGGGCCACACGTTACATGATCACGGCAATGAAAGAGGCATTGAACCTTTCTGACACTACAAATACCTCAAAGGCGGGTATTATGTGGGGTGTGAAAAAACTGCCAATAGTTTTTCCTGAGTCTGAGGAAATAAATGAGGTGTGTGATAAAGCGTGGGTTTCCCCCGATAAAAAACAGCTAATTTCTAATAAGTTATTAGCACTATACCCTTTCCCGCCAGAGGTTAGGGCACGGTGGGAAACACCCCCTAGGGTAGATAAGGCGCTCACACGTTTATCTAAACAAGTAGCGTTACCGTCCCCTGATACGGCCACCCTCAAAGAACCAGCTGATAGGAGGCTGGAAAATATCCTGAAAAGTATATACACACATACTGGTGTTATACTGCGACCAGCAATCGCATCAGCCTGGATGTGCAGTGCTGGAGTCGCATGGGCGGATTCCCTGACTGAGAATATTGATACCCTGGATAGGGACAATATTCTGTTAACTATAGAACATTTAAAGGATGCATTGCTATATATGCGTGATGCGCAGAGGGATATTTGTACCCTGGCATCAAGAGTAAGCGCAATGTCCATCTCTGCCAGAAGAGCATTATGGACCAGACAGTGGTCAGGGGACGCAGATTCCAAACGGCACATGGAAGTATTGCCGTATAAGGGGGAGGAGTTATTTGGGGCTGGTCTAACAGACCTGGTGGCCACGGCAACTGCTGGAAAATCCACCTTTTTTACCCCAGGTTACTTCACATCAACAGAAAAAGACACAGTCTTTTCAAACTCAGTCCTTTCGTTCCCATAAGTACAAGCGAGCAAAAGGTCACTCTTTTCTGCCCAAGGGCAGAGAAAGAGGAAAAAGGCGGCACCATGCAGCCGCTTCCCAGGAGCAGAAGCCCTCCCCTGCTTCTGCCAAGTCTTCAGCATGACGCTGGGGCTTTACAAGCAGACTCAGACACGGTGGGGGCCCGTCTCAAGTATTTCAACGCGCAGTGGGCTCACTCGCAAGTGGATCCCTGGATTCTACAGGTAGTATCACAGGGGTACAAACTGGAATTCGAGGCGTTTCCTCCTCATCGGTTCCTGAAGTCTGCTTTACCAAAGTCTCCCTCCGACAGGGAGGCAGTTCTGGAAGCCATTCACAAGCTGTACTCCCAGCAGGTGATAATCAAGGTACCCCTCTTACAACAGGGGAAGGGGTATTATTCCACACTATTTGTGGTACCGAAGCCGGACGGCTCGGTGAGACCAATATTAAATCTAAAATCTTTGAACACTTACATAAAAAGGTTCAAATTCAAGATGGAGTCACTCAGAGCGGTGATAGCGAACCTGGAAGAGGGGGACTATATGGTGTCGCTGGACATCAAGGATGCTTATCTCCACGTCCCAATATATCCTTCTCACCAAGGGTACCTCAGGTTTGTAGTACAAAACTGTCATTATCAGTTTCAGACGCTGCCGTTTGGATTGTCCACGGCGCCTCGGGTCTTTACCAAGGTAATGGCCGAAATGATGATTCTTCTACGAAGAAAAGGCATCTTAATTATCCCTTACTTGGACGATCTCCTGATAAGGGCAAGAACCAAGGAACAGTTAGAAGTCGGAGTGGCACTATCTCAGGTAGTGCTAAGTCAGCACGGATGGATTCTAAATATTCCAAAATCGCAGCTGATTCCAACGACACGTCTACTGTTCTTAGGAATGATTCTGGACACAGTCCAGAAGAAGGTGTTTCTCCCGGAGGAGAAGGCCAGGGAGTTATCCGAGCTAGTCAGGAACCTCCTAAAACCAGGACAGGTCTCAGTGCATCAGTGCACAAGGGTCCTAAGAAAAATGGTGGCTTCTTACGAAGCGATTCCATTCGGAAGATTCCATGCAAGAACTTTTCAGTGGGATCTACTGGGAAAATGGTCCGGATCGCATCTTCAGATGCATCAACGGATAACCCTGTCGCCAAGGACAAGGGTGTCTCTCCTGTGGTGGCTTCAGAGGGCTCATCTACTAGAGGGCTGCAGATTTGGCATTCAGGATTGGATCCTGGTAACCACGGATGCCAGCCTGAGAGGCTGGGGAGCAGTCACACAGGGAAGGAATTTCCAGGGCTTGTGGTCAAGCATGGAAACATCTCTTCATATAAACATTCTAGAGTGTTCATTCCGGGAGTGGACAACTGGGAAGCAGACTTCCTCAGCAGACACGACCTTCACCCGGGAGAGTGGGGACTTCACCCAGAAGTCTTCCACCAAATTGTAAACCGTTGGGAAAGACCAAAGGTGGACATGATGGCGTCACGTCTAAACAAAAAACTGGACAGATATTGCGCCAGGTCAAGGGACCCTCAGGCAATAGCAGTGGACGCTCTGGTAACGCCGTGGGTGTACCAGTCAGTGTATGTATTCCCTCCTCTGCCCCTCATACCGAAAGTATTGAGAATCATAAGAAGGAGAGGAGTAAGAACTATACTCGTGGTTCCGGATTGGCCAAGAAGGTCTTGGTACCCGGAACTTCAAGAGATGCTCACGGACGAACCGTGGCCTCTACCTCTAAGACAGGACCTGCTACTGCAGGGGCCTTGTCTGTTCCAAGACTTACCGCGGCTGCGTTTGACGGCATGGCGGTTGAACGCCGGATCCTGAAGGACAAGGGCATTCCAGAAGAAGTCATCCCTACTCTGGTAAAAGCCAGAAAGGAAGTAACCGCAAAACATTATCACCGCATTTGGCGTAAATATGTTGCGTGGTGTGAGGCCAAGAAGGCCCCTACACAGGAATTTCAACTGGGTCGTTTCTTGCATTTCCTGCAAACAGGACTGTCTATGGGCCTAAAATTAGGGTCCATTAAGGTTCAAAATTCGGCCCTGTCGATATTCTTCCAGAAAGAACTGGCTTCAGTACCTGAAGTTCAGACATTTGTGAAAGGGGTGCTGCACATACAGCCTCCTTTTGTGCCTCCAGTGGCACCTTGGGATCTCAATGTTGTGTTGAGATTTCTAAAATCACACTGGTTTGAACCATTGTCTACGGTAGATTTAAAATATCTCACGTGGAAGGTGTCGATGCTGTTGGCCTTGGCTTCAGCTAGGCGTGTGTCAGAATTGGCGGCTTTATCATGTAAAAGCCCTTACCTAAATTTTCATTCTGACAGGGCGGAATTGAGGACTCGTCCTCAATTTCTACCTAAGGTGGTTTCTGCATTTCACATGAACCAACCTATTGTGGTACCTGCGGCTACTAGGGACTTAGAGGACTCTAAGTTGCTGGACGTTGTCAGGGCCTTGAAAATATATGTTTCCAGGACGGCTGGAGTCAGGAAAACTGACTCGCTGTTTATCCTGTATGCACCCAACAAGCTGGGTGCTCCTGCTTCAAAGCAGACGATTGCTCGTTGGATTTGTAGTACAATTCAGCTTGCACATTCCGTGGCAGGATTGCCACAGCCAAAATCAGTAAAAGCCCATTTCACAAGGAAAGTGGGCTCATCTTGGGCGGCTGCCCGAGGGGTCTCGGCTTTACAACTTTGCCGAGCAGCTACTTGGTCAGGGGCAAACACGTTTGCTAAATTCTACAAATTTGATACCCTGGCTGAGGAGGACCTGGAGTTCTCTCATTCGGTGCTGCAGAGTCATCCGCACTCTCCCGCCCGTTTGGGAGCTTTGGTATAATCCCCATGGTCCTTACGGAGTCCCAGCATCCACTTAGGACGTTAGAGAAAATAAGATTTTACTTACCGATAAATCTATTTCTCGTAGTCCGTAGTGGATGCTGGGCGCCCATCCCTAGTGCGGATTGTCTGCAATACTTGTATATAGTTATTGTTACAAAAAATTCGGGTTATTATTGTTGAGCCATCCTTTCAGAGGCTCCTTTAAATTTATCATACTGTTAACTGGGTTCAGATCACGAGTTGTACGGTGTGATTGGTGTGGCTGGTATGAGTCTTACCCGGGATTCAATATCCTTCCTTATTATGTACGCTCGTCCGGGCACAGTATCCTAACTGGCTTGGAGGAGGGTCATAGGGGGAGGAGCCAGTGCACACCACCTGATATCTCAAGCTTTTATTTTGTGCCCTGTCTCCTGCGGAGCCGCTATTCCCCATGGTCCTTACGGAGTCCCAGCATCCACTACGGACTACGAGAAATAGATTTATCGGTAAGTAAAATCTTATTTTTGTTCAGGAGATCCTCACAGTATTTTTCTAAATATATACTTTCACCAGCAGAGGGAGCTGTTGCTACAATAACCATCCCTCTTGGTATCTATACAAGTGGGAGGGCTGATCCTTGCCCCTTAGAATGGCACCACTTAGGAATAATTAAAATGGCCGCCACTGAAGAATTTTGGGAACTTCCAAATCTCCTTTCTGTTCCTAGGTAAACTTTATCTATTATAACTCACTAGTCAGCGCTTACAAGTACTGCAGCCTGTCACTATAGATTTCTATATATATGGGGAGGCGCTCTTGTTATGTACTGGTGCGGGTTCCCTCACGCGGCTGAGGGATCTCCTCAGCCTCGTGGAAATCACTGCAGCGTCTCTGCCCCCCCGCCGCGCGCGCTCTGGGACCGCTCTGACGAAGTCTCGTAGCGGTGCTTTGCTTGTGTCTCCCCTCACGCGTCTTTGCCCTGTCTGCGTGCTCCGGGACCGCTAGCGGCGCTTGTCAGCGGCTGCATAGTGTGGGAGACTTACTCGTATCCCCCCGACGTGCTCTTCCAGCCCCGCTCAGTCTCTGCTCGCTGGTGACCGCTGCGCCGCTGTGATGACCTCATGTTTAAATAGAAAAAACGTTTATGCTGACAGGGGAAATAAATAAATAAATAACCTATTATAAAACCAGTACTCACTGTGTGGATTAGAGGATCTCCTTGCAGAGAGATGCAGTTCCCTTCAATAAGGATCTTTGTCTCCAATATTAAGCAGCCTTGTCCCCCTTTTTGTTAGGTTGACGCAGCCCTTATTACAGCTCTTTAGAGTTTTAGTCAGGAGCTCAGTGCTCCCACGTGCTGTTACCTCCAGCACAATTTTTCAAACTGGGGGATGAAGGATGTGAAGGGGGAGGAGCCGGCTGTGCAGACAATGCTAATTTTTAGATTGTGCCACACCTCCGGTTGCAAGCTTCACACCCCTTACTGTATAAGACTCCAGTGTCCCATAGTGGATGAAAGAGAAACATTGGCTCTAGATATGGATGTATTTGTACAACATCCTGATTGGAAGATTAGAACATGCAGTCAGTACCAAGTACTAACCTTCTTACAAGAGCGTGGCTGGATTCAGGGGCGGATCCAGAAGAAAATGAAAGGGGGGGCACCATGATAGGGGAACGGTAATAGTTATATTTACATGCACCTAAGGCACGCGTGCTCCCAGATAAGAGGAGTGGTATCACAGGGGGCGTGGCCTCACAGAATACGCCATCAGGTAATGATTGGCTGTAGGAGCGCATCCTGGTTTATTGCCAATGTTTCACCCTGATGAAAAGTCTGATTGGGCCTTGAAATGTTGGTCACCTGTTCCATTAGTTATGGGAGCCTGGAAGGCAACCGAGCACAATATAATTATTACAGTGTTTAGTTGGTGGTGGCAGGTGCAGCATACCTTGTTTTGGGCATTGTACTGAGACTCAGACTGCAGGACACGAACTGCCCATCTCTGATTAGCAGAAGCAGCCAGCTGGATCTCCAACAAGCAGCATAAGACACCTGCCGGACAGCCCTGTCACAATCACACGGGCCGCCTTCTCAAAGCTGAGGCTGAGTGTGACTGCACCTAGCATGGTGGTAAAGGAAGTGGAGGAAGAAGTGCTGGGAAACTGTGCGGTGCAGTGAGGGCTAATGAAGCCTTCTGCACAGTCATAAGTAACAGTCTTACTCCATGCTGGCATTTGTACCCCGCGCCTGGGCTGGACTCCGGCTGGTTGGCAGTGGGGGAGGTAGGTTGCGGTGTGAGCAGGGGGAGGCTGGAGCTGCAGCTCCAGCCTCCCCATTGGTTACCACACGGACTTGCTGTTAGAGCAGCGGCGGGTCCTAGTGCCTGCTGGCTGTTTTATCAAATCTGACTGACACAAATAGCAGTAGTGCTGCTGCTGTTCTCCTTTTGAAAAAAAAAGTCAGAAATGAAAGGGGGGGGCACGGGCCCGAGACCTACGTACACTCCATCTATATATAAGAGTGACTCGTGACACTTTTTTGTTTGTTAAATTGTATAATTAAGTAGGAAAGGCCTAAATGAAAAAAATCTTACATTTATTTTTAGCACACAGTAGTAACTATTTGTGTTGGTGAATAAAACTGCAATGTTGTCAGGATTCCTGTTTTTTGGAGAGAAAAAAAATATGTTTTTGGCAGAATTGTTAGGATTTGGCCAAAACGAGAATCTTGATTAACTAGTAATGCTTGGCAAAATCCCAAACCAGACCCTGAATTCTATATGCAATTAGTATTACTATCCATTTCATTGTGGGCTCTTTCTTTCTTTCTTTCTTTCTTTCTTTCTTTCTTTCTTTCTTTCTTTCTTTCTTTCTTTCTTTCTTTCTTTCTTTCTTTCTTTCTTTCTTTCTTTCTTTCTTTCTTTCTTTCTTTCTTTCTTTCTTTCTTTCTTTCTTTCTTTCTTTCTTAGAGAAAACATGGGGAGGTTTATCAAAGCTTGCAGAGAGATCCCAAGTACCAACCAATCCGCTCCTGTCATTTTCTCAGCCTGTAACATGGCAGTAAGGAGCTGATTGGCTGGTACTTTATCTCTCTCTACTTTATCGTCTTCCAAGCATTAATGCATCGTTCCCATAGTGCTAGATCTATGTGCACGAAGACTGGATCCTGAAGTTGCGCTAGAACTGGATGGTTGGACCCATTAGGGACACCTAAGCTGCCGCCGCCATCCTCTAGTCACAACATTCTTCAGCTTTGTCCGTTGTGCTGCACAGCAGAATTTAGTGCACCACCCTACAAAACCAGTCCCCAGTAAAAACCTCAGGTGGTTTCCCGCATTCCCCTACCCTTTTGGTGCTCACTATGGGCAATGAAATAATGATAGATAGATAGATATATATATATATATATATATATATATATATATAAAATCTCTTGCTCAGTGGCATCTTCCATCCAGCAGCTGTTGCTGTGTGTGAAGCCCAGGCATGCACACAGATAGCCCTAGCAATGTCTGCTGTCAGTATGTACAGACATATTACGCTGCCCTCCTGTACACCCGTTCCCAGCCAGTGTTATGAGGACAGCAGCCCTGTTACCTCACCGCAGCACTATTAACGTCACTCTGAAAAACAAAACACGAGAGGCTGCACATGGGGCGCCGTTCACCGTGACTTCTAATTAATGATTTCCTTTATTTTATGGGAGTTGGCAGCGAGCTGGGGAAGTGACCGCTCTCTCTGGTCCCTGAGCGGTTTGCTGCCCGGCACTGAGTGATAGTGGATGTGTTTTTATGTGTGTTAAAGTTCAAACTAAGAAGTGCAGGAAACACTCGGTGTTCTACCCGTGGCAGGAGATGGATCGCTGTACGTTAAACCACCCTGAGAAGTATGGACGAGGTCATTTGTTTCGTTTTCTATACAGTTCTGCAGAACTGTTCCATCACAGTAATGACGTGAGGGAATCTTTTTATTTATAGACGGTTATTAGTCTTGTGTGAGATAAATAATTACCCTGACAGATTGTGACCATTGCACATTGGAGGAGATTGCAGAGGTTTTTCCAGAACTAAAGAAATAAGGTGTCTATTTACTAAGCCTTGATGGAGATAAAGTACCGGCTCCTAACTGTCATTTTTTCAAACCCAGTCTGTGACATGACAGTTGGACACTGATTGGCTAGTATTTTATCTCCGTCCACTTTATCTCCATCCAAAGCTTAGTAAATAGACCCCTAATGCACTAAAATGTGGTAAACCGTATGTCACACATCACCTGGCTGTCGCTGGGGCTTGGTAGAAAAATGACAGAAGCTGATTGGTTGGAACGTCTCTACTTTATCTCTTTTGGAGGTGTAATACATTTCTTCCTTGGTCATACTCTTCTGTCTATGGGGGTCATTCCGAGTTGATCGCTAGCTGCTTTCGTTCGCAGCGCAACGGTCAGGCAAAAAAATCGGCACTTCTGCGTATGGGGCGCAGTGCGCACGCGCGACGTACTTTCACAAAAGCCGATGCAGTTTCACACAAGGTCTAGCGACGCTTTTCAGTCGCTCTGCTGATCGGTGAGTGACAGGAAGCGGGTGTTTCTGGGTGGTAACTGACCGTTTTCGGGGAGTGTGCTGAAAAACGCAGGCGTGCCAGATAAAAACGCAGGAGTGGCTGGGGAAACGGGGGAGTGGCTGGCTGAACGCAGGGCGTGTTTGTGATGTCAAAACAGGAACTAAATAGTCTCAAGTGATCGCAAAGTAGGAGTAAGTCTCGAGCTACTCAGAAACTGCACAATTTTTTTTTTTGTAGCCGCTCTGCAATCCTTTCGTTCGCACTTCTGCTATGCTAAGATACACTCACAGAGGGCGGCGGCCTAGCGTTTGCACTGCTGCTAAAAGCAGCTAGCGAGCGAACAACTCGGAATGAGGGCCCATGTGTGTGGAGAGCCAAGCAGCCACACCAGCCAAGTATATGTACCCGGCTAGGTTTAAAGGTACCTGGCACCTTCACACCTTGGAAACATCCATATTGCGGCCTGAACCAGTGAGAATGTAGCCTAACCAGTCAGTAGGAACCATAAAACCGCCATGAGGCCTACGCTGTGCATAGCGTACTCTTACACCAAGATAGAAATGGTTTTTGTGGTATGGGGGTCATTGGTGTAATATTGTCGGCACCTGGATTATCTCTGTTTTTTTTTTATCTCTCTCCTGTTTATGTCAGATCAAAGTTGTGGATCCAAAAGCCAAGAGCTGTGTTACATTGGCTGGTATCGGGCAAGCCGGGAACCTGACCGGGATAAGTTTTCTGGAGGCGTCCTTCAACGAGCCTGGTGGCCTCTGCCTCGGGGGAGATGGACATCTGTTGTATGTTGCCGACACAAATAATCATCACATTAAGGTCCTGGATTTGGAGACCAAAACGGTCTCTGTGGTAGGTTCATTATCACCTTACTTGTCTGTAATATGTTTATTATCCCCTGTAACTTTCTTATTCCAAGACATCTGGCTGCCCAAGTGACGTGTATAAAAGGGAAGGCAAGTTTAATTTGATGCGCTTCTTAATTTTATACGTCTCTTGCTAAAAAATTGGATGATCGCTGTGCGATTGTTCTTGGTCAGTGTGACACTTTTAATTAAATTGGCCAATGTTGGACTTCGAATTAGGAATTAATTCTAATTATGCATAATGACTATCTAATTGGTACGTAGCGAAAGAGCAGCAAGTCCGGGCACCTTTACTTTGAAACGTCTGCGTCTGTTGATCATTAGGTCCCTTTGACGTGGACGACATTTTCTTTACTTCTCATGATAATAAAATAATCTCTGATAATTCCTTAATTTCTGAATGCTCCATGGTAGTCTTTACCTTGGGCTTATGTCCATTCCAGTTGGATAGATGGGTAGAGATACGTAGGTAAAAGCACTCCCTGTAGAGGGTATTAAAGGGGTCATTCTGACCCGATCGCACGCTGCAATTTATTGCAGCGGTGCGATCGGGTCAGAACTGCGCCGGCGCTGCAGTGCACTGGCGTATGCCAGACGGCCAAAGGCAGTCGCTGCGCTACGATCGCCTCTGCCTGATTGACAGGCAGAGGTGGTCGCTGGGGGGGGGCGGAGCGGCGGTGTTTGTCTGCTGTTTTGTGGGCGCGGTCTGGCCAACGCAGGCGTGGCTGGACCGTGCAGGGGGCGGGCCGTAGCGGCTGCGTGACGTTACACGCAGCCGCTGCGGGCCGGGGAGCGACTAGTAGCTCCAGGCCAGCATGCTACAGCTGCGCTGGCCGGCTGCTGTGCGATGCTTTTGCACTTCTGGGTGGGGCAGCACTGACATGCGGGGCGGGATAGCCCTGTGCTGGGCGCCCCCCCGCATTTCTCTGGTCAGGATCGTAGCCCTGCAAAATTGTGCAGGGCTACGTTAAACTCGGAATCACCCCCATAGTATCTTTTAAGTGCTGCCTCTGAAAACATGTGATGTTAATGGGGAACCTCCGCCAATCAGTACTTTGAAGAAAAGCGATTATTGGTGAGTATAATTTGCAGATTTCGCCTTTAATTCTCCATGGCCGTCCTTCCAATGGGATGAACAAAGCAATACAATAGGGAAGGAAACAGAAACTCCAATCTACATATGTTGCAATAATGAAAATTGTTTTCGTTGGCCGTTTGGAGAACGTGTCACCCAACTGAGAGCCAGTAGAGGACAATACGTCCGATTGATAATGACTAATGAAGGTGCGGAGAGGTGTCCGGTCTGCTGCTTGCAGAGCTCTGTCACCGTGGCCTGAGCTTTATATGACTAAGAAATTGCCACCTCTCGTATAGAGCGAGCTCTAGTATTTCTGCCACCTTATGTCCATCTGTCTCGCATTGCTGCATTATTTTTTCGAAGTCCATATAGAAGTGGCCTGTTTGGAAGGGGCATGACCTTTTTGAACCCCGGTTGGAATCACAAACAGTTGTCCTCTGCCCCTAAGACCTGTTTAAGTTATACGTATAGTGATTGATCTCGCAAGATCTAGTGAATGCAGTTTCTTCTTTTCTCCTGCATGGTCCACAGGTTATCCACAGGATAAACATTGGGATGTGAGGTAGCGACAGCGGATTGGCACCAACGATCAAAGCTTTCAGCATCCCAGAATGCAATGGCCAGTCCCCTATATCCCAGCCTCCTGGATCAGGCAAATCAGTTTTTTGTTTTGTGCGGCAGGAGCCGGACCATGGTCAGTGGGCTGCTGTTTTTTTTTTTTTTTTTTAGCAGCCATAAGCTTGTTATTATTTTATTTTTATAGTCTTACACTTTTTTTTTTTTTTGAGCGATCTTTCTAAAAAGCGTCTAATACGTACCTTAGAAAGAGTCGCTTCAACAACTCTCTGCCGGGTTGCGACAACGCTTAGCCACGTGTACAGTGCTGTTTCGGCGGGCGTCTGTATAGGATGTACTAGCAGGTCCAGCAGACATTACCAGGCTGTGGGCGGAGCATGGGGAGAAGGTAAGGCAACTGTTCCACTTAGCAGGGGAAACACGAGACACAGCCGCACTGTTTCGGGATGGAAACTACCAAACAGTCGCTGACGCGGCTGCCAACTCGGGTGCACCAGTGCTCAGGCATCAGGGGGTAGTATGAGGCCATGATCCCTGGGGTTGATGTCAGCAGTGGGGAGTCAGACGCTTCCCTGGAAGGAACCCCTTCCGACTTTTTCAAGTCGAATTAAGATGAGGAACGCAGAGGAGGAGAGGGGGTGCGAGCCGCGGGGGACAGCCGCCGGCAGCCAGTGGAGATCAGCACTACAGATGGATGTCACACAGCTGCCCAACCTCACGGCAGTGTCCACCCGGCTCCAGCAAGCTTGCTGGAGCCGGGTGGACGCTGCCGTGAGCGGCGCGGGTGTGTGTCATCCTGCTGCAGCGCTGTTCTGTAGCGCTGATCTCCTCTGGCTGTCCCCCGTCTCCCTGCGGCTCTCCCCACTCTCCTCCTCTGGGTCCGCATCTCAGTTCGACATCTTTCGATGTCGGACTGAGATGGTTGAAAAGGGGGCCAAAACCCGTTTTCGACACAAGCACGTGGATCGGCAGCTATTCCGCCGATCCACGTGCTTTTCGACAAGTCGAATTTTTCAACTTGTCGAAAATATTGAATAGGTTGGAACCCCTTCCGACCTAAAAAAAAAAGTCGAAAACTGACGTCTTTTCAACAGACGACAGTTTTCGACTTCAATTGAATATACCCCTAAGTCTCTGTCTACCATTGAGTTTGAATAGTTGGATAAGTGCCTGATGCATATGAGTCTGTAAACTGTTGCTGCTGTTTTTTTCGCTGTACGACTGAATAAGTTTTAAAGTCCTATGTAAGGTAATGTAGTAATATGTGTCTCCTACATACTTAAAATGTATCTGTAGTTGAATATGTGCTCATATTGCTTATTATACTAATGTATAACCTGTGACTGATTGCTAGTGTGGTTGCTGACTTCACTATTTTCTGTCAGTTTCTGTGTATTCTGTTCCTCAATGCTGGTGCAAAGCAGGGAGGGATCGGATTGTATGTCACTTTAACAAGTTTTAAGGTGATTTCAGTCACAAATTGTGTAGTTAACACTGTACAGGTGTGCGATTTATTTATCAAGTCTAAGAGAGGCAAGGGTGAGGACTATTCACTCTCCACAACAGCACCAACACTCATTTTCATGTTTGTCTTGCAAAACTGGGTTAACCTCTCAGGATCTGGTTCAAAATGGATTATGTGCAAACTGTTTTAGTTTTCACTTAAGCCTCCTGAATAATCCAAGGCAGGCACGGGTTCAAGTTGAACCCCCCTTGGGCTACTTTTGCACAGACATTATCCAGTATAGCTGAGCGGACAATGCCAGCTTTTATACCAGGGATAGGTTACTCTGTTAACCCTTACATGCAACATTCCACCTGGGGTTTATCACATCCAGTACAGGAATCTGCAGCCTTTCAATAAAAACAGGCTGAAAGGCTGATGGAAAGCAAACCACATGGACATGAGACCGAACAATGCAGAAGAGCTGAAGGCCGCTATTGATGCATCCTGGTCTTCCATAACACCTCAGCAGTGCCACAGGCTGACAGAATCCATGCCACGCCGCATTGAGGCAGTAATTCATGCAAAAGGGGCCCAAACCAAGTACTGAGTACATATGATGATTATACTTTTCAGAGGGTGGTCTTCAGTATGCCGACTGACGGGATCCCGGCGCACAGTATACCGGCGCCGGGATCCCGACAGCCGGCATACCAACACTTATTCTCCCTCGTGGGGGTCCACGACCCCCCTGGAGGGAGAATAAAATAGTGTGGCGCGCGTAGCGTGGCGAGCGCAGCGAGCCCGCAAGGGGCTCATTTGCGCTCGCCACACTGTCGGTAAGCCGGCAGTCGGGCTCCCGGCGCCAGTATGCTGGTCGCCGGGAGCCCGACCGCCGGCATATCGTAGTGAACCCTTTTCAGAGGGCCGACTTTTCTGTATTTAATATCCTTTTTTTTATTGATTTTATGTAATAATCTAATTTTCTGGGATTTTGGGTTTTCTTAAGCTGTAAGCCACAATCATCAAAATGATAACAAATAAAGACTTGAAATATCTCACTTTGCATGTAATGAGTCTATATAATATATTAGTTTCACCTTTTAAGTTGAATTACTAAAATAAATGAACTTTTGCACAATATTCTAATTTTCTGAGTTTCATCTGTATTCTTTTTGGTAAAGAATTAAACAGTATTTTGGAGTCAGAAGCAGACTCCAAGAAAGTGAACTTTCCTTTCACACACACATTCAAGCCTAGATTTCTAGCTTTTTTGGACTCAAGGAAAAGCAAAAGGAAAGGTTTATGGCAAACCGTAAGACTAAAAAGCATTGGGCTACCAGAGGGCCGGCTTCCAAGTCAGAAGATAAGCTATCAGCCTGATGGTGTGGGCCTCCACCTGGGGGACCCCAGGGTGGGAGGCCGACTTCTTCATTTTGCACAGATCTGACAGCAGTCCACCACAGATGCCTGGGTGCAAGAAGCACTATCGCACGGTTATGCGTTTGCTTTCAAGAAACACCCTCCTCAAAGTTTTTTTTTCGTACCAGCCCCTCTTCAGTGGAAACGAAGGCCAGGGCTTTGCAAGAGGCAGTTCAGAAATTGCTTCAGTCAGGAGTGATAATTCCAGTTCCTCCTACACAACGAGGACAAGGTTTTTATTCCAACCAGCTTCTAGTCAAGATGCCAAATGGTTCGTTCCAGCCCATACTTAATCTCAAAGTGCTGAACAAGTACATTTGGGTGCCTCGGTTTCATATGGAGACTTTACATTCCATTATTTTGGCCATGGAGCCGGAGGATTTTATAGTATCCCTGGATATCCAGGATGCTTGCCTACATGTTTCTATAGCACTGTCCCATCAGTGTTATCTCAGGTTTGCTATCCTCCAGCAACATTTTCAGTTTCAGGCCCTACCATTTGGACTGGCCAAAGCTCCCACAGTATTCATCAGAATTATGGTGATAATGGCATCTTATCTCTGTCAGCAGGGGATAAGGATTTTTCCATACTTCGATGACTTATTAATCCTGGCACAATCTCAGGAATTTGTTCAGTGTCATCTGTAACAGACAATAGCTTGTTTGCAGAGACACGGTTGGGCAAAGTCCCTGGTTCCGTCACAACAGATGACTCACTTGGGCGCTGTGTTGGGTTCTGGTCTTCAGAGAGTAATTTTACTTCTGAACAAAATATCCAAAGGTCAGTCAAGGATTCAGGAGCTGCTACACAGTCAGGGGGTATCCATTCATGCAGCAATGTGTGTGATGAGATTGATGGTATCGACATTCGACATGGTGGAGTGTGCTCGGTTCCACTCGAGGCCTCTGCAACGTTTGATCCTTTCCAGATGGAATGGTTTTCATTAGACAATAGAAAAGCAGACACTGGTCCTTCCTCTGGAAGTAGGGAGGTCATTAGACTGGTGGCTACAGACATCCCATCTGGACATAGGGAGACCCTTTTGGATATCAGATTGGAAAATTCTGGCAACGGATGCCAGCCTTCAGGGCTGGGGAGCAGTGTTAGGAAAAAGTTGCTTCCAGGGGCAGTGGACCAAGGAAGAAAGTTGCCTGCCAATAAATATATTGGAACTTTGGGCCATTTATATGGCACTCATTCCGGCAAAGCACATTCTTCAGGGGAAACCAGTTCAAATTTGCTCGGACAATGCTGAGCAGTAGCGTACCTTAATTATCAAGGAGCAACTCACAGCCAAAAAGCAATGAAGGAGGTAAACCACACGTTAAGGTGGGCAGAACTTCATCATCCAGCCTTGTCCGCAGTGTTTATTCCAGGAGTCTTAAACTGGGAAGCGGATTTTCTCTTTCGGCACGCCATTCATGCAAACGAATGGACTTTGCACCCCAAGGTCTTCCAGACTCTGGTAGACAAGTGGGGGTTACCGGAGATAGATCTCATGGCGTCCCATCAGAACAACAAAGTTCCCACATACGGGTCAAGGACAAAGGATCCCAGAGCGACCTTTGTGGATGCCCTATCAGTGAGATGAGACTTTTGTCTGTCCTATTTGATTCCACCGATCGCCCTGTTGCCCATGGTGATGCGAAAGGTAAAACGAGGAAAGGGCGTTGTGATACTAATAGCTCCGGTTTGGCCCAGAAGACATTGGTACACAGATCTGCAAAGGCTGTTGATGGACGCTCCATTCCTACTCCCTCAACAACCAGATCTACTGTCACAGGGTCCTTGCTATTACAAGCACCTGGATCGGCTGTATTTGACGGCGTGGCTCTTGAGACTACCATTCTGAAAGCAAGAGGATTCTCACAACAGGTAATTCAAACAATGCTCAGAGCAAGGAAACCATTTGCAGCTCGCATTTATCACAAAATATGGCAAGCCTATATTCAATGGTGCAGTGACTGGAAAGTCGACCCTAGGTCTTTCAGAGTTTCCAGAGTCCTAGCATTCCTTCAGGCAGGAATGGACAAAGGTCTACGGGTGGCTTCCTTGAGAGTGCAGATGTCAGCATTGACTGTATGGTACCAAAAGAAAATTGCTAACCTACAGGATGTTCGCACTTTCTTCCAGGGAATGCTTCACATCCAACCTCCTTTTGTTCCTCCTGCAGTGCCTTGGGTTTTAAGTTTAGTCCTAAAGACACTTCAGGTTGCTCCACTAAAAGCAAGTGGCTCTTAAATGGTTGACAGCTAAAGCTCTCTTTCTACTGACTATTGCTTCAGCTAGAAGAGATTCAGATTTAGGGGCATTATTACAGTATGTCGCCCTTCTTTTCTGATTTTTCATCCAGATAGAGCGGTTCTCAGAACCATATCTGGTTATCTTCCTAAGGTGGTGTCTAAATTCCACCTTAACAAAGAAATTGTTGTGCCGGCCTTCCAAGGGCTGGACCTTTCTGCGGGAGATGCATCATTGGACGTAGTCCGAGCCTTAAGGCTCTACGTGGAACGTACCAGTGCCATCAAAAAGACAGACACACTTTTCTTTTTCATCCACTAGGGGTCACTGGAGTACTCTTGGGATATGGACGGCTTAGCAGAAACAAAGGCACTGAATATTTAAATTTAGAACTCTCCACCCCTTCATATCCCAGAGTACCTCAGTGTAGTATCTCAGTGTTTTTTCTGTGCTCACAGCACTAACAAGGCTTGTGGGGAGATCCCACACTTGGTGGAAGATTTTATTAATTTTTCATTTTTACTTTTTACTTTTTTCACTTAGCACATCCCTTCCCAGTTTCTGGAAAAACATGGGTCCGGGATTGTGCCGCTGCACGGGCAGCGCATGGCGTGTCGGTCCTCACAAAGAGCAGCCACAGGCAGCCCACTGTCTCCTGCAACAGCTGGACGGGGCTTACAGATAGAAGCCCGTCGCAGCCATGACCTGAAGGGCTGGACGGAGCTTACAAATAGAAGCCCCGTCGCAGCCATGACCGGAAGAGGAGCTTAGAAGCCCGTCGCAGGCCTCCCTACAAGGTATGCTGGGGAAACGGGGCGGTCAGCGCAGGCTGCCGCCCCGCTGTGTGGGGCCACTGTTGTAATGCCGCCGCCGCTCATACAGCCGCCCGCCCCAGCCGCTCCGCTCCGTCCGGCCGCCCCAGCACCGTCCGCCCGCCCAGACGCTCCGTCATGGTGCCAGCGCTGAGAGGGGGAGAACCGCCGCAGCTCGGCTAGCGACGCCGGAAGCCGCTACGCGCCGCTCCGGCCAGCCGACCTCCGCTGCTCGGCAAGAAGTGTCCCTCGCCTCCCTGCAACTTCCCGGCGCTCCCCGCTGAGACACAGCGCTACAGGGAGTACAGGGGGAAGGGGGGGGGGGGGGGAAATCTGGCTGATTACAGCGGCAAGGGAATGTAAAGGGCTGCCATATCTTTATAAACAGCAGGCAGAGTTAATGTGTGATAGGCTAGTGAGCCTATATTAATACTGGATCCATGTATTGTAGATGTTTTCACTGTGTAATAGACTATTGAGCCTATATTAACACTACAGCATGTATTGTGGTCTGCCTGTGATTATCACTGTATAATAGGCTATTGAGCCTATATTAACACTACAGCATGTATTGTGGTCTGCCTGTGATTATCACTGTATAATAGGCTATTGAGCCTATATTAACACTACAGCATGTATTGTGGTCTGCCTGTGATTATCACTGTATAATAGGCTATTGAGCCTATATTAACACTACATCATGTATTGTGGACTGCCTGTGATTATCACTGTATAATAGGCTATTGAGCCTATATTAACACTACATCATGTATTGTGGACTGCCTGTGATTATCACTGTATAATAGGCTATTGAGCCTATATTAACACTACAGCATGTATTGTAACCTGCTTGTGATTTTCACTGTATAATAGGCTATTCAGCCTATGTTAACACTGTAGCAATTGTAACTGTGATTATCAGTGTAAGCTTGGCATGGGGGCCATTTTAACCATGCTTCCTGTTTCTTCCAGTTTGTAATTCCAGAACATTCCTGCCCTACATCACTACTCCACCGGAGGCGCAGGGGTGTTGGTGGGAAGTTTGGTTCAGGTTTCACATAGGCTGGCCATGTGAACTGCATTTCGGCCATAAATAGATAGATATATATTACACACCTTAAGTAATAATTTTACTAAGTCGTGCAAGTGTCTGTACTTTGCCTATTGTGTTGTCTGTCGGCATAAGGAGTAAGGCTCCAGCACAGACTAAAAATACTTTTAAACAAAAGCCTGGACATAAATCTACCACATGTTCAGTATGTTTTGTAGGTTTCCACTCCGGAAGCCGGTTCATTCCCAGATCCTATGTTAAGCATTGGCAATTCAAATTGACTCCGCTCGACAGGAGCGGTAACATCGGAGTCTCGGAAGTTACTCCGCCAGCTTTAACGGAGGAGTCTCAGTCCAATTTAACTTTGGATACCAGGGTGTTAATTTAACTGGTCTTATAATTTAAACATTTCTCTATCGTCCTAAGTGGATGCTGGGGTTCCTGAAAGGACCATGGGGAATAGCGGCTCCGCAGGAGACAGGGCACAAAAAAGTAAAGCTTTACTAGGTCAGGTGGTGTGCACTGGCTCCTCCCCCTATGACCCTCCTCCAGACTCCAGTTAGATTTTGTGCCCGAACGAGAAGGGTGCAATCTAGGTGGCTCTCCTAAAGAGCTGCTTAGAGAAAGTTTAGTTTAGGTTTTTTTTCTTTACAGTGAGTCCTGCTGGCAACAGGATCACTGCAACGTGGGACTTAGGGGGAAAGTAGTAAACTCACCTGCATGCAGAGTGGATTTGCTGCTTGGCTACTGGACACCATTAGCTCCAGAGGGATCGAACACAGGCCCAGCCGTGGAGTCCGGTCCCGGAGCCGCGCCGCCGACCCCCTTGCAGATGCTGAAGCGTGAAGAGGTCCGGAAACCGGCGGCTGAAGACTCCTCAGTCTTCATAAGGTAGCGCACAGCACTGCAGCTGTGCGCCATTTTCCTCTCAGCACACTTCACTGGGCAGTCACTGAGGGTGCAGAGCGCTGGGGGGGGGCGCTCTGAGAGGCAAATATAAACCTTATACAAGGCTAAAAATACCTCACATATAGCCCATAGGGGCTATATGGAGATATTTAACCCCTGCCTGACTGGAAAAATAGCGGGAGAAGAACCCGCCGAAAAAGGGGCGGGGCCTATCTCCTCAGCACACGGCGCCATTTTCTGTCACAGCTCCGCTGGTCAGAACGGCTCCCAGGTCTCTCCCCTGCACTGCACTACAGAAACAGGGTAAAACAGAGAGGGGGGGCACATTAATGGCTATATATATATATATTAAAGCAGCTATAAGGGAGCACTTAATATAAGGATATCCCTTGTATATATAGCGCTTTGTGGTGTGTGCTGGCAGACTCTCCCTCTGTCTCCCCAAAAGGGCTAGTGGGTCCTGTCTTCATTAGAGCATTCCCTGTGAGTTTGCGGTGTGTGTCGGTACGTGGTGTCGACATGTATGAGGACGATATTGGTGTGGAGGCGGAGCAATTGCCAAATATGCAGATGTCACCCCCCAGGGGGTCGACACCAGAATGGATGCCTTTATTTGTGGAATTACGTGATGGTTTATCTTCCCTTAAACAGTCAGTTGAGGACATGAGGCGGCCGGACAATCAATTAATGCCTGTCCAGGCGCCTCAAACACCGTCAGGGGCTGTAAAACGCCCTTTGCCTCAGTCGGTCGACACAGACCCAGACACGGGCACTGATTCCAGTGACGACGGTAGAAATTCAAACGTATTTTCCAGTAGGGCCACACGTTATATGATTTTGGCAATGAAGGAGACGTTACATTTAGCTGATACTACAGATACCGTAAAACAGGGTATTATGTATGGTGTGAAAAAACTACAAACAGTTTTTCCTGAATCAGAAGAATTAAATGACGTGTGTGATGAAGCGTGGGTTGCTCCTGATAAAAAGTTGATAATTTCAAAAAAGTTATTGGCATTATACCCTTTCCCGCCAGAGGTTAGGGCGCGCTGGGAAACACCCCCTAAGGTGGACATTCTTCTATGTTGCAGTCCTGACAATTCTATGTCAAACCTCACAGCGCAAAATACGAGTGAGGAGGGCACATTAGACAGTCAGATAGTGCGGGTTTTTACAACCATACATTGCTAATGACCAGTGAGTCAGTCTCTGAAATTTACAGAGACTAAGGAGCCTCTAACATCTAATCCGTCGTATTTACTAAACGGCAGATCTTCACTGGGTTTCTTATTTAGGATATCTTACTAAGATTTAAGGCTATTTACCCGTTTCCACACAGTGACATCTAAATTGGAGAATCCGCCATTGGTGAATTCGTCTGTGTCAAACCTTATACAGACCCAAGATACATTTGGGTCACTAGGGCGCTCTGTGTATGGAAACAATGACGATCACGTTATACTTATCGTTAATGAGAAGCTGCTGAGTATCTCGGTACAGCGTCTGCTGCCGCCTGTTACCTCGCTTCTCGTTTTTCATCGTCGCTAGTTTCAGCACGACAAGGCCAGAAGTTGTTTGGTCCTAAATTGGACAAAATGGCCTCCTCCGGTATCAAGCCGGAAATACTCTGGTCCGGCGTTTAAAGCTTTTAGACTTCAGTCTTTTCAAGGCGGTGGTACAAAAACAGTCGCGCCTTGTAACGCCAGGGCGCTAAAGTCACAACAAGCCAGTGGCTTGACGGGCTCTCAGCCCATCTCGAATTTCCGATTGTGGAAGCGCGCCTTTACACGTTACATTTGCCGGGTTTCCAGCCATCCACTCATGGATGTATCCGCTATTTAGGGTTAAAAGACAGGACTGCCTCTGTCGGACGAAATAAGGCGTTTTGGCACGTTGCCATTCAGTCTCTGCTGGTTTCAGCAGTTTTTATTTCCAGGTCTGGTACACCAACAAAGTCAGGGTTATTATTCCCGTCTGTTTGTGGTACCGAAGCCGGAGGGCTCCGTCGCAGTCTCAATCAGCAAGTCACTTACTACAGATTGAAAATGGATTTTCTCTAACGTCCTAAGTGGATGCTGGGGACTCCGTAAGGACCATGGGGGAATAGCGGCTCCGCAGGAGACTGGGCACAAAAGTAATGCTTTAGAACTACCTGGTGTGCACTGGCTCCTCCCCCTATGACCCTCCTCCAAGCCTCAGTTAGATTTTTGTGCCCGAACGAGAAGGGTGCACACTAGGTGGCTCTCCTGAGCTGCTTAGTGAAAAGTTTAGTTTTAGGTTTTTTATTTTCAGTGAGACCTGCTGGCAACAGGCTCACTGCATCGAGGGACTAAGGGGAGAAGAAGCGAACTCACCTGCGTGCAGAGTGGATTGGGCTTCATAGGCTACTGGACATTAGCTCCAGAGGGACGATCACAGGCCCAGCCATGGATGGGTCCCAGAGCCGCGCCGCCGGCCCCCTTACAGAGCCAGAAGACAGAAGAGGTCCGGAAAATCGGCGGCAGAAGACGTCCTGTCTTCAACAAGGTAGCGCACAGCACTGCAGCTGTGCGCCATTGCTCTCAGCACACTTCACACTCCGGTCACTGAGGGTGCAGGGCGCTGGGGGGGGGCGCCCTGAGACACAATAAAAACACCTTGGATGGCAAAAAATTCATCACATATAGCTCCTGGGCTATATGGATGAATTTAACCCCTGCCAGAATACATAGAAAAACGGGAGATAGGCTCCGCCCCCTTATCGGCGGCCTTATCTCCTCAGCACACTGGCGCCATTTTCCCTCACAGCTCCGTTGGAGGGAAGCTCCCTGGCTCTCCCCTGCAGTCACTACACTACAGAAAGGGTTAAAAAAGAGAGGGGGGGCACTAATTACGCGCAGTATTAAAGATACAGCAGCTATAAGGGGAAAAACACTTATATAAGGTTATCCCTGTATATATATAGCGCTATGGTGTGTGCTGGCAAACTCTCCCTCTGTCTCCCCAAAGGGCTAGTGGGGTCCTGTCCTCTATCAGAGCATTCCCTGTGTGTGTGCTGTATGTCGGTACGTTTGTGTCTAAATGTATGAGGAGAAAAATGATGTGGAGACGGAGCAGATTGCCTGTAATAGTGATGTCACCCCCTAGGGGGTCGACACCTGAGTGGATGAACTGTTGGAAGGAATTACGTAACAGTGTCAGCCCTGTATAAAAGACAGTGGTTGACATGAGACAGCCGGCTACTCAGCTTGTGCCTGTCCAGACGTCTCATAGGCCGTCAGGGGCTCTGAAGCGCCCGTTACCTCAGATGGCAGATATAGACGCCGACACGGATACTGACTCCAGTGTCGACGGTGAAGAGACAAATGTAACTTCCAGTAGGGCCACACGTTACATGATTGAGGCAATGAAAAATGTTTTACACATTTCTGATAATACGAGTACCACCAAAAAGGGGTATTATGTTCGGTGAGGAAAAACTACCTGTAGTTTTCCTGAATCTGAGAAATTAAATGAGGTGTGTGATGATGCGTGGGTTTCCCCCGATAACAACTGATAATTTCTAAAATGTTATTGGCATTATATCCTTTCCCGCCAGAGGTTAGGGTGCGTTGGGAAACACCCCCTAGGGTGGATAAAGCGCTCACACGCTTGTAAGAACAAGGGCTCTACCCTCTCCTGAGATGGCCGCCCTTAAGGATCCTGCTGATAGAAAGCAGGAGGGCATCCTAAAAGGTATTTACACACATACTGGTGTTATACTGCGACCAGCAATCGCCTCAGCCTGGATGTGCAGTGCTGGGTTGGCGTGGTCGGATTCCCTGACTGAAAATATTGATACCCTAGATAGGGACAGTATATTATTGCCTATAGAGCATTTAAAAGATGCATTTCTATATATGCGTGATGCACAGCGGAATATTTGCCGACTGGCATCAAGTCTAAGTGCGTTGTCCATTTCTACCAGTAGAGGGTTATGGACACGACAGTGGTCAGGTGATGCGGATTCCAAACGGCATTTGGAAGTATGGCCTTATTAAGGGGAGGAGTTATTTGGGGTCGGTCTTTCAGACCTGGTGGCCACGGCAACAGCTGGGAAATCCACGTTTGTACCCCAGGTCGCCTCTCAACATGAGAAGACGCCGTATTATCAGGCGCAGTCTTTTCGTGGGCAAGCGGGCAAAAGGTTCCTCATTTCTGCCCCGTGACAGAGGGAGAGAAAAAAGGCTGCAGAAATCAGCCAGTTCCCAGGAACAGAAACCCTCTCCCGCCTCTGCCAAGCCCTCAGTATGACGCTGGGGCTTTACAAGCAGAATCAGGCACGGTGGGGGCCCGTCTCAATGAATTTCAGCGCGCAGTGGGCTCACTCGCAAGTAGACCCCTGGATCCTTCAGGTGATATCTCAGGGGTACAAATTGGAATTCGAGACGTCTCTCCCTCGCCGTTTTCTAAAGTCGGCTTTACCGATGTCTCCTTCTGACAGGGAGACAGTTTTGGAAGCCATTCACAAGCTGTATTCCCAGCAGGTGATAATCAAGGTACCCCTCCTGCAACAGGGAACGGGGTATTATTCCACACTGTTGTGGTACCGAAGCCGGACGGCTCGGTGAGACCGATTCTAAATCTAAAATCTTTGAACACTTACATACAGAGGTTCAAATTCAAGATTGAGTCACTCAGAGCAGTGATTGCGAACCTGGAAGAAGAGGACTACATGATGTCTCGGGACATCAAGGATGCTTACCTTCATGTCCCAATTTACCCTTCTCACCAAGGGTACCTCAGGTTTATGGTACAGAACTGTCACTATCAGTTTCAGACGCTGCCGTATGGATGGTCCACGGCACCCCGGGTCTTTACCAAGGTAATGGCCGAAATGATGATACTCCTTCGAAGGAAGGGAATTTTAGTTATCCCTTACTTGGACGATTCCCTGATAAGGGTAAGATCCAGGGAACAGTTGGAGGTCGGTGTAGCACTATCTCAGGTAGTGTTGCGGCAGCACGATTGGATTCTCAATATTCCAAAATCGCAGCTGATTCCGACGACTCGTCTTCTGTTCTTAGGGATGATCCTGGACACAGTTCAGAAAAAGGTGTTTCTCCCGGAGGAAAAAGTCAGGGAGTTATCCGAGCTAGTCGGGAACCTCCTATAACCGAGCCAAGTCTCAGTACATCAATGAGATGGTTCTGGGAAAAATGGTGGCTTCCTATGAAGCAATCCCATGCGGCAGATTCCACGCAAGAACTTTCCAGTGGGACCTGCTGGACAAATGGTCTGGGTCGCATCTTCAGATGCATCAGCGGATAACCCTGTCACCAAGCACAAGGGTGTCTCTCCTGTGGTGGTTGCAGAGTGCTCATCTTCTAGAGGGCCGCACATTCAGGACTGGGTCCTGGTGACCACGGATGCCAGCCTGCGAGGCTGGGGAGCAGTCACACAGGGAAGGAATTTCCAGAGCTTATGGTCAAGCCTGGAGACATCACTTCACATAAATATCCTGAAGCTAAGGGCCATTTACAATGCTCTAAGCTCAGCAAGACCTCTGCTTCAAGGTCACCCGGAGTTGATCCATTCGGACAACATCACGGCAGTCACCCACGTAAACAGACAGGGTGACACAAGAAGCAGAAGGGCAATGACAGAAGCTGCAAGGATTCTTCGCTGGGCGGAAAATCATGTGATAGCACTGTCAGCAGTATTCATTCCGGGAGTGGACAACTGGGAAGCAGACTTCCTCAGCAGACACGACCTCCACCCGGGAGAGTGGGGACTTCACCCAGAAGTCTTCCACATGTTTATAAAACTCGACAAGTATTGCGCCAGGTCAAGGGACCCTCAGGCAATAGCTGTAGACGCTCTGGTAACACAGTGGGTGTACCAGTCAGTGTATGTGTTCCCTCCTCTGCCTCTCATAACCAAGGTACTGAGAATTATAAGATGGAGAGGAGTAAGCACTATATTCGTGGCTCCGGATGGGCCAAGAAGGACTTGGTAACCGGAACTTCAAGAGATGCTCACGGAGGATCCGTGGCCTCTACCTCTAAGAAGGGACCTGCTCCAGCAAGGACCCTGTCTGTTCCAAGAGTTACCGCGGCTGCGTTTAACGGCAGGGCGGTTGAACGCCGGATCCTGAAGGAAAAAGGCATTCCGGATGAAGTCATCCCTATCCTGATCAAAGCCAGGAAAGATATAACCGCAAAACATTATCACCGCATTTGGCGAAAATATGTTGCGTGGTGCGAGGCCAGTAAGGCCCCGACGGAGGAATTTTCAACTAGGTCGATTCCTACATTTCCTGCAAACAGGAGTGTCTATGGGCCTGAAATGGGGGTCCATTAAGGTTCAAATTTCGGCCCTGTCAATTTTCTTCCAAAAAGAACTAGCTTCAGTCCCTGAAGTTCAGACGTTTGTGAAAGGGGTACTGTATATACAGCCTCCTTTTGTGCCTCCAGTGGCACCTTGGGATCTAAATGTAGTTTTTGGGTTCCAAAAGTCACATTGGTTTGAACCACTTAAATATGTGGAGTTAAAATATCTCACATGGAAAGTGGTCATGCTGTTGGCCCTGGCCTGGGCCAGGTGCGTGTCAGAATTGGCGGCTTTATCCTGTAAAAGCCCTCATCTGATTTTCCATTCGGACAGGGCGGAATTGAGGACTTGTCCTCAGTTTCTCCCTAAGGTGTTTTCAGCGTTTCACCTGAACCAACCTATTGTGGTGCCTGCGGCTACTAGGGACTTGGAGGACTCCAAGTTGCTAGACGTTGTCAGGGCCCTGAAAATATATGTTTCCAGGACGGCTGGAGTCAGAAAATCTGACTCGCTGTTTATCCTGTATGCACCCAACAAGCTGGGTGCTCCTGCTTCTAAGCAGACTATTGCTCGTTGGATTTGTAGTACAATTCAGCTTGCACATTCTGTGGCAGGCCTGCCACAGCCAAAATCTGTCAAAGCCCATTCCACAAGGAAGGTGGGCTCATCTTGGGCGGCTGCCCGAGGGGTCTCGGCTTACAACTTTGCCGAGCAGCTACTTGGTCAGGAGCAAATACGTTTGTAAAATTCTACAAATTTGATACCCTGGCTGAGGAGGACCTGGAGTTCTCTCATTTGGTGCTGCAGAGTCATCCGCACTCTCTCGCCCGTTTGGGAGCTTTGGTATAATCCCCATGGTCCTTACGGAGTCCCCAGCATCCACTTAGGACGTTAGAGAAAATAAGAATTTACTTACCGATAATTCTATTTCTCATAGTCCGTAGTGGATGCTGGGCGCCCATCCCAAGTGCGGATTGTCTGCAATACTGGTACATAGTTATTGTTACCAAAAAATCGGGTTATTGCTGTAGTGAGCCATCTTTTCTAGAGGCTCCTCTGTTATCATGCTGTTAACTGGGTTCAGATCACAAGTTGTACGGTGTGATTGGTGTGGCTGGTATGAGTCTTACCCGGGATTCAAAATCCTTCCTTATTGTGTACGCTCGTCCGGGCACAGTATCCTAACTGAGGCTTGGAGGAGGGTCATAGGGGGAGGAGCCAGTGCACACCAGGTAGTTCTAAAGCTTTACTTTTGTGCCCAGTCTCCTGCGGAGCCGCTATTCCCCCATGGTCCTTACGGAGTCCCCAGCATCCACTACGGACTACGAGAAATAGAATTATCGGTAAGTAAATTCTTATTTTCTGCAGTTAGTATTTGCATATTTGGAGCCACAAGATTGCATGATTGCGCTTGATCTCCAGAATGCGTATTTACCCATTCCGGTTTGGTCACCTCATCACAGGTTCTTGCGTTTTGCAATATGCCACTACCATTAACAGTTTCAGGTTCTACCGTTTGGCCTCTTGTCAGCGCCTCGGGTATTCACCAAAGTGATGTGTGTGATGTTAGCTCATCTCAGATCCCTGGCAGTGACAATCGTTCCATACTTAGACGATCTGCTCATAAGAGCTCCGTCTCAACAGATGCTCCTCCTACTTGCGCTGCTAACGTACACCACGGTTGCAGTGTCAAGTTCAAAAACAATCGCATCTAATTCCGTCTCAACGACTTCAATTCCTAGGTATGATTCCAGATACGGTAAATCAAAGAATTTACCTACTACACCAGAAAGAACAGATTATACGCCATCTGGTACAATTAGTGCTCAAGCCACGCACACTATCGGTACATTGGTGTATTCGCCTATTAGGAACAATGATGGGCTTTCGAAGCGCTTCAGTTCGGAGGTTTTCACTCGCGTATCCCACAGGGGGGCGAGGGTGTCTCTACTCTGGGCGAGAGTCTCAGAGGTTGGGGAGTTGTAGTTTAAAATGGTCAGCGACAGGGTTTCTAAACGGATCACGACAGATTGCTGTCTATAAAGGTCCTGGAACTCCGTGCAATTTACTATGCACTACATGCTTCGCTCTCAGACTGTCCAAGGCCAGTCGCACAACGCGACGGCAGTCGCATACACAACAACCAGGGAGGAACGAGAAGCCGCATGGCAATGCGGGAAGTAGCTCGAATCCTCAATTGCCCAGAATACCACAAGGTGATATTGTAGACTGGGTTCATTCCGGGAGTGGACATCTGTTAGACAGATGATCTCAGCCGTCGGGATTTTCATCCAGGAGACTGGGCATTAAATCCAGAGGTGTTTCACAGGTTGGTCCACAGGTGGGGTTACCCTCAGGTGGACATGATGGCATCTCGCCACAATTACAAACGCCCACTATGTGTCCAGAACGACAGTTCCCAAGGGCAGTGGCGGTGGATGCTCTCACAATCGCGTGGCCGTACAGCCTCGTGTATTTGTTTCCACCGTTTTCCGCTGTTCTCTCCGTTGCTAAAACGGATTATAAGAGAGTCCGTCACAGTCATACTAGTGATCTCATGGGTCTCGGAGAGTTTGGTTCTCGATTCTCCGAGGACTACTCGCAGACGATCCTTGGCCGCTCATACTACGTCCAACCCGTTACAACAGGGGCCGTTCTTTTACCCCTATTTAGCGCGGCTGCGGTTGACGAGGTGGTTGTTGAGACCGCCCTCTTCAGAAGAAAGAGAGGGCATTATAGTATCGGTTATACCAACCATGTTACGAGCTAGGAAGCCGGTTACGGCAGCTCATTATTACAGAATTTGGCGTGCCTATATAGGTTGGTGTGAAGCTCGGAAGTTTCCGACATCATTTTTCAAGTTACCCGTATTCTGTTATTTTTACAGACGGGGTTGGATGGAGGACTGCGTTTATCTACACTGAAGGTGCAGGTATCCGTGTTGTCAATTTATTTTCAAAGACGATTGGCTCCATTGCCGTCGGTACACATTTCTCTGCAGGGTGTCCTCAGAGTACAGCCTCCATTTATCCCACCTACAGCGCCATGGGACTTGAATTTGGGTTCAGATTTTTTACAGTCTTCATATTTTGAACCCTTACAGCAAGTGGATATTAAGTTTCTGACTTGGAAAACGTTTTTTCTTCTAGCCTTAGCTTCGGCAAGGCGTTTTTCAAATTTGGGTGCCTTGTCTTGCAAGCCACCGTATTTGGTGTTTCCTGATGACAGAGCGTAATTTCGGACGATTTCCGATTTCTTACCAAAGCTAGTGTCATCTTTTCACATCAATCAACCAATAGTGGTTCCTGTGTTGACAGTACATTCTAGAATTCTGAATGTGGTACGCGCATTACGCGTTTATATGTCCCGAACGTCTACAGTTCGTAATACGGATACGTTGTTTGTTCTCTATGATGCTGCCAAGTGGGGTTGGCCAGCTTCTCAGCAGACCTTATCCAGATGGATAAAACTGACTATAAGTCAGGCTTACCTTAAGGTTAAGTTGCAGTCGCCTACATCAGTAATAGCTCATCCCACAGGTTCTGTGGGAACGTCATGTCCAGCTGGTCGTGGAGCTTCTACAACACAGCTTGACCGTGCGGCTACATGGTCTTCAGTGCACACGTTTGTGCGCTTTTACAAGTTTGATACGTTTGCGGCATCAGCATCTAGCTTTGGCCGCCTAGTGTTACAGGTGTCAAACAGCTCTCCCTCCCACGGGGGAAGCTTTGGTACGTCCCAAGAGTACTCCAGTGACCCCTAGTGGATGAAAAAGAAAATAGGATTTTGGTGCTTACCAGGTAAATCCTTTTCTTTGAATCCATAGGGGGCACTGGATGCCCACCCAGAGCAGTTTTACCTGGGTTGTATTAAGCTCAGGGGATCTTATGGTAACACATTTTCACCGACTGGTTCAAATTATAAAGTTCTATCGGTTATGGTGTCAACTGTTTCGTTGGCAGTAACGTTATGTGTCAACTTTGTTGTTGTCCGTTATGTTATAGGAATTCTCCATTGTCAACCTCTCTATAGTTCCTGTTCGGCTCAGTAAAAAACACTGAGATACTACACTGAGGTACTCTGGGATATGGAGGGGTGGAGAGTTCTAAATTTAAATATTCAGTGCCTTTGTTTCTGCTAAGCCGTCCATATCCCAAGAGTACTCCAGTGCCCCCTATGGATTCAAAGAAAAGGATTTACCTGGTAAGCACCAAAATCCTATTTTTTCTCAACCGATTTCACAAGAGAGGATGGCCTGCGGATAAGCAGACACTGGCGAGGTGGCTTCAGATGACTATTACAGAAGCATATTCTCAAGCTGATCTCCCTATTCCGGCTAATTTCTCTGCTCACTCTACTCGTAAGGTAGGTCCGTCATGGGCAGCACAGCGTGGTGCTTCAGCTGAACAGATATGCAAGGCAGCCACATGGTCTTGTATTAACATATTCATTAGACATTATGCCGTTGATACCTTTGCCTCTCAGGATACTGAATTCGGGTGAAGGATACTCCTGTCCAATCAGGAGCGTCCCCACCACTAAATCTGCTTTGGGACATCCCAATGTTTATCCTGTGGATAACCTGTGGACCCTGCAGGAGAAATAATAGTTATGGTAGACTTACCGTTGATAACTCTATTTCTCCTAAGTCTGCAGTATCCATAGGGATCCCACACTGACGCACCTGATTTGAGGATCCTCTCACCTACTAACCTCTTCCTTATTGTATGGAAGGGTGTGCATGTGTGCTTCTCGCTTGATTACTGCTCTCTATGATGCTCCTGCCTTGAGCTTTGGGAAAACAACTGATTTGCCTGAGCCAGGAGGCGGGGATATAGGGGACGGGGCCCGTTGCATTCTGGGAGGCCGAAAGCTGTGATCGTTGGTGCCAATCCGCTGTCGCTGCCTCATATCCCAATGTTTATCCTGTGGATACTGTGAACTTAAGAGAAATAGAGTTATCAATGGTAAGTCTACCATAACTATTTTTTTCACCAGCTGAGGGTCAGAAGATGATAACACAATCTCCTGGTTGATATGAAATGTAGATACAACCTGTGGCAAGAGTTGGATGGGTTCCCGAGACCACTTTAGTCTAGAAAGATATTTCTAATGGGCTCTTTGTACTGTAGTGAATGTAACACCCTTTCGGCAAAAGTATTGGCCAATAGGAAAATTATTTTCTATGTCAGAGAAATTTCAAGCATTGGTTCATATGGTGTGTCCACGACTGCCTTGCGTGCTAGACTGAGGTTCTGCAGAACCATAAAGAGTGAATTCTTTTCACTGATTGGAAGACACCACTAATTCTTCTGATTCCAACTTGGTCCCCAGGAAAATACTGAGCCCTGTACCCCGAGTGTCCATAAAGTAAGACCTATATTGAGTTCATCTTGTAGAAATCAAGGACATGTTGAAAAGAACCTTCAGTTGGGTTCATTGATGATTAACACCATTAAATAAACTTCTTCTTCCAAAGTTTGCATGTATTAGGAACATAACGGATCACATACACTGCACGAAGCCCCAAGTGAGCACTATATAAGATCGACAGGCAGGGACAGAGATGGAAGAGAGGCATGAGGCACAGAGGACTGATGAGATTGAGATGCAAGGCACCACAGATACCTCCAGCATAGAAGGACTGAAGTGGATGAACCATGAGGCACCGGGATTCTACCAGCAGAGATGGACTGAAGAGTTACAGCGCAGCAAGATACCACCAGTAGGAATGGTCTGAAGAGAATGAGGCACTAGGATCCCAGGAGCAGGTGCACTGGATACCGGATTCCAGACACAAGAAATACTAGGGAGTCCAGCAAGGTCCAAGTAGCAGGGCTGTCACAGACTGATGTTCTGGCAATCAAGAAAATAATGAGCATGTTTAAATAGCCTGCTCAACCAAGAAGGTGGACTCGTGGTTGGGCTAGGTCACCTGACCATACTTGGAAACCTTCTCATTTCAGAGAGCAAGAATTTAAAATTTCTTAGCTGCCATAAATGCTCCCTGAGGCGGCAGACCGTAGCAGCTGGATGGAATTAACTAAGCAGGTAATACTTAGCTACTGTAGAACTACTAGCCAGGAGCAGTAAGGGGTGACTTACCTGGGCCCGTCTCTGGGAATATGGCCAGCTTTGGGCTTTCAGTTCCACTTGTTAAAATAAAAAAAAGTTTAATAGAATAGCTGTATCTAAAAATAAAATATTTAAATATCTAAAAACTATCTGTAAACAATGAAAAAAATTAATAGAGCTTTCTTTTTTTTTTTTTTCTCCCTCTTTAATGATTGACTTCTGTTATCACCATCCTGTAGTGATGATAGTTGAACAACTTTTGAGGCAGTACAAATAGCGCTGTGATACTCACTAAATAGGCTGAGGAAGGTGACGCCAGCAATTCTTACCACCGGTAATAGTCTTTCATGTATAGCGCAAAGTGACCAGAAATCCTCAGCGCCAGTGAAAACGCCCTTTCTTGCGGGCACCTCATTGATGTTGTTCTGTAAGTGGGAGTGGCCTGCTTTATAAGCGATTCCCAGCAGGCGATTCGGGTCATTCTCCGTGAGAATCCCTTTAAGCGCTGTATAATCCGCACCCTGTAACAGTGGCTGACTTAGACTTACTATAGAAAGGAGTCATTCTGTTTGCAGAAGGGTCTAATCCATCATGACGTCATTGATTGCTGCGATGGTAGAAGAATCCAGGTAGTGCAAGATTTGTTGTTACATTAATTGTGACCCCACTAAATTCACCCCCTCTGTTCAATGACTGTAAAATATCTGGTTTCCCTCCGTTCCAGCATTTCTCCAAAACACCTTTACACCTGGGCCGTGACCACGTGTGTAATCCTATTTTATTACATTAATATGATGTAATACATGAGTATGCCTATCACTGGGTAATTGTGTGACTGCATAGGATGGAACAGCTTGTCTGTGACTCTGGTTACCTTGCAAACATTATGGGAGCCTTTAGTCACAGACTATTCCTCGCCATAGATAGCTACAGCACCAGTGACAAATACTAGGTATAGTCTGCTTAGGTTTTCTGGGGGGTTTTATTGCTGATTTCACATGTACAATGCAGAAATTATTACATACAACAATAAAACTGCACTGGAAATACTACATAAAGCTATGTATGTATACAGATATAACAATGCACAGTAAATACTGGATGTAGATCACAGAATACTTGTACTAAATATTCATACAGTTATGCACTTGTACTTAACTAACAGTGTCTAAATGACATGTAGAATACTTAAGTGTCCTGTAAATGCACAGCGCTGGATGCAGGCGGCTTTACAGAGGAGACATCACCCAGCAGTCCCAGAATCCGCTCAGCATGTGTAATGGCGCCCAAACGCTGACAGGGTGTGAGGGAAAGAGATGAAGCTCCAGAGCGGGAACATCTGCTGTAGATGGCGTCTGGGGGAGGGGCTACAGGTCATCGTTTTATCCCCCTTGCTGTACTTCACCACCAGGTACTATGGAGCCAATGTGAAACGGATTTTAGTAAATCTGACCTGTGCTTCTTGCCCTGGTGGATATAGTGGGGTCCCGGCACGGCCACAGTGTCCACGCCAGCGGCGCGGTCCGTCTCCGGAGACCGCAACCGGAACGCGATTTCGGCGGCTCCCGCCTGGGGGGGACCCTCTTACCACCTCCCTAGATGTGCGGCCACGCGATCCAGGAGAGCAGCGGCGGTGATGCGTGCCTGATGAGACTGGAGCACCTCCGCAGTAAGCACCCGGCAACCAGGGCGCGGGATTATACAGCGCTGCCGGGGGAGGTGAGGGAGCCGCAGCACGATATGTCAGCATGACATATAACATTTAGTGCCTATGCTGCGGCCCTTGAAGTCTTCTTACTTGTCAGAAAAGCTCTTTTCAGCGCTGCCTAGCGCAGCCCTCCCTGTTAGCTGCCTGCACTGCAGGCACCAACTTACAAACTGAGCTCCAGTGCCTGGAGGCGGGGCTATAGAGGAGGCGGTGCAGTGCATCCTGGGAACAGTCAAAGCTTTAGCCTGATGGTGTCTCGGATCAAGATCCAACTCTACACCCCGATTTTATTCTCTGTGGAATCCAGTGTACCTCGCAGAAAGAGTTTTAACATTGGTAAGTCTTACCGTAAATCTCCTTTTTATTACATTAATATGATGTAATACATGAGTATGCTTATTGCTGGGTAATTGTGTGACTGCATAGGATGGAACAGCTGGTCTGTGACTCTGGTTACCTTGCAAACATTATGGGAGCGTTTAGTCAGACTATACCTCGCCATAGATAGCTACAGCACCAGTGACAAATACTAGGTATAGTCTGATTAGGTTTTCTGGGTTTATTATTGCTGATTTCTGGGGGTATTTGCATTAGGCCCATTGTCTGATGACTGCACTTGCTGCAGATTCTTCCCCATATGCAGAATTGTCGCATCATCTCAACCGGACAGCACCTTTATTTACACTTGGCATGATGGTAATAGTCCTCATCTGTGCCTCCGTATTACCTGGGCCCACCCTATGCCTTGATGACCCTGTCCATCGAGCACTGCGTAACTTCCCCGTGGGTTGACGCGCCATAACTTAGTTTTGTCCTAGTGGGTTTGCCTGGTTTCAGCCCAGTTACACCCCTGCAGTCACAAGTAGAGGTGCTTCTGCAAACGGGATAAAAACACTTATCTCCATTTGTTTGCCTTTAGGCTTGTCTGTGAATTGGTCAGAAAACAGGAGGTTCAAATAGGGTCAAAGGTTTCTCCTGCTGGTTACTACGTGCGATATTATACCATATCCATTCTAAGTAAGGTCCAAGGCGTCTTCTAATCATACATTCTAACTCTAGGCCTTATCTGTCACATGAGCATCTGTGGTTAGTGGGGACCAGCCTCTAGAGATGTCCTCCTGTACAGAATTTGGTGGGCTCATCCTGTGCTCATGAGCACATCTAATGGTGTCGCGAAACCACCTCCAAGCCTCTGACGGAGAGGTCCAATAAAGCTCTCCCACGTTTCCGAAAATGGGATCTCCACTAACTGAGAGCGGGTCTGGGTTCTGCGCAAGAGTGGAGCCATAGAAGTGGCAAACATGGAAGAGGAGGTGCCATCTGTGAACGTTTTGGATGGGTCCTAGTTTATATTGAACACTTTTTAGAGCTAGCATACCTCCCAAAATGTAATAACTATGCCACAGCACTGCTCCCGGACCCTTCCCTTGGGGTGTGTGACAAAAGTGCTACCCATTATACAAAGCAGGTTAGTAGTTACAATAATAACGTAAAACCATAAAAATACATAATACACGCAGCACTTTCAGTGCGTGAAATACACTGCTGGTGTAATACAGAATCCAAAAGTCTGGATATGAGGGATATGTAAAGTTAGCAGATTCCAGAGTGTCCCAATGATAAAACATTATGGCTACACCTGTAAACTGTCCAGAGTAAATACAAGTACCTGTCTACGGAATATATTGCTTCTTCCCGGCGTAATAATTTGTTACCATGCTATAGACATATTAGATTAAGGGGGTCGTTCCGACCTAATCGCACGCTGCCATTTTTTTTCGCAGCGATCAGGTCACTACTGTGTATGCACCGCAATGCGCAGGCGCATTTTACGGGTACAAAGCGGATCGTTGATGAGCGATGGATTTATCGAAGATTCCATTCGCACAGCAGATCGCAAGGAGATTGACAGGAAGAGGGCGTTTGTGGGTGTCAACTGACCGTTTTCTGGGAGTGTTTGGGAAAATGCAGACGTGTCCAAGCGTTTGCAGGACGGGTGTCTGACGTCAATTCCGTGATCAGACAGGCTAAAGTGATCGCAAGGGCTGAGTAAGTTCAGACCTACTCAGACTGCACAAAACTTTTTTGTACCACTTGGCTGCACATGCAGTCGCACACTTGCAAAGCAAAAATACACTTCCCTATAGGCGGCAACTATCTGATCGCAGCTCTGCAAAAAATAGCTAGCGAGCAATCAACTCGGAATGACCCCCTAAGAGTAGAGAATGCACATAGACTTGGTATGGAAACGTTATAACTCAGACCTACCTAGCTGAGCCCCAGAACATAAGGCTGCTATAAATGTGGCAGACACCAACGTACAACCCGTAATTATATTTCATATAGATGTTTTAGTTTCCTTTCCTAATAATGCCGAAGATAGCTTTAAGACTGACGGCTTAATGACCTGTCAGACACCGTGTGTCACATATCCTTCACATTGCAGGTGCAAATGTCAATATGTGGGTAGGACTACTCTGCGTTGTGCTCAAAGGTTTCTAGAATATCTTAGAAATATTCATAAAGTTACATCACATAAAGTTACAACATGTACTGTATATGGCATTGATCAACCGCAAAATAAGGGTTTGAGCAAGCCGACATCCACAGAATTTTCTGTGATTAGTTTTCCTAGATGTTTGGATCAACCACCCCGACAAGTGCTTTCAAAACTGTGTGCAAGTGTACCTAGAACGATTGATGCTGTTTTGAAAGCAAAGGGTGGTCACACCAAGTATTTGCATTTTTGTTAATTGATAAAAATAACTCTTAACTCTTTTTTATAATTTTGTAAGCATTCTTACTTTGTAGCATTTGTTCCGCACCTGCCTATAACTTTTGCACAGTACTGTATATTATAAAAACTCCAAATATTCTCTATAGTTTATAAACAGGGAACTTTATCATGTAGCCTCTTTTGCTCAGACAACCTTGAAATCTGTATTCTGTAACGGGAAGGTTGAATCCTCTTGTCAGTGATGTAATTTATACACCTTCTGTTGTCTGTGTTTATTACAACCTGTGGAATCCAGTTATGCCGTGGCTTATGCTAATATACACCAATAATAAATGTAACTAAGGTAATTAATCGTAGCCTTCACTGTGCTACATTGTGTCAGCAGCTTCATAAACGGAGCTTACGAAACAAATGGTCATTAGCTTTTAATATATAAGACAATCGCTGTTCCAGAAAAGTTTGACTTGGAAGCATTTATCATATACGAAGTTGCACTAATGTGCGGTAATGTACTGTAGGTTTGTTCTCCTTCATTCAGTATGCAAAAGGGAATCGGTCATAGCCACCGTTATTTTCTCATTAAGTGTGTAGATGTGACGCTCTTCAGCTTACCTGCGATCCTGGGTATTCGCTGCAGTATGTATATGTGTGTATGTATGTATATATGTATATATATATATATATATATATATATATATATATATATATATAATGTGTGTGTGTGTGTGTGTGTGTTGAATGTTGTAGTGGTATCTCAGTAGGAATATTAGGTAAATGGTTTTTCTACCTGTGCACTGGACTAATGTGGTATCTCAGTAAGAAACCATGGTGTGAATGCGGTTGTGAATGTGGTAGTAGTACAGGTTGAGTATCCCATATCCAATTATTCCGAAATACAGAATTTTTTGAGTGAGGGTGAGATAGTGAAACCTTTGTTTTCTGATGGCTCAATGTACACAAACTTTGTTTAATACACAAAGTTATTAAAAATATTGTATTAAATGACCTTTAGGCTGTGTGTATATGAAACATAAATGAATTGTGTGAATGTAGACACTTTGTTTAATGCAAAAAGTTATTAAAAATATTGACTGACTAAAATTACCTTCAGGCTGTGTGTATTAGGTATATATTAAACATAAATGCATTCTGTGCTTAGACTTAGGTACCATCGCCATGATATCTCATTGTGGTATACAATTATTCCAAAATACGGAAAAATCCGATATCCAAAATACTTCTGGTCCCAAACATTTTGGATAAGGGATACTCAACCTGTATCTCGGTACAAAGCCCTGGTGGAAATGTGGTAGTTGTATCTCAGTACAAAGCCGTGGTGGTGAATGTGGTAGTGAATGTGGTCATGGTATCTCAGTAGGAAGTGTGGTGGTAGAGGTATCCTAGTAGGAAGTGTGGTGGTGAATGTGGTAGAGGTATCTCAGTAGGTAGTGTGGTGGTGAATGTGGTATCTCAGTAGGTAGTGTGGTGGTGAATGTGGTAGGGGTATCTCAGTTTGAAGCCCTGGTGGTGAATTTGGTAGTGGTATCTCAGTAAGAAGTGTGGTGGTGAATGTGGTAGTGTTATCTCTGTACAAAGCCCTGGTGTGAATGTGGTAGTTGTATCTCGGTGCAAAGCTGTGGTGGTGAATGTGGTCATGGTATCTCAGTAGGAAGTATGGTAGTGAATGTGGTAGAGGTATCTCAGTAGGTAGTATGGTGGTAGAGGTATGCTAGTAAGAATTGTGGTGGTGTATGTGGTAGTGGTATCTCAGTAGGAAGTGTGGTGGTGAATGTGGTAGTGGTATCTCAGTAGGAAGTGTGGTAGTGGTGCGAATGTGGTTTTGGAATTGTTGAATTATGGAGAGTGCTACTGTGCTGTCTCCATGGATGCTTCATAACTGAAGCATTCTCCTTTACCAAGATGGCCACCGTTTGTCTGCACATGCACAGTTTCATCATATTAATGTGTTAGCGTGCCACAGTGGGACACGGACATGTTTCACTTAGTTCCGATGACCCTGGAATATATCCTGTATGTAATTACCATTGTATTTCTGCACCGCTACCCTCATACATGACTTGCTGATCCTCTGTATGCTCCACTCCATCCAGGTTACTGTGTGTATATAACGGAGTACAGCTGTACAAACATACAGCTGCCCTACAATAAACCCTTCTCTGGTTAAGGGGGTAATTCAGATCTGATCGCTGGGCTGCATTTTTTGCTGCCCTTCGATCAGATAGTCACTGTCTACAGGGGGAGGGTAAATTCACTGTGCAAGTATGCGTTCGGATGTGCAGCTAAGCTGCACAAACTGATTTTGTGCAGTCTCTGCTCAGCCCAGGACTTACTCAGCCACTGCGATTGCTTCTTGCTGATCGGGGCCGGAGCTGACGTCAGACATCCTCCCTGTGCATTGCGGTGCTTACGAAGGCGCAGGTCAGATCTGATCGCCTGCTGTGCATAAACGCACTGCAGCGATCAGGTCTGAATTACCCCCCAAGTCCTGAGCTGTCTGTTAATCTGCTACAAATAGTATACACATATCAACATGAAAATTGTGACTGCGGTGATGGTATCCTCTAATAGAGCCCTCATGTGAATGTGATGGTATCTCTGGAGTGAATGTGGTGATGGTGGTATCTTAGTAGGAATCCTTGGTGCAGACGTGGTGGTGTCTCAGTAGTAAGCCTTGGTGCAGATGTGGTGGTATCTCAGTAGGAAGCCTTGGTGCAGATGTGGTGGCATCTCAGTAGGAAGCCTTGGTGCAGATGTGGTGGTATCTCAGTAGGAAGCCTTGGTGCAGATGTGGTGGTGTCTCAGTAGGAATCCTTGGTGCAGATGTGGTGGTGTCTCAGTAGGAAGCCTTGGTGCAGGTGTGGTGGTGTCTCAGTAGGAAGACTTGGTGTAGATGTGGTGGTGTCTCAGTAGGAAGCCTTGGTGCAGATGTCTTGGTGGTATCTCAGTAGGAAGCATTCATACAGATGTGGTGGTATCCCAGTAGAAAGCCTTGTTGCAAATATAGTGCTGGTGGTATCTTTGTAGGATGCCTTGGTGCAGATGTGGTGGTGGTATCTCGGTAGGAAACCTTGGTACAGATGTGGTGGTATCTCTGTAGGAAACCTTGGTGCAGATATTGTGGTGGTATCTTAACGGGATGCCTTGGTACAGATGTGGTGATGGTGGTATATCGGTAGGAAACCTTGGTACAGATGTGGTGGCGGTATCTCAGTAGGAAGTCTTGGTGCAGATATTGTGGTGGTATCTTAATAGGATACCTTGGTGCAGATGTGGTGGTGGTGGTATCTCTGTAGGAAACCTTGGTTCAGATATTGTGGTGGTATCTTAATAGGATGCCTTAGTGCAGATGTGGTAGTGGTATTTCTGTAGGAAGTCTTGGTGCAGATATTGTGGTGGTATCTTAATAGGATGCCTTGGTGCAGATGTGGTGGTATCTCTGTAGGAAACCTTGGTGCAGATGTGGTGGTGGTATCTCAGTAGGAAGTCTTGGTGCAGATATTGTGGTGATATCTTAATAGGATACCTTGGTGCAGATGTGGTGGGTATGTCTTTAAGACATCCTGGTGTTAAACTGTGGTGGAGAAACCCCCATTCTTTCCATTTTTCTCAAATTACACTTTGTACCGGCAACACTGTGACAATTGAATTGAGTGTCTGAACAAGTTTCCTATTGGATTACCCATTGCTTTGTTCTTCCATAACCCTGGAAACTCTGGAGAAAGAACACTTAGTTTTGTTTTATTAGTAAAGTAGGCGTCTTTACATCAATCTCGCAGAATGTTGCGAATGCAAGGGTTCCTTTTTATTGCAGGTCCTGCCAAATTAATGAGATCCATCAGTCATGAAATAAAACTATTATAAGACCAGACACCCACACAGCACATTGTGCTATATAATGTCTGCTTACATCTGATTCCCAGGATACCACACTATGCAAATATGATGTTATGAACTCAACTGTATATTTATGTCAGCTTTCATTTTGCTGTCAGGGGAGGATTATGTTTCTATTGTTCTGTGCAAATCTTCGTGCCTAGGAAACTTTCATCATTATCTTCTACAAACTCGTCCAACTTTAAAGACGACGAACTGATTGCCCTCTTTGTGAAACTTTACAGAACATTTGCTTCCCTGCAGTCGTTTCCAGAGTTCTAGAACTCAATCACACCCCAGAGGAAGAGGCGAGTTTACAGAAGACCTTTTATCATGGTCTACTGCTTTGTAAGTGGGTAACGGAATTTTGTATAAGAACAGACATCACAGCCCAAAAAGGGACAACCCTTTATCATTATGAAGTTGCAGGTTTTTTTTTTTATTGGGAATATTTTTTCCTGCAGCGAGAAACACATAAAGGCGCATCCTGCAGCCTAAAGTCACAGAACAGTGGTTTCTGACATCACAAATCTTGGCAGTGCTCTTGTTACCTAGAAGAATGTAACACTTGTGGAGTGTTATTTATTTTTACCTAGAGAAAGAACAACTGAGGAGCGCAATCAGATTGAATATCTGTTTAATAAATGCAAATGGATCCAAAAATACAAAACACATATAAAAACAAATAAAATGGTCAAATGTAGTACAGATGTGTCCACTTTCATCTAACCTTCCTCCATGTTAAACAGCCCTGGGCATGGCGTAACTCTGTAGCACCGAGCAACATTACATGGGACGTTTTCCATTAAAATGCGTCTTATTCGCAAAATGATGTAAATAGGACGCACAAGCAGTTTCTGCTGATTAAAATGATATGCAGCATGCCTATGGGGGTCATTTGGACCCGTTCGCTCGCAGCGGTTCTTCGTTGCGGTGCCAAGGGGTGGGAACTGCGCATGCTCGGCGGGTGCAATGCGCACGTGCGTCTTTGCAGTCGCCGGGCAGCGGCTAGAACAAAGAAGAAAGTGATCGCTAGCGCGATCACAAGAAGATTGACAGCGAGGAGGCGTACCGGGGCGTCTACTCACCGTTTTCTGGGCGTGGAGATCTGAACACAGGCGTGTCCAGGCGTTTGGAGGGCGGATGTCTCATGTCAATCCCGGGACCTTCGTCGCTGGATCCGTCGCACAGCGTAAGTAGGTTCTGACCCTGGTCTTGGCTTGCAGGAAACTTTTTTAGCATCGAGGGCTGCACAAGCGATCGCAGCCCTGCTTTGCTAAAATACACTCCCCCATAGGCGGCGTCAAGTTGATCGCACGAGCAGCAAAAAGTTGCTTCGTGCGATCAACTCGGAATGACCACCTATATTCTGTGAGTGACCGTGGCTGTATCTGCATGCGAAATGGTTTGATACAGAAAACACTGTAATGTAGCATCTCATATGCAGATACAGCCGCATTTTAATAAGCAGAGTCTGCTTGTGCGTCTTATTGCACGGGAGCCGTCAGCTAATGCACGCCAGGCATCTCCCACTATGTGGAATACAACTTCCAGCTGCCTAAAGGTATTAGTAAATTTCATATAAAAAGGAGTCTTGCAGGTCTCTAAATGACTGTAAAAAAGATTGATATGAATAGGTGGTTGCCCTTAGTAACCGTTTTTCTCTAACGTCCTAGTGGATGCTGGGGACTCCGTCAGGACCATGGGGAATAGCGGCTCCGCAGGAGACAGGGCACAAAAGCAAGCTTTTAGGATCACATGGTGTGTACTGGCTCCTCCCCCTATGACCCTCCTCCAAGCCTCTGTTAGGTTTTTGTGCCCGTCCGAGCAGGGTGCAATCTAGGTGGCTCTCTTAAAGAGTTGCTTAGAAAAAGTTTTTAGGTTCTTTATTTTCAGTGAGTCCTGCTGGCAACAGGCTCACTGCATCGAGGGACTTAGGGGAGAGCAGTGAACTCACCTGCGTGCAGGATGGATTGGCTTCTTAGGCTACTGGACACCATTAGCTCCAGAGGGAGTCGGAACACAGGTCTCGCCCTGGGGTTCGTCCCGGAGCCGCGCCGCCGACCCCCCTTGCAGATGCTGAAGATTGAAGAGGTCCGGAACCAGGCGGCAGAAGACTTTCAGTCTTCATCAGGTAGCGCACAGCACTGCAGGTGTGCGCCATTGTTGTCAGCACACTTCACACAGCGGTCACGGAGGGTGCAGGGCGCGGGGGGGTGGCGCCCTGGGCAGCAATGTATAATACCTGTATGGCGAAAAATACATCACATATAGCCCTTGAGGCTATATGGATGTATTTAACCCCTGCCAGATATCACAAACTCCGGAGAAGAAGCCCGCCGAAAAGGGGGCGGGGCCTATTCTCCTCAGCACACAGCGCCATTTTCCCTCACAGAAATGCTGGTGGGAAGGCTCCCATGCTCTCCCCTGCACTGCACTACAGAAACAGGGTTAAAACAGAGAGGGGGGGCACTGATTTGGCGATATGAATATATATTAAATGCTATAAGGGAGGAACACTTATATAAAGGTTGTCCCTATATAATTATAGCGTTTTGGTGTGTGCTGGCAAACTCTCCCTCTGTCTCCCCAAAGGGCTAGTGGGTCCTGTCCTCTATCAGAGCATTCCCTATGTGTGTGCTGTATGTCGGTACGTGTGTGTCGACATGTATGAGGAAAATGTTGGTGAGGAGGCGGAGCAAATTGCCTGTAATGGTGATGTCACTCTCTAGGGAGTCGACACCGGAATGGATGGCTTATTTATGGAATTACGTGATAATGTCAACATGCTGCAAGCCGGTTGACGACATGAGACGGCCGGCGAATAAATTAGTACCTGCCCAGGCGTCTCAAACACTGTCAGGGGCTGTAAAACGCCCATTTACCTCAGTCGGTCGACACAGACCCAGACACGGACACTGATTTCAGTGTCGACGGTGAAGAAACAAACGTATTTTACTTTAGGGCCACACGTTAAGGGCAATGAAGGA